>NW_028181419.1:110000-523396 GCF_964211825.1 Aythya ferina
AGGGTTAGGGTTAGGGTTAGGGTTAGTTTTAGGAATAGGGTTAGGGTTAGGGTTAGGGTTACGTTAGGGTTAGGTTTAGGGTAAGGGTTAGGGTTAGGTTTAGCTTTAGTGTTCGGTTCGGGTTAGGGTTAGGGTTAGGATTAGGGTTTGAGCGTTAGGTTTAGATCCGCGGGCAGCCGTTAGGGTTAGGGTTAGGTTTAGGGTTGGGTTAGTGTTAGGGTTAGTTTAGGGTTAGGTTTAGTTTCTGACTGCAGTAACTTGATCATCCAATAAAAATCATCCTTATTGTCTTTTGCAAAGCAATGGCTTCTATATCATAAATTAATTGTACATGCCCTTGGAAAAAGCCAAGGCAATACCTCCCTTGCTTGGAGCTGTATTCAAACGCAGTAATGTATACAATCTTTAGCAGCAGCTATTATTAGAGACAGGGAGAAGGAGGAACTTTGCCCACTGAAATTCAAAAATTTATTTGGGATAATGCTTCAGAATTTGAAAAAGATTTTCAAGCATGGTGGCAATTAGTCAACTTTACCCTTTATGCAGAAAATGATCAAATTGTGTCCTTTATACTTACTATAAGTAATGCCACCGTATACAATGTATAGCCAATCATTGCATTAGGACTCAATCATAATGGAACTATACTTTATACTAATATATATACTAATATATATACTTATATAAAGTATGGGCCCATCAAAAGGGAGGAAAGTGGCAAACAATTGATGTAAATGCATGCATTGTGCGTGAACAAAAAAGTTCCATCTGTGAAAGTAACACGCTGGAATCCCAAGACATTTGTCTTGACACTGAGCAAAATATTTGCCACGTTGAGATACATCCTAATGAAACCCTTGATACTGTACTTGTATATATTGGGAAAGGTTGTGTTTGCATGAGAAGTCATTGTGATTCTATAGTCGTAGATAATGCTGTGGTAGATACCAGTAATCACTTTAATGTTTGTGTTTGCAATTTTATCAAAATCTCAACCATATCACACTATCAGGTAGACCTGCGCAACAGGTATAAGGCCCTGGAGGCCGAAAGGCAATCGATGGATGGAAAAGGCTATAATCCCTCTCCACCAGAGATATTGGCAGGGTTGGAAAAGCCAACCCCCCCGTATATGCCTGACCACAGGCAGCAGGAAGAAAAGGTGAGTTTTAGTTGTGGGTGATTTATCAATCAGCGGAACAGAGGGTCTAATATGTAGAAGGGACCCTCCTCTAAGGGAAATCTGCTGCCTTCCTAGGGCCTGGGTTAGGACATCACAAGGAGGCTTCCCAGCTTGGTTCAACCGTCAGACTATTACCGATTGCTCGTCCTATATCTGGGAGGAGAAGGAGTGGCAACGCATAGCCTGTGAGCAATCAAAAGGGACTTCAAGGATTTGTCAATTTGTCAAAACTCGACAAAACGCAACGGAAACCACAAAACACGTCAAAAACACCCCAAAAGCGAACCGAATCAGAAGAAAAAATGTGATTTAACAACACAAAAAACCCTTAAACCTACCTGATGTTCTCCTAAATGTACAATCCACTCCCAACCACCAGAAAACCCAATGGAAACCCAAAAAACAAACAAACGGAGACCTCAAAACACATCAAAAACACCCCAAAAAAGAATGGGATAACCCCCCAAAAGGAAAGAAAACCCCCAAAAAATAGATCCACCCCAAAAACAGCCTAAACCTACCTGAAGTTCTCCAAAACCCACAATTTACACTTTTCCACCACCATGACAACAGAAAACCCAACGAAACCCAACAGAGACATCAAAACATGTCAAAAACACCCCAAAAAAGAACGGGATAACCCCCAAAACTGGAAGAAAATCCCCAAAAAGCATGGATCCAATTCCAAAACCACCCTAAACCTACCTGATCTTCTCCAAATCCCAAAGTCCACTCCCAACCACCATAAAACCCATTAGGAACTCAACAAAATGCAACAGAAACCCCAAAACACCTCAAAAACACCCCAAAAGCAAACCGGATCAGAAGAAAATACGTGATTTAACCCCAAGAAAACCCTTAAACCTACCTGATCTTCTCCAAATCCCAAAATCCACTCCCACCCACCATAAAACCCATTAGGAACTCAACAAAACGCAACGGAAACCCCAAAACACGTCAAAAACACCCCAAAAAAGAACTGGATCAGAAGGAAAAAAAAACCAAAACTATGCATTTCCCTCCCAAATCACCCTAAACTTACCTGATCTTCTTCAAAACCCACAATCCACTCCCATTTAGCTTAACGACCAACGAGAACCCAACAAAACCCAACGGAGACCCCAAAAACGTCAAAAACACCCCAAAAAAGAACTGGTTCAACCCCAACAACGAAAGAAAACCCCAAAAGCCATAGATCCACACCAAAAATCCCCCTAAACCAACCTGAAGTTCTCCAAAACCCACAGTTTACACTTTTCCACATTGATGACCATGGAAAACCCAACGAAACCCAACGGAGACCACAAAACACGTCAAAAAAAAAAAAAAAAAAAAAAAAAAAAAGAGAGGGATCACCCCCAAAATTGGAAGAAAATCCTTCAAAATCATAGATCCACCCCAAAACCACCCTAAACCTACCTGATGATCTCCAAAACCCACAATTTACAATTTTCCAACATGATGACCATGGAAAACCCAACGAAACCCAACGGAGACCCCAAAAGAAGTCAAAAACACCCCAAACAAGAACGGGATAAACCCTAAAAACGAAAGAAAACCCCAAAAGCCATAGATCCACACCAAAAGTCCCCCTAAACCTACCTGATGTTCTCCAAAACCCACAATTTACACTTTTCCACCATGATGACCACGGAAAACCCAACAGAGAACCCAAAACACGTCAAAAACACCCCAAACAAGAACAGGATCACCCCCAAAACCAAAGAAAACCCCAAAAAGCACGGATCCAATCCCAAAACCACTCTAAACGTACCTGATGTTCTCCAAATCCAAATGTCCACTCCCAACCACCATAAAACCCATTAGGAACTCAACGAAACCCAACGGAAACCCCAAAACACGTCAAAAACACCCCAAAAAAGAACTGAATCAGAAGAAAAAACACCAAAAACTATGAATTTCCCCACAAAACCACCCTAAACTCACCTGATCTTCTTCAAAACCCACAATCCACTCCCATTTCCCTTAAGGACCAACGAGAATCCAACTAAAACCCAACGGAGACCCCAAAACAAGTCAAAAACACCCCAAACAAGAACGGAATCACCCCCAAAAATGAAAGAAAATCCCCAAAAAACATAGATCCACCCCAAAACGACACTAAACCTACCTGATCTTCTCCAAAACACGCAAGTTAAACTTTTCCAACATGATGAAAAACAAGAACCCAACAAAACCCAACAGAGACCCCAAAACATGTCAAAAACACCCCAAAAAAGAACGGGATCACCCCCAACACTGGAAGAAAATTCCCCCCCCAAAAATTTACAATTTTCACCATGATGACCAACATGAACCAAACGAAAACCCAAAAGGAGACACCAAAACACGTCAAAAACACCCCAAAAAAGAAAGGGATCACCCATAAACTGGAAGAAAATCCCCAAAAAGCACAGATCCAATCCCAAAACCAGCCTAAACCTACCTGATGTTCTCCAAAACCCACAAATTTACCCTTTTCCACCATGATGACCATGGAAAACCCAACGAAACCCAATGGAGACAAAAAACATGTCAAAAAAAAAAAAAAAAAAAAGAACAGGATCTCCCCAAAAAAGAGAAGAAAACCCCAAATGCCATAGATCCACCCCAAAAGTCCCCCTAAGCCTACCTGATGTTCTCCAAAACCCACAATTTACCCTTTTTCACAATGATGACCAACGAGAACCCAACAAAACCCAACGGACAACCCCAAAACACGTCAAAAACACCCCAAAAAAGAACAGGATCACCCCAAAAAACAGAAGAAAACCCCAAATACCATGAATCCACCCCAAAAGTCCCCCTAAACCTACCTGAAGTTCTCCAAAACCCACAATTTACCCTTTTCCACCAAGATGCCAACAGAAAACCCAACGAAACCCAACAGAGACATCAAAACATGTCAAAAACACCCCAAAAAAGAACGGGATAACCCCCAAAACTGGAAGAAAATCCCCAAAAAGCATGGATCCAATTCCAAAACCACCCTAAACCTACCTGATCTTCTCCAAATCCCAAAGTCCACTCCCAACCACCAGAAAACCCATTAGGAACTCAACAAAATGCAACAGAAACCCCAAAACACCTCAAAAACACCCCAAAAGCAAACCGGATCAGAAGAAAATACGTGATTTAACCCCAAGAAAACCCTTAAACCTACCTGATCTTCTCCAAATCCCAAAATCCACTCCCACCCACCATAAAACCCATTAGGAACTCAACAAAACGCAACGGAAACCCCAAAACACGTCAAAAACACCCCAAAAAAGAACTGGATCAGAAGGAAAAAAAAAACAAAACTATGCATTTCCCTCCCAAATCACCCTAAACTTACCTGATCTTCTTCAAAACCCACAATCCACTCCCATTTAGCTTAACGACCAACGAGAACCCAACAAAACCCAACGGAGACCCCAAAAACGTCAAAAACACCCCAAAAAAGAACTGGTTCAACCCCAACAACGAAAGAAAACCCCAAAAGCCATAGATCCACACCAAAAATCCCCCTAAACCAACCTGAAGTTCTCCAAAACCCACAATTTACACTTTTCCACATTGATGACCATGGAAAACCCAACGAAACCCAACGGAGACCACAAAACACGTCAAAAAAAAAAAAAAAAAAAAAAAAAAAAAAAAAAAAAAAAAGAAAGGGATCACCCCCAAAATTGGAAGAAAATCCTTCAAAATCATAGATCCACCCCAAAACCACCCTAAACCTACCTGATGATCTCCAAAACCCACAATTTACAATTTTCCAACATGATGACCATGGAAAACCCAACGAAACCCAACGGAGACCCCAAAAGAAGTCAAAACCACCCCAAACAAGAACGGGATAAACCCTAAAAACGAAAGAAAACCCCAAAAGCCATAGATCCACACCAAAAGTCCCCCTAAACCTACCTGATGTTCTCCAAAACCCACAATTTACACTTTTCCACCATGATGACCACGGAAAACCCAACAGAGAACCCAAAACACGTCAAAAACACCCCAAACAAGAACAGGATCACCCCCAAAACCAAAGAAAACCCCAAAAAGCACGGATCCAATCCCAAAACCACTCTAAACGTACCTGATGTTCTCCAAATCCAAATGTCCACTCCCAACCACCATAAAACCCATTAGGAACTCAACGAAACCCAACGGAAACCCCAAAACACGTCAAAAACACCCCAAAAAAGAACTGAATCAGAAGAAAAAACACCAAAAACTATGAATTTCCCCACAAAACCACCCTAAACTCACCTGATCTTCTTCAAAACCCACAATCCACTCCCATTTCCCTTAAGGACCAACGAGAATCCAACTAAAACCCAACGGAGACCCCAAAACAAGTCAAAAACACCCCAAACAAGAACGGAATCACCCCCAAAACTGGAAGAAAATCCCCAAAAAACATAGATCCACCCCAAAACGACACTAAACCTACCTGATCTTCTCCAAAACACGCAAGTTAAACTTTTCCAACATGATGAAAAACAAGAACCCAACAAAACCCAACAGAGACCCCAAAACATGTCAAAAACACCCCAAAAAAGAACGGGATCACCCCCAACACTGGAAGAAAATTCCCCCCCAAAAAATTTACAATTTTCACCATGATGACCAACATGAACCAAACGAAAACCCAAAAGGAGACACCAAAACACGTCAAAAACACCCCAAAAAAGAAAGGGATCACCCATAAACTGGAAGAAAATCCCCAAAAAGCACAGATCCAATCCCAAAACCAGCCTAAACCTACCTGATGTTCTCCAAAACCCACAAATTTACCCTTTTCCACCATGATGACCATGGAAAACCCAACGAAACCCAATGGAGACAAAAAACATGTCAAAAAAAAAAAAAAAAAAAAAGAACAGGATCTCCCCAAAAAAGAGAAGAAAACCCCAAATGCCATAGATCCACCCCAAAAGTCCCCCTAAGCCTACCTGATGTTCTCCAAAACCCACAATTTACCCTTTTTCACAATGATGACCAACGAGAACCCAACAAAACCCAACGGACAACCCCAAAACACGTCAAAAACACCCCAAAAAAGAACAGGATCACCCCAAAAAACAGAAGAAAACCCCAAATACCATGAATCCACCCCAAAAGTCCCCCTAAACCTACCTGAAGTTCTCCAAAACCCACAATTTACCCTTTTCCACCAAGATGCCAACAGAAAACCCAACGAAACCCAACAGAGACATCAAAACATGTCAAAAACACCCCAAAAAAGAACGGGATAACCCCCAAAACTGGAAGAAAATCCCCAAAAAGCATGGATCCAATTCCAAAACCACCCTAAACCTACCTGATCTTCTCCAAATCCCAAAGTCCACTCCCAACCACCATAAAACCCATTAGGAACTCAACAAAATGCAACAGAAACCCCAAAACACCTCAAAAACACCCCAAAAGCAAACCGGATCAGAAGAAAATACGTGATTTAACCCCAAGAAAACCCTTAAACCTACCTGATCTTCTCCAAATCCCAAAATCCACTCCCACCCACCATAAAACCCATTAGGAACTCAACAAAACGCAACGGAAACCCCAAAACACGTCAAAAACACCCCAAAAAAGAACTGGATCAGAAGAAAAAAAAAACAAAACTATGCATTTCCCTCCCAAATCACCCTAAACTTACCTGATCTTCTTCAAAACCCACAATCCACTCCCATTTAGCTTAACGACCAACGAGAACCCAACAAAACCCAACGGAGACCCCAAAAACGTCAAAAACACCCCAAAAAAGAACTGGTTCAACCCCAACAACGAAAGAAAACCCCAAAAGCCATAGATCCACACCGAAAATCCCCCTAAACCAACCTGAAGTTCTCCAAAACCCACAGTTTACACTTTTCCACATTGATGACCATGGAAAACCCAACGAAACCCAACGGAGACCACAAAACACGTCAAAAAAAAAAAAAAAAAAAAAAAAAAAAAAAGAAAGGGATCACCCCCAAAATTGGAAGAAAATCCTTCAAAATCATAGATCCACCCCAAAACCACCCTAAACCTACCTGATGATCTCCAAAACCCACAATTTACAATTTTCCAACATGATGACCATGGAAAACCCAACGAAACCCAACGGAGACCCCAAAAGAAGTCAAAACCACCCCAAACAAGAACGGGATAAACCCTAAAAACGAAAGAAAACCCCAAAAGCCATAGATCCACACCAAAAGTCCCCCTAAACCTACCTGATGTTCTCCAAAACCCACAATTTACACTTTTCCACCATGATGACCACGGAAAACCCAACAGAGAACCCAAAACACGTCAAAAACACCCCAAACAAGAACAGGATCACCCCCAAAACCAAAGAAAACCCCAAAAAGCACGGATCCAATCCCAAAACCACTCTAAACGTACCTGATGTTCTCCAAATCCAAATGTCCACTCCCAACCACCATAAAACCCATTAGGAACTCAACGAAACCCAACGGAAACCCCAAAACACGTCAAAAACACCCCAAAAAAGAACTGAATCAGAAGAAAAAACACCAAAAACTATGAATTTCCCCACAAAACCACCCTAAACTCACCTGATCTTCTTCAAAACCCACAATCCACTCCCATTTCCCTTAAGGACCAACGAGAATCCAACTAAAACCCAACGGAGACCTCAAAACAAGTCAAAAACACCCCAAACAAGAACGGAATCACCCCCAAAACTGGAAGAAAATCCCCAAAAAACATAGATCCACCCCAAAACGACACTAAACCTACCTGATCTTCTCCAAAACACGCAAGTTAAACTTTTCCAACATGATGAAAAACAAGAACCCAACAAAACCCAACAGAGACCCCAAAACATGTCAAAAACACCCCAAAAAAGAACGGGATCACCCCCAACACTGGAAGAAAATTCCCCCCCAAAAAATTTACAATTTTCACCATGATGACCAACATGAACCAAACGAAAACCCAAAAGGAGACACCAAAACACGTCAAAAACACCCCAAAAAAGAAAGGGATCACCCATAAACTGGAAGAAAATCCCCAAAAAGCACAGATCCAATCCCAAAACCAGCCTAAACCTACCTGATGTTCTCCAAAACCCACAAATTTACCCTTTTCCACCATGATGACCATGGAAAACCCAACGAAACCCAATGGAGACAAAAAACATGTCAAAAAAAAAAAAAAAAAAAAAAGAACAGGATCTCCCCAAAAAAGAGAAGAAAACCCCAAATGCCATAGATCCACCCCAAAAGTCCCCCTAAGCCTACCTGATGTTCTCCAAAACCCACAATTTACCCTTTTTCACAATGATGACCAACGAGAACCCAACAAAACCCAACGGACAACCCCAAAACACGTCAAAAACACCCCAAAAAAGAACAGGATCACCCCAAAAAACAGAAGAAAACCCCAAATACCATGAATCCACCCCAAAAGTCCCCCTAAACCTACCTGAAGTTCTCCAAAACCCACAATTTACCCTTTTCCACCAAGATGCCAACAGAAAACCCAACGAAACCCAACAGAGACATCAAAACATGTCAAAAACACCCCAAAAAAGAACGGGATAACCCCCAAAACTGGAAGAAAATCCCCAAAAAGCATGGATCCAATTCCAAAACCACCCTAAACCTACCTGATCTTCTCCAAATCCCAAAGTCCACTCCCAACCACCATAAAACCCATTAGGAACTCAACAAAATGCAACAGAAACCCCAAAACACCTCAAAAACACCCCAAAAGCAAACCGGATCAGAAGAAAATACGTGATTTAACCCCAAGAAAACCCTTAAACCTACCTGATCTTCTCCAAATCCCAAAATCCACTCCCACCCACCATAAAACCCATTAGGAACTCAACAAAACGCAACGGAAACCCCAAAACACGTCAAAAACACCCCAAAAAAGAACTGGATCAGAAGGAAAAAAAAAACAAAACTATGCATTTCCCTCCCAAATCACCCTAAACTTACCTGATCTTCTTCAAAACCCACAATCCACTCCCATTTAGCTTAACGACCAACGAGAACCCAACAAAACCCAACGGAGACCCCAAAAACGTCAAAAACACCCCAAAAAAGAACTGGTTCAACCCCAACAACGAAAGAAAACCCCAAAAGCCATAGATCCACACCAAAAATCCCCCTAAACCAACCTGAAGTTCTCCAAAACCCACAATTTACACTTTTCCACATTGATGACCATGGAAAACCCAACGAAACCCAACGGAGACCACAAAACACGTCAAAAAAAAAAAAAAAAAAAAAAAAAAAAAAAAAAAAAAAGAAAGGGATCACCCCCAAAATTGGAAGAAAATCCTTCAAAATCATAGATCCACCCCAAAACCACCCTAAACCTACCTGATGATCTCCAAAACCCACAATTTACAATTTTCCAACATGATGACCATGGAAAACCCAACGAAACCCAACGGAGACCCCAAAAGAAGTCAAAAACACCCCAAACAAGAACGGGATAAACCCTAAAAACGAAAGAAAACCCCAAAAGCCATAGATCCACACCAAAAGTCCCCCTAAACCTACCTGATGTTCTCCAAAACCCACAATTTACACTTTTCCACCATGATGACCATGGAAAACCCAACAGAGAACCCAAAACACGTCAAAAACACCCCAAACAAGAACAGGATCACCCCCAAAACCAAAGAAAACCCCAAAAAGCACGGATCCAATCCCAAAACCACTCTAAACGTACCTGATGTTCTCCAAATCCAAATGTCCACTCCCAACCACCATAAAACCCATTAGGAACTCAACGAAACCCAACGGAAACCCCAAAACACGTCAAAAACACCCCAAAAAAGAACTGAATCAGAAGAAAAAACACCAAAAACTATGAATTTCCCCACAAAACCACCCTAAACTCACCTGATCTTCTTCAAAACCCACAATCCACTCCCATTTCCCTTAAGGACCAACGAGAATCCAACTAAAACCCAACGGAGACCCCAAAACAAGTCAAAAACACCCCAAACAAGAACGGAATCACCCCCAAAACTGGAAGAAAATCCCCAAAAAACATAGATCCACCCCAAAACGACACTAAACCTACCTGATCTTCTCCAAAACACGCAAGTTAAACTTTTCCAACATGATGAAAAACAAGAACCCAACAAAACCCAACAGAGACCCCAAAACATGTCAAAAACACCCCAAAAAAGAACGGGATCACCCCCAACACTGGAAGAAAATTCCCCCCCCAAAAATTTACAATTTTCACCATGATGACCAACATGAACCAAACGAAAACCCAAAAGGAGACACCAAAACACGTCAAAAACACCCCAAAAAAGAAAGGGATCACCCATAAACTGGAAGAAAATCCCCAAAAAGCACAGATCCAATCCCAAAACCAGCCTAAACCTACCTGATGTTCTCCAAAACCCACAAATTTACCCTTTTCCACCATGATGACCATGGAAAACCCAACGAAACCCAATGGAGACAAAAAACATGTCAAAAAAAAAAAAAAAAAAAAAAAAGAACAGGATCTCCCCAAAAAAGAGAAGAAAACCCCAAATGCCATAGATCCACCCCAAAAGTCCCCCTAAGCCTACCTGATGTTCTCCAAAACCCACAATTTACCCTTTTTCACAATGATGACCAACGAGAACCCAACAAAACCCAACGGACAACCCCAAAACACGTCAAAAACACCCCAAAAAAGAACAGGATCACCCCAAAAAACAGAAGAAAACCCCAAATACCATGAATCCACCCCAAAAGTCCCCCTAAACCTACCTGAAGTTCTCCAAAACCCACAATTTACCCTTTTCCACCAAGATGCCAACAGAAAACCCAACGAAACCCAACAGAGACATCAAAACATGTCAAAAACACCCCAAAAAAGAACGGGATAACCCCCAAAACTGGAAGAAAATCCCCAAAAAGCATGGATCCAATTCCAAAACCACCCTAAACCTACCTGATCTTCTCCAAATCCCAAAGTCCACTCCCAACCACCATAAAACCCATTAGGAACTCAACAAAATGCAACAGAAACCCCAAAACACCTCAAAAACACCCCAAAAGCAAACCGGATCAGAAGAAAATACGTGATTTAACCCCAAGAAAACCCTTAAACCTACCTGATCTTCTCCAAATCCCAAAATCCACTCCCACCCACCATAAAACCCATTAGGAACTCAACAAAACGCAACGGAAACCCCAAAACACGTCAAAAACACCCCAAAAAAGAACTGGATCAGAAGGAAAAAAAAAACAAAACTATGCATTTCCCTCCCAAATCACCCTAAACTTACCTGATCTTCTTCAAAACCCACAATCCACTCCCATTTAGCTTAACGACCAACGAGAACCCAACAAAACCCAACGGAGACCCCAAAAACGTCAAAAACACCCCAAAAAAGAACTGGTTCAACCCCAACAACGAAAGAAAACCCCAAAAGCCATAGATCCACACCAAAAATCCCCCTAAACCAACCTGAAGTTCTCCAAAACCCACAATTTACACTTTTCCACATTGATGACCATGGAAAACCCAACGAAACCCAACGGAGACCACAAAACACGTCAAAAAAAAAAAAAAAAAAAAAAAAAAAAAAAAAAAGAAAGGGATCACCCCCAAAATTGGAAGAAAATCCTTCAAAATCATAGATCCACCCCAAAACCACCCTAAACCTACCTGATGATCTCCAAAACCCACAATTTACAATTTTCCAACATGATGACCATGGAAAACCCAACGAAACCCAACGGAGACCCCAAAAGAAGTCAAAAACACCCCAAACAAGAACGGGATAAACCCTAAAAACGAAAGAAAACCCCAAAAGCCATAGATCCACACCAAAAGTCCCCCTAAACCTACCTGATGTTCTCCAAAACCCACAATTTACACTTTTCCACCATGATGACCACGGAAAACCCAACAGAGAACCCAAAACACGTCAAAAACACCCCAAACAAGAACAGGATCACCCCCAAAACCAAAGAAAACCCCAAAAAGCACGGATCCAATCCCAAAACCACTCTAAACGTACCTGATGTTCTCCAAATCCAAATGTCCACTCCCAACCACCATAAAACCCATTAGGAACTCAACGAAACCCAACGGAAACCCCAAAACACGTCAAAAACACCCCAAAAAAGAACTGAATCAGAAGAAAAAACACCAAAAACTATGAATTTCCCCACAAAACCACCCTAAACTCACCTGATCTTCTTCAAAACCCACAATCCACTCCCATTTCCCTTAAGGACCAACGAGAATCCAACTAAAACCCAACGGAGACCCCAAAACAAGTCAAAAACACCCCAAACAAGAACGGAATCACCCCCAAAACTGGAAGAAAATCCCCAAAAAACATAGATCCACCCCAAAACGACACTAAACCTACCTGATCTTCTCCAAAACACGCAAGTTAAACTTTTCCAACATGATGAAAAACAAGAACCCAACAAAACCCAACAGAGACCCCAAAACATGTCAAAAACACCCCAAAAAAGAACGGGATCACCCCCAACACTGGAAGAAAATTCCCCCCCCAAAAATTTACAATTTTCACCATGATGACCAACATGAACCAAACGAAAACCCAAAAGGAGACACCAAAACACGTCAAAAACACCCCAAAAAAGAAAGGGATCACCCATAAACTGGAAGAAAATCCCCAAAAAGCACAGATCCAATCCCAAAACCAGCCTAAACCTACCTGATGTTCTCCAAAACCCACAAATTTACCCTTTTCCACCATGATGACCATGGAAAACCCAACGAAACCCAATGGAGACAAAAAACATGTCAAAAAAAAAAAAAAAAAAAAAAAAGAACAGGATCTCCCCAAAAAAGAGAAGAAAACCCCAAATGCCATAGATCCACCCCAAAAGTCCCCCTAAGCCTACCTGATGTTCTCCAAAACCCACAATTTACCCTTTTTCACAATGATGACCAACGAGAACCCAACAAAACCCAACGGACAACCCCAAAACACGTCAAAAACACCCCAAAAAAGAACAGGATCACCCCAAAAAACAGAAGAAAACCCCAAATACCATGAATCCACCCCAAAAGTCCCCCTAAACCTACCTGAAGTTCTCCAAAACCCACAATTTACCCTTTTCCACCAAGATGCCAACAGAAAACCCAACGAAACCCAACAGAGACATCAAAACATGTCAAAAACACCCCAAAAAAGAACGGGATAACCCCCAAAACTGGAAGAAAATCCCCAAAAAGCATGGATCCAATTCCAAAACCACCCTAAACCTACCTGATCTTCTCCAAATCCCAAAGTCCACTCCCAACCACCAGAAAACCCATTAGGAACTCAACAAAATGCAACAGAAACCCCAAAACACCTCAAAAACACCCCAAAAGCAAACCGGATCAGAAGAAAATACGTGATTTAACCCCAAGAAAACCCTTAAACCTACCTGATCTTCTCCAAATCCCAAAATCCACTCCCACCCACCATAAAACCCATTAGGAACTCAACAAAACGCAACGGAAACCCCAAAACACGTCAAAAACACCCCAAAAAAGAACTGGATCAGAAGGAAAAAAAAAACAAAACTATGCATTTCCCTCCCAAATCACCCTAAACTTACCTGATCTTCTTCAAAACCCACAATCCACTCCCATTTAGCTTAACGACCAACGAGAACCCAACAAAACCCAACGGAGACCCCAAAAACGTCAAAAACACCCCAAAAAAGAACTGGTTCAACCCCAACAACGAAAGAAAACCCCAAAAGCCATAGATCCACACCAAAAATCCCCCTAAACCAACCTGAAGTTCTCCAAAACCCACAATTTACACTTTTCCACATTGATGACCATGGAAAACCCAACAAAACCCAACGGAGACCACAAAACACGTCAAAAAAAAAAAAAAAAAAAAAAAAAAAAAAAAAAAAAGAAAGGGATCACCCCCAAAATTGGAAGAAAATCCTTCAAAATCATAGATCCACCCCAAAACCACCCTAAACCTACCTGATGATCTCCAAAACCCACAATTTACAATTTTCCAACATGATGACCATGGAAAACCCAACGAAACCCAACGGAGACCCCAAAAGAAGTCAAAAACACCCCAAACAAGAACGGGATAAACCCTAAAAACGAAAGAAAACCCCAAAAGCCATAGATCCACACCAAAAGTCCCCCTAAACCTACCTGATGTTCTCCAAAACCCACAATTTACACTTTTCCACCATGATGACCACGGAAAACCCAACAGAGAACCCAAAACACGTCAAAAACACCCCAAACAAGAACAGGATCACCCCCAAAACCAAAGAAAACCCCAAAAAGCACGGATCCAATCCCAAAACCACTCTAAACGTACCTGATGTTCTCCAAATCCAAATGTCCACTCCCAACCACCATAAAACCCATTAGGAACTCAACGAAACCCAACGGAAACCCCAAAACACGTCAAAAACACCCCAAAAAAGAACTGAATCAGAAGAAAAAACACCAAAAACTATGAATTTCCCCACAAAACCACCCTAAACTCACCTGATCTTCTTCAAAACCCACAATCCACTCCCATTTCCCTTAAGGACCAACGAGAATCCAACTAAAACCCAACGGAGACCCCAAAACAAGTCAAAAACACCCCAAACAAGAACGGAATCACCCCCAAAACTGGAAGAAAATCCCCAAAAAACATAGATCCACCCCAAAACGACACTAAACCTACCTGATCTTCTCCAAAACACGCAAGTTAAACTTTTCCAACATGATGAAAAACAAGAACCCAACAAAACCCAACAGAGACCCCAAAACATGTCAAAAACACCCCAAAAAAGAACGGGATCACCCCCAACACTGGAAGAAAATTCCCCCCCCAAAAATTTACAATTTTCACCATGATGACCAACATGAACCAAACGAAAACCCAAAAGGAGACACCAAAACACGTCAAAAACACCCCAAAAAAGAAAGGGATCACCCATAAACTGGAAGAAAATCCCCAAAAAGCACAGATCCAATCCCAAAACCAGCCTAAACCTACCTGATGTTCTCCAAAACCCACAAATTTACCCTTTTCCACCATGATGACCATGGAAAACCCAACGAAACCCAATGGAGACAAAAAACATGTCAAAAAAAAAAAAAAAAAAAAAAGAACAGGATCTCCCCAAAAAAGAGAAGAAAACCCCAAATGCCATAGATCCACCCCAAAAGTCCCCCTAAGCCTACCTGATGTTCTCCAAAACCCACAATTTACCCTTTTTCACAATGATGACCAACGAGAACCCAACAAAACCCAACGGACAACCCCAAAACACGTCAAAAACACCCCAAAAAAGAACAGGATCACCCCAAAAAACAGAAGAAAACCCCAAATACCATGAATCCACCCCAAAAGTCCCCCTAAACCTACCTGAAGTTCTCCAAAACCCACAATTTACCCTTTTCCACCAAGATGCCAACAGAAAACCCAACGAAACCCAACAGAGACATCAAAACATGTCAAAAACACCCCAAAAAAGAACGGGATAACCCCCAAAACTGGAAGAAAATCCCCAAAAAGCATGGATCCAATTCCAAAACCACCCTAAACCTACCTGATCTTCTCCAAATCCCAAAGTCCACTCCCAACCACCATAAAACCCATTAGGAACTCAACAAAATGCAACAGAAACCCCAAAACACCTCAAAAACACCCCAAAAGCAAACCGGATCAGAAGAAAATACGTGATTTAACCCCAAGAAAACCCTTAAACCTACCTGATCTTCTCCAAATCCCAAAATCCACTCCCACCCACCATAAAACCCATTAGGAACTCAACAAAACGCAACGGAAACCCCAAAACACGTCAAAAACACCCCAAAAAAGAACTGGATCAGAAGGAAAAAAAAAACAAAACTATGCATTTCCCTCCCAAATCACCCTAAACTTACCTGATCTTCTTCAAAACCCACAATTTACAATTTTCCAACATGATGACCATGGAAAACCCAACGAAACCCAACGGAGACCCCAAAAGAAGTCAAAAACACCCCAAACAAGAACGGGATAAACCCTAAAAACGAAAGAAAACCCCAAAAGCCATAGATCCACACCAAAAGTCCCCCTAAACCTACCTGATGTTCTCCAAAACCCACAATTTACACTTTTCCACCATGATGACCACGGAAAACCCAACAGAGAACCCAAAACACGTCAAAAACACCCCAAACAAGAACAGGATCACCCCCAAAACCAAAGAAAACCCCAAAAAGCACGGATCCAATCCCAAAACCACTCTAAACGTACCTGATGTTCTCCAAATCCAAATGTCCACTCCCAACCACCATAAAACCCATTAGGAACTCAACGAAACCCAACGGAAACCCCAAAACACGTCAAAAACACCCCAAAAAAGAACTGAATCAGAAGAAAAAACACCAAAAACTATGAATTTCCCCACAAAACCACCCTAAACTCACCTGATCTTCTTCAAAACCCACAATCCACTCCCATTTCCCTTAAGGACCAACGAGAATCCAACTAAAACCCAACGGAGACCCCAAAACAAGTCAAAAACACCCCAAACAAGAACGGAATCACCCCCAAAACTGGAAGAAAATCCCCAAAAAACATAGATCCACCCCAAAACGACACTAAACCTACCTGATCTTCTCCAAAACACGCAAGTTAAACTTTTCCAACATGATGAAAAACAAGAACCCAACAAAACCCAACAGAGACCCCAAAACATGTCAAAAACACCCCAAAAAAGAACGGGATCACCCCCAACACTGGAAGAAAATTCCCCCCCCAAAAATTTACAATTTTCACCATGATGACCAACATGAACCAAACGAAAACCCAAAAGGAGACACCAAAACACGTCAAAAACACCCCAAAAAAGAAAGGGATCACCCATAAACTGGAAGAAAATCCCCAAAAAGCACAGATCCAATCCCAAAACCAGCCTAAACCTACCTGATGTTCTCCAAAACCCACAAATTTACCCTTTTCCACCATGATGACCATGGAAAACCCAACGAAACCCAATGGAGACAAAAAACATGTCAAAAAAAAAAAAAAAAAAAAAAAGAACAGGATCTCCCCAAAAAAGAGAAGAAAACCCCAAATGCCATAGATCCACCCCAAAAGTCCCCCTAAGCCTACCTGATGTTCTCCAAAACCCACAATTTACCCTTTTTCACAATGATGACCAACGAGAACCCAACAAAACCCAACGGACAACCCCAAAACACGTCAAAAACACCCCAAAAAAGAACAGGATCACCCCAAAAAACAGAAGAAAACCCCAAATACCATGAATCCACCCCAAAAGTCCCCCTAAACCTACCTGAAGTTCTCCAAAACCCACAATTTACCCTTTTCCACCAAGATGCCAACAGAAAACCCAACGAAACCCAACAGAGACATCAAAACATGTCAAAAACACCCCAAAAAAGAACGGGATAACCCCCAAAACTGGAAGAAAATCCCCAAAAAGCATGGATCCAATTCCAAAACCACCCTAAACCTACCTGATCTTCTCCAAATCCCAAAGTCCACTCCCAACCACCAGAAAACCCATTAGGAACTCAACAAAATGCAACAGAAACCCCAAAACACCTCAAAAACACCCCAAAAGCAAACCGGATCAGAAGAAAATACGTGATTTAACCCCAAGAAAACCCTTAAACCTACCTGATCTTCTCCAAATCCCAAAATCCACTCCCACCCACCATAAAACCCATTAGGAACTCAACAAAACGCAACGGAAACCCCAAAACACGTCAAAAACACCCCAAAAAAGAACTGGATCAGAAGGAAAAAAAAAACAAAACTATGCATTTCCCTCCCAAATCACCCTAAACTTACCTGATCTTCTTCAAAACCCACAATTTACAATTTTCCAACATGATGACCATGGAAAACCCAACGAAACCCAACGGAGACCCCAAAAGAAGTCAAAAACACCCCAAACAAGAACGGGATAAACCCTAAAAACGAAAGAAAACCCCAAAAGCCATAGATCCACACCAAAAGTCCCCCTAAACCTACCTGATGTTCTCCAAAACCCACAATTTACACTTTTCCACCATGATGACCACGGAAAACCCAACAGAGAACCCAAAACACGTCAAAAACACCCCAAACAAGAACAGGATCACCCCCAAAACCAAAGAAAACCCCAAAAAGCACGGATCCAATCCCAAAACCACTCTAAACGTACCTGATGTTCTCCAAATCCAAATGTCCACTCCCAACCACCATAAAACCCATTAGGAACTCAACGAAACCCAACGGAAACCCCAAAACACGTCAAAAACACCCCAAAAAAGAACTGAATCAGAAGAAAAAACACCAAAAACGATGAATTTCCCCACAAAACCACCCTAAACTCACCTGATCTTCTTCAAAACCCACAATCCACTCCCATTTCCCTTAAGGACCAACGAGAATCCAACTAAAACCCAACGGAGACCCCAAAACAAGTCAAAAACACCCCAAACAAGAACGGAATCACCCCCAAAACTGGAAGAAAATCCCCAAAAAACATAGATCCACCCCAAAACGACACTAAACCTACCTGATCTTCTCCAAAACACGCAAGTTAAACTTTTCCAACATGATGAAAAACAAGAACCCAACAAAACCCAACAGAGACCCCAAAACATGTCAAAAACACCCCAAAAAAGAACGGGATCACCCCCAACACTGGAAGAAAATTCCCCCCCCAAAAATTTACAATTTTCACCATGATGACCAACATGAACCAAACGAAAACCCAAAAGGAGACACCAAAACACGTCAAAAACACCCCAAAAAAGAAAGGGATCACCCATAAACTGGAAGAAAATCCCCAAAAAGCACAGATCCAATCCCAAAACCAGCCTAAACCTACCTGATGTTCTCCAAAACCCACAAATTTACCCTTTTCCACCATGATGACCATGGAAAACCCAACGAAACCCAATGGAGACAAAAAACATGTCAAAAAACAAAAACAAAAACAAAAACAAAAAAGAACAGGATCTCCCCAAAAAAGAGAAGAAAACCCCAAATGCCATAGATCCACCCCAAAAGTCCCCCTAAGCCTACCTGATGTTCTCCAAAACCCACAATTTACCCTTTTTCACAATGATGACCAACGAGAACCCAACAAAACCCAACGGACAACCCCAAAACACGTCAAAAACACCCCAAAAAAGAACAGGATCACCCCAAAAAACAGAAGAAAACCCCAAATACCATGAATCCACCCCAAAAGTCCCCCTAAACCTACCTGAAGTTCTCCAAAACCCACAATTTACCCTTTTCCACCAAGATGCCAACAGAAAACCCAACGAAACCCAACAGAGACATCAAAACATGTCAAAAACACCCCAAAAAAGAACGGGATAACCCCCAAAACTGGAAGAAAATCCCCAAAAAGCATGGATCCAATTCCAAAACCACCCTAAACCTACCTGATCTTCTCCAAATCCCAAAGTCCACTCCCAACCACCATAAAACCCATTAGGAACTCAACAAAATGCAACAGAAACCCCAAAACACCTCAAAAACACCCCAAAAGCAAACCGGATCAGAAGAAAATACGTGATTTAACCCCAAGAAAACCCTTAAACCTACCTGATCTTCTCCAAATCCCAAAATCCACTCCCACCCACCATAAAACCCATTAGGAACTCAACAAAACGCAACGGAAACCCCAAAACACGTCAAAAACACCCCAAAAAAGAACTGGATCAGAAGGAAAAAAAAAACAAAACTATGCATTTCCCTCCCAAATCACCCTAAACTTACCTGATCTTCTTCAAAACCCACAATCCACTCCCATTTAGCTTAACGACCAACGAGAACCCAACAAAACCCAACGGAGACCCCAAAAACGTCAAAAACACCCCAAAAAAGAACTGGTTCAACCCCAACAACGAAAGAAAACCCCAAAAGCCATAGATCCACACCAAAAATCCCCCTAAACCAACCTGAAGTTCTCCAAAACCCACAGTTTACACTTTTCCACATTGATGACCATGGAAAACCCAACGAAACCCAACGGAGACCACAAAACACGTCAAAAAAAAAAAAAAAAAAAAAAAAAAAAGAAAGGGATCACCCCCAAAATTGGAAGAAAATCCTTCAAAATCATAGATCCACCCCAAAACCACCCTAAACCTACCTGATGATCTCCAAAACCCACAATTTACAATTTTCCAACATGATGACCATGGAAAACCCAACGAAACCCAACGGAGACCCCAAAAGAAGTCAAAAACTCCCCAAACAAGAACGGGATAAACCCTAAAAACGAAAGAAAACCCCAAAAGCCATAGATCCACACCAAAAGTCCCCCTAAACCTACCTGATGTTCTCCAAAACCCACAATTTACACTTTTCCACCATGATGACCACGGAAAACCCAACAGAGAACCCAAAACTCGTCAAAAACACCCCAAACAAGAACAGGATCACCCCCAAAACCAAAGAAAACCCCAAAAAGCACGGATCCAATCCCAAAACCACTCTAAACGTACCTGATGTTCTCCAAATCCAAATGTCCACTCCCAACCACCATAAAACCCATTAGGAACTCAACGAAACCCAACGGAAACCCCAAAACACGTCAAAAACACCCCAAAAAAGAACTGAATCAGAAGAAAAAACACCAAAAACTATGAATTTCCCCACAAAACCACCCTAAACTCACCTGATCTTCTTCAAAACCCACAATCCACTCCCATTTCCCTTAAGGACCAACGAGAATCCAACTAAAACCCAACGGAGACCCCAAAACAAGTCAAAAACACCCCAAACAAGAACGGAATCACCCCCAAAACTGGAAGAAAATCCCCAAAAAACATAGATCCACCCCAAAATGACACTAAACCTACCTGATCTTCTCCAAAACACGCAAGTTAAACTTTTCCAACATGATGAAAAACAAGAACCCAACAAAACCCAACAGAGACCCCAAAACATGTCAAAAACACCCCAAAAAAGAACGGGATCACCCCCAACACTGGAAGAAAATTCCCCCCCCAAAAATTTACAATTTTCACCATGATGACCAACATGAACCAAACGAAAACCCAAAAGGAGACACCAAAACACGTCAAAAACACCCCAAAAAAGAAAGGGATCACCCATAAACTGGAAGAAAATCCCCAAAAAGCACAGATCCAATCCCAAAACCAGCCTAAACCTACCTGATGTTCTCCAAAACCCACAAATTTACCCTTTTCCACCATGATGACCATGGAAAACCCAACGAAACCCAATGGAGACAAAAAACATGTCAAAAAACAAAAACAAAAACAAAAACAAAAAAGAACAGGATCTCCCCAAAAAAGAGAAGAAAACCCCAAATGCCATAGATCCACCCCAAAAGTCCCCCTAAGCCTACCTGATGTTCTCCAAAACCCACAATTTACCCTTTTTCACAATGATGACCAACGAGAACCCAACAAAACCCAACGGACAACCCCAAAACACGTCAAAAACACCCCAAAAAAGAACAGGATCACCCCAAAAAACAGAAGAAAACCCCAAATACCATGAATCCACCCCAAAAGTCCCCCTAAACCTACCTGAAGTTCTCCAAAACCCACAATTTACCCTTTTCCACCAAGATGCCAACAGAAAACCCAACGAAACCCAACAGAGACATCAAAACATGTCAAAAACACCCCAAAAAAGAACGGGATAACCCCCAAAACTGGAAGAAAATCCCCAAAAAGCATGGATCCAATTCCAAAACCACCCTAAACCTACCTGATCTTCTCCAAATCCCAAAGTCCACTCCCAACCACCAGAAAACCCATTAGGAACTCAACAAAATGCAACAGAAACCCCAAAACACCTCAAAAACACCCCAAAAGCAAACCGGATCAGAAGAAAATACGTGATTTAACCCCAAGAAAACCCTTAAACCTACCTGATCTTCTCCAAATCCCAAAATCCACTCCCACCCACCATAAAACCCATTAGGAACTCAACAAAACGCAACGGAAACCCCAAAACACGTCAAAAACACCCCAAAAAAGAACTGGATCAGAAGGAAAAAAAAAACAAAACTATGCATTTCCCTCCCAAATCACCCTAAACTTACCTGATCTTCTTCAAAACCCACAATCCACTCCCATTTAGCTTAACGACCAACGAGAACCCAACAAAACCCAACGGAGACCCCAAAAACGTCAAAAACACCCCAAAAAAGAACTGGTTCAACCCCAACAACGAAAGAAAACCCCAAAAGCCATAGATCCACACCAAAAATCCCCCTAAACCAACCTGAAGTTCTCCAAAACCCACAATTTACACTTTTCCACATTGATGACCATGGAAAACCCAACGAAACCCAACGGAGACCACAAAACACGTCAAAAAAAAAAAAAAAAAAAAAAAAAAAAAAAAAAAAGAAAGGGATCACCCCCAAAATTGGAAGAAAATCCTTCAAAATCATAGATCCACCCCAAAACCACCCTAAACCTACCTGATGATCTCCAAAACCCACAATTTACAATTTTCCAACATGATGACCATGGAAAACCCAACGAAACCCAACGGAGACCCCAAAAGAAGTCAAAAACACCCCAAACAAGAACGGGATAAACCCTAAAAACGAAAGAAAACCCCAAAAGCCATAGATCCACACCAAAAGTCCCCCTAAACCTACCTGATGTTCTCCAAAACCCACAATTTACACTTTTCCACCATGATGACCACGGAAAACCCAACAGAGAACCCAAAACACGTCAAAAACACCCCAAACAAGCACAGGATCACCCCCAAAACCAAAGAAAACCCCAAAAAGCACGGATCCAATCCCAAAACCACTCTAAACGTACCTGATGTTCTCCAAATCCAAATGTCCACTCCCAACCACCATAAAACCCATTAGGAACTCAACGAAACCCAACGGAAACCCCAAAACACGTCAAAAACACCCCAAAAAAGAACTGAATCAGAAGAAAAAACACCAAAAACTATGAATTTCCCCACAAAACCACCCTAAACTCACCTGATCTTCTTCAAAACCCACAATCCACTCCCATTTCCCTTAAGGACCAACGAGAATCCAACTAAAACCCAACGGAGACCCCAAAACAAGTCAAAAACACCCCAAACAAGAACGGAATCACCCCCAAAACTGGAAGAAAATCCCCAAAAAACATAGATCCACCCCAAAACGACACTAAACCTACCTGATCTTCTCCAAAACACGCAAGTTAAACTTTTCCAACATGATGAAAAACAAGAACCCAACAAAACCCAACAGAGACCCCAAAACATGTCAAAAACACCCCAAAAAAGAACGGGATCACCCCCAACACTGGAAGAAAATTCCCCCCCCAAAAATTTACAATTTTCACCATGATGACCAACATGAACCAAACGAAAACCCAAAAGGAGACACCAAAACACGTCAAAAACACCCCAAAAAAGAAAGGGATCACCCATAAACTGGAAGAAAATCCCCAAAAAGCACAGATCCAATCCCAAAACCAGCCTAAACCTACCTGATGTTCTCCAAAACCCACAAATTTACCCTTTTCCACCATGATGACCATGGAAAACCCAACGAAACCCAATGGAGACAAAAAACATGTCAAAAAAAAAAAAAAAAAAAAAGAACAGGATCTCCCCAAAAAAGAGAAGAAAACCCCAAATGCCATAGATCCACCCCAAAAGTCCCCCTAAGCCTACCTGATGTTCTCCAAAACCCACAATTTACCCTTTTTCACAATGATGACCAACGAGAACCCAACAAAACCCAACGGACAACCCCAAAACACGTCAAAAACACCCCAAAAAAGAACAGGATCACCCCAAAAAACAGAAGAAAACCCCAAATACCATGAATCCACCCCAAAAGTCCCCCTAAACCTACCTGAAGTTCTCCAAAACCCACAATTTACCCTTTTCCACCAAGATGCCAACAGAAAACCCAACGAAACCCAACAGAGACATCAAAACATGTCAAAAACACCCCAAAAAAGAACGGGATAACCCCCAAAACTGGAAGAAAATCCCCAAAAAGCATGGATCCAATTCCAAAACCACCCTAAACCTACCTGATCTTCTCCAAATCCCAAAGTCCACTCCCAACCACCAGAAAACCCATTAGGAACTCAACAAAATGCAACAGAAACCCCAAAACACCTCAAAAACACCCCAAAAGCAAACCGGATCAGAAGAAAATACGTGATTTAACCCCAAGAAAACCCTTAAACCTACCTGATCTTCTCCAAATCCCAAAATCCACTCCCACCCACCATAAAACCCATTAGGAACTCAACAAAACGCAATGGAAACCCCAAAACACGTCAAAAACACCCCAAAAAAGAACTGGATCAGAAGGAAAAAAAAAACAAAACTATGCATTTCCCTCCCAAATCACCCTAAACTTACCTGATCTTCTTCAAAACCCACAATCCACTCCCATTTAGCTTAACGACCAACGAGAACCCAACAAAACCCAACGGAGACCCCAAAAACGTCAAAAACACCCCAAAAAAGAACTGGTTCAACCCCAACAACGAAAGAAAACCCCAAAAGCCATAGATCCACACCAAAAATCCCCCTAAACCAACCTGAAGTTCTCCAAAACCCACAATTTACACTTTTCCACATTGATGACCATGGAAAACCCAACGAAACCCAACGGAGACCACAAAACACGTCAAAAAAAAAAAAAAAAAAAAAAAAAAAAAAAAAAAAGAAAGGGATCACCCCCAAAATTGGAAGAAAATCCTTCAAAATCATAGATCCACCCCAAAACCACCCTAAACCTACCTGATGATCTCCAAAACCCACAATTTACAATTTTCCAACATGATGACCATGGAAAACCCAACGAAACCCAACGGAGACCCCAAAAGAAGTCAAAAACACCCCAAACAAGAACGGGATAAACCCTAAAAACGAAAGAAAACCCCAAAAGCCATAGATCCACACCAAAAGTCCCCCTAAACCTACCTGATGTTCTCCAAAACCCACAATTTACACTTTTCCACCATGATGACCACGGAAAACCCAACAGAGAACCCAAAACACGTCAAAAACACCCCAAACAAGAACAGGATCACCCCCAAAACCAAAGAAAACCCCAAAAAGCACGGATCCAATCCCAAAACCACTCTAAACGTACCTGATGTTCTCCAAATCCAAATGTCCACTCCCAACCACCATAAAACCCATTAGGAACTCAACGAAACCCAACGGAAACCCCAAAACACGTCAAAAACACCCCAAAAAAGAACTGAATCAGAAGAAAAAACACCAAAAACTATGAATTTCCCCACAAAACCACCCTAAACTCACCTGATCTTCTTCAAAACCCACAATCCACTCCCATTTACCTTAAGGACCAACGAGAATCCAACTAAAACCCAACGGAGACCCCAAAACAAGTCAAAAACACCCCAAACAAGAACGGAATCACCCCCAAAACTGGAAGAAAATCCCCAAAAAACATAGATCCACCCCAAAACGACACTAAACCTACCTGATCTTCTCCAAAACACGCAAGTTAAACTTTTCCAACATGATGAAAAACAAGAACCCAACAAAACCCAACAGAGACCCCAAAACATGTCAAAAACACCCCAAAAAAGAACGGGATCACCCCCAACACTGGAAGAAAATTCCCCCCCCAAAAATTTACAATTTTCACCATGATGACCAACATGAACCAAACGAAAACCCAAAAGGAGACACCAAAACACGTCAAAAACACCCCAAAAAAGAAAGGGATCACCCATAAACTGGAAGAAAATCCCCAAAAAGCACAGATCCAATCCCAAAACCAGCCTAAACCTACCTGATGTTCTCCAAAACCCACAAATTTACCCTTTTCCACCATGATGACCATGGAAAACCCAACGAAACCCAATGGAGACAAAAAACATGTCAAAAAACAAAAACAAAAACAAAAACAAAAAAGAACAGGATCTCCCCAAAAAAGAGAAGAAAACCCCAAATGCCATAGATCCACCCCAAAAGTCCCCCTAAGCCTACCTGATGTTCTCCAAAACCCACAATTTACCCTTTTCCACCAAGATGCCAACAGAAAACCCAACGAAACCCAACAGAGACATCAAAACATGTCAAAAACACCCCAAAAAAGAACGGGATAACCCCCAAAACTGGAAGAAAATCCCCAAAAAGCATGGATCCAATTCCAAAACCACCCTAAACCTACCTGATCTTCTCCAAATCCCAAAGTCCACTCCCAACCACCAGAAAACCCATTAGGAACTCAACAAAATGCAACAGAAACCCCAAAACACCTCAAAAACACCCCAAAAGCAAACCGGATCAGAAGAAAATACGTGATTTAACCCCAAGAAAACCCTTAAACCTACCTGATCTTCTCCAAATCCCAAAATCCACTCCCACCCACCATAAAACCCATTAGGAACTCAACAAAACGCAACGGAAACCCCAAAACACGTCAAAAACACCCCAAAAAAGAACTGGATCAGAAGGAAAAAAAAAACAAAACTATGCATTTCCCTCCCAAATCACCCTAAACTTACCTGATCTTCTTCAAAACCCACAATCCACTCCCATTTAGCTTAACGACCAACGAGAACCCAACAAAACCCAACGGAGACCCCAAAAACGTCAAAAACACCCCAAAAAAGAACTGGTTCAACCCCAACAACGAAAGAAAACCCCAAAAGCCATAGATCCACACCAAAAATCCCCCTAAACCAACCTGAAGTTCTCCAAAACCCACAGTTTACACTTTTCCACATTGATGACCATGGAAAACCCAACGAAACCCAACGGAGACCACAAAACACGTCAAAAAAAAAAAAAAAAAAAAAAAAAAAAAAAAAAAAAAGAAAGGGATCACCCCCAAAATTGGAAGAAAATCCTTCAAAATCATAGATCCACCCCAAAACCACCCTAAACCTACCTGATGATCTCCAAAACCCACAATTTACAATTTTCCAACATGATGACCATGGAAAACCCAACGAAACCCAACGGAGACCCCAAAAGAAGTCAAAAACACCCCAAACAAGAACGGGATAAACCCTAAAAACGAAAGAAAACCCCAAAAGCCATAGATCCACACCAAAAGTCCCCCTAAACCTACCTGATGTTCTCCAAAACCCACAATTTACACTTTTCCACCATGATGACCACGGAAAACCCAACAGAGAACCCAAAACACGTCAAAAACACCCCAAACAAGAACAGGATCACCCCCAAAACCAAAGAAAACCCCAAAAAGCACGGATCCAATCCCAAAACCACTCTAAACGTACCTGATGTTCTCCAAATCCAAATGTCCACTCCCAACCACCATAAAACCCATTAGGAACTCAACGAAACCCAACGGAAACCCCAAAACACGTCAAAAACACCCCAAAAAAGAACTGAATCAGAAGAAAAAACACCAAAAACTATGAATTTCCCCACAAAACCACCCTAAACTCACCTGATCTTCTTCAAAACCCACAATCCACTCCCATTTCCCTTAAGGACCAACGAGAATCCAACTAAAACCCAACGGAGACCCCAAAACAAGTCAAAAACACCCCAAACAAGAACGGAATCACCCCCAAAACTGGAAGAAAATCCCCAAAAAACATAGATCCACCCCAAAACGACACTAAACCTACCTGATCTTCTCCAAAACACGCAAGTTAAACTTTTCCAACATGATGAAAAACAAGAACCCAACAAAACCCAACAGAGACCCCAAAACATGTCAAAAACACCCCAAAAAAGAACGGGATCACCCCCAACACTGGAAGAAAATTCCCCCCCAAAAAATTTACAATTTTCACCATGATGACCAACATGAACCAAACGAAAACCCAAAAGGAGACACCAAAACACGTCAAAAACACCCCAAAAAAGAAAGGGATCACCCATAAACTGGAAGAAAATCCCCAAAAAGCACAGATCCAATCCCAAAACCAGCCTAAACCTACCTGATGTTCTCCAAAACCCACAAATTTACCCTTTTCCACCATGATGACCATGGAAAACCCAACGAAACCCAATGGAGACAAAAAACATGTCAAAAAACAAAAACAAAAACAAAAACAAAAAAGAACAGGATCTCCCCAAAAAAGAGAAGAAAACCCCAAATGCCATAGATCCACCCCAAAAGTCCCCCTAAGCCTACCTGATGTTCTCCAAAACCCACAATTTACCCTTTTTCACAATGATGACCAACGAGAACCCAACAAAACCCAACGGACAACCCCAAAACACGTCAAAAACACCCCAAAAAAGAACAGGATCACCCCAAAAAACAGAAGAAAACCCCAAATACCATGAATCCACCCCAAAAGTCCCCCTAAACCTACCTGAAGTTCTCCAAAACCCACAATTTACCCTTTTCCACCAAGATGCCAACAGAAAACCCAACGAAACCCAACAGAGACATCAAAACATGTCAAAAACACCCCAAAAAAGAACGGGATAACCCCCAAAACTGGAAGAAAATCCCCAAAAAGCATGGATCCAATTCCAAAACCACCCTAAACCTACCTGATCTTCTCCAAATCCCAAAGTCCACTCCCAACCACCATAAAACCCATTAGGAACTCAACAAAATGCAACAGAAACCCCAAAACACCTCAAAAACACCCCAAAAGCAAACCGGATCAGAAGAAAATACGTGATTTAACCCCAAGAAAACCCTTAAACCTACCTGATCTTCTCCAAATCCCAAAATCCACTCCCACCCACCATAAAACCCATTAGGAACTCAACAAAACGCAACGGAAACCCCAAAACACGTCAAAAACACCCCAAAAAAGAACTGGATCAGAAGGAAAAAAAAAACAAAACTATGCATTTCCCTCCCAAATCACCCTAAACTTACCTGATCTTCTTCAAAACCCACAATCCACTCCCATTTAGCTTAACGACCAACGAGAACCCAACAAAACCCAACGGAGACCCCAAAAACGTCAAAAACACCCCAAAAAAGAACTGGTTCAACCCCAACAACGAAAGAAAACCCCAAAAGCCATAGATCCACACCAAAAATCCCCCTAAACCAACCTGAAGTTCTCCAAAACCCACAATTTACACTTTTCCACATTGATGACCATGGAAAACCCAACGAAACCCAACGGAGACCACAAAACACGTCAAAAAAAAAAAAAAAAAAAAAAAAAAAAAAGAAAGGGATCACCCCCAAAATTGGAAGAAAATCCTTCAAAATCATAGATCCACCCCAAAACCACCCTAAACCTACCTGATGATCTCCAAAACCCACAATTTACAATTTTCCAACATGATGACCATGGAAAACCCAACGAAACCCAACGGAGACCCCAAAAGAAGTCAAAAACACCCCAAACAAGAACGGGATAAACCCTAAAAACGAAAGAAAACCCCAAAAGCCATAGATCCACACCAAAAGTCCCCCTAAACCTACCTGATGTTCTCCAAAACCCACAATTTACACTTTTCCACCATGATGACCACGGAAAACCCAACAGAGAACCCAAAACACGTCAAAAACACCCCAAACAAGAACAGGATCACCCCCAAAACCAAAGAAAACCCCAAAAAGCACGGATCCAATCCCAAAACCACTCTAAACGTACCTGATGTTCTCCAAATCCAAATGTCCACTCCCAACCACCATAAAACCCATTAGGAACTCAACGAAACCCAACGGAAACCCCAAAACACGTCAAAAACACCCCAAAAAAGAACTGAATCAGAAGAAAAAACACCAAAAACGATGAATTTCCCCACAAAACCACCCTAAACTCACCTGATCTTCTTCAAAACCCACAATCCACTCCCATTTCCCTTAAGGACCAACGAGAATCCAACTAAAACCCAACGGAGACCCCAAAACAAGTCAAAAACACCCCAAACAAGAACGGAATCACCCCCAAAACTGGAAGAAAATCCCCAAAAAACATAGATCCACCCCAAAACGACACTAAACCTACCTGATCTTCTCCAAAACACGCAAGTTAAACTTTTCCAACATGATGAAAAACAAGAACCCAACAAAACCCAACAGAGACCCCAAAACATGTCAAAAACACCCCAAAAAAGAACGGGATCACCCCCAACACTGGAAGAAAATTCCCCCCCCAAAAATTTACAATTTTCACCATGATGACCAACATGAACCAAACGAAAACCCAAAAGGAGACACCAAAACACGTCAAAAACACCCCAAAAAAGAAAGGGATCACCCATAAACTGGAAGAAAATCCCCAAAAAGCACAGATCCAATCCCAAAACCAGCCTAAACCTACCTGATGTTCTCCAAAACCCACAAATTTACCCTTTTCCACCATGATGACCATGGAAAACCCAACGAAACCCAATGGAGACAAAAAACATGTCAAAAAACAAAAACAAAAACAAAAACAAAAAAGAACAGGATCTCCCCTAAAAAGAGAAGAAAACCCCAAATGCCATAGATCCACCCCAAAAGTCCCCCTAAGCCTACCTGATGTTCTCCAAAACCCACAATTTACCCTTTTTCACAATGATGACCAACGAGAACCCAACAAAACCCAACGGACAACCCCAAAACACGTCAAAAACACCCCAAAAAAGAACAGGATCACCCCAAAAAACAGAAGAAAACCCCAAATACCATGAATCCACCCCAAAAGTCCCCCTAAACCTACCTGAAGTTCTCCAAAACCCACAATTTACCCTTTTCCACCAAGATGCCAACAGAAAACCCAACGAAACCCAACAGAGACATCAAAACATGTCAAAAACACCCCAAAAAAGAACGGGATAACCCCCAAAACTGGAAGAAAATCCCCAAAAAGCATGGATCCAATTCCAAAACCACCCTAAACCTACCTGATCTTCTCCAAATCCCAAAGTCCACTCCCAACCACCATAAAACCCATTAGGAACTCAACAAAATGCAACAGAAACCCCAAAACACCTCAAAAACACCCCAAAAGCAAACCGGATCAGAAGAAAATACGTGATTTAACCCCAAGAAAACCCTTAAACCTACCTGATCTTCTCCAAATCCCAAAATCCACTCCCACCCACCATAAAACCCATTAGGAACTCAACAAAACGCAACGGAAACCCCAAAACACGTCAAAAACACCCCAAAAAAGAACTGGATCAGAAGGAAAAAAAAAACAAAACTATGCATTTCCCTCCCAAATCACCCTAAACTTACCTGATCTTCTTCAAAACCCACAATCCACTCCCATTTAGCTTAACGACCAACGAGAACCCAACAAAACCCAACGGAGACCCCAAAAACGTCAAAAACACCCCAAAAAAGAACTGGTTCAACCCCAACAACGAAAGAAAACCCCAAAAGCCATAGATCCACACCAAAAATCCCCCTAAACCAACCTGAAGTTCTCCAAAACCCACAATTTACACTTTTCCACATTGATGACCATGGAAAACCCAACGAAACCCAACGGAGACCACAAAACACGTCAAAAAAAAAAAAAAAAAAAAAAAAAAAAAAAAAAAAAAGAAAGGGATCACCCCCAAAATTGGAAGAAAATCCTTCAAAATCATAGATCCACCCCAAAACCACCCTAAACCTACCTGATGATCTCCAAAACCCACAATTTACAATTTTCCAACATGATGACCACGGAAAACCCAACGAAACCCAACGGAGACCCCAAAAGAAGTCAAAAACACCCAAAACAAGAACAAGATAAACCCTAAAAACGAAAGAAAACCCCAAAAGCCATAGATCCACACCAAAAGTCCCCCTAAACCTACCTGATGTTCTCCAAAACCCACAATTTACACTTTTTCACCAGGATGACCAACATGAACCAAAGGAAAACCCAAAACGAGACACCAAAACACGTCAAAAACACCCCAAAAATAAAGGGATCACCCATAAACTGGAAGAAAATCCCCAAAAAGCACGGATCCAATCCCAAAACCACCCTAAACCTACCTGATGATCTCCAAAACCCACAATTTACAATTTTCCAACATGATGACCACGGAAAACCCAACGAAACCCAACGGAGACCCCAAAAGAAGTCAAAAACACGCCAAACAAGAACAAGATAAACCCTAAAAACGAAAGAAAACCCCAAAAGCCATAGATCCACACCAAAAGTCCCCCTAAACCTACCTGATGTTCTCCAAAACCCACAATTTACACTTTTCCACCATGATGACCACGGAAAACCCAACAGAGAACCCAAAACACGTCAAAAACACCCCAAACAAGAACAGGATCACCCCCAAAACCAAAGAAAACCCCAAAAAGCACGGATCCAATCCCAAAACCACTCTAAACGTACCTGATGTTCTCCAAATCCAAATGTCCACTCCCAACCACCATAAAACCCATTAGGAACTCAACGAAACCCAACGGAAACCCCAAAACACGTCAAAAACACCCCAAAAAAGAACTGAATCAGAAGAAAAAACACCAAAAACTATGAATTTCCCCACAAAACCACCCTAAACTCACCTGATCTTCTTCAAAACCCACAATCCACTCCCATTTCCCTTAAGGACCAACGAGAATCCAACTAAAACCCAACGGAGACCCCAAAACAAGTCAAAAACACCCCAAACAAGAACGGAATCACCCCCAAAACTGGAAGAAAATCCCCAAAAAACATAGATCCACCCCAAAACGACACTAAACCTACCTGATCTTCTCCAAAACACGCAAGTTAAACTTTTCCAACATGATGAAAAACAAGAACCCAACAAAACCCAACAGAGACCCCAAAACATGTCAAAAACACCCCAAAAAAGAACGGGATCACCCCCAACACTGGAAGAAAATTCCCCCCCAAAAAATTTACAATTTTCACCATGATGACCAACATGAACCAAACGAAAACCCAAAAGGAGACACCAAAACACGTCAAAAACACCCCAAAAAAGAAAGGGATCACCCATAAACTGGAAGAAAATCCCCAAAAAGCACAGATCCAATCCCAAAACCAGCCTAAACCTACCTGATGTTCTCCAAAACCCACAAATTTACCCTTTTCCACCATGATGACCATGGAAAACCCAACGAAACCCAATGGAGACAAAAAACATGTCAAAAAAAAAAAAAAACAAAAAACAAAAAAGAACAGGATCTCCCCAAAAAAGAGAAGAAAACCCCAAATGCCATAGATCCACCCCAAAAGTCCCCCTAAGCCTACCTGATGTTCTCCAAAACCCACGATTTACCCTTTTTCACAATGATGACCAACGAGAACCCAACAAAACCCAACGGACAACCCCAAAACACGTCAAAAACACCCCAAAAAAGAACAGGATCACCCCAAAAAACAGAAGAAAACCCCAAATACCATGAATCCACCCCAAAAGTCCCCCTAAACCTACCTGAAGTTCTCCAAAACCCACAATTTACCCTTTTCCACCAAGATGCCAACAGAAAACCCAACGAAACCCAACAGAGACATCAAAACATGTCAAAAACACCCCAAAAAAGAACGGGATAACCCCCAAAACTGGAAGAAAATCCCCAAAAAGCATGGATCCAATTCCAAAACCACCCTAAACCTACCTGATCTTCTCCAAATCCCAAAGTCCACTCCCAACCACCAGAAAACCCATTAGGAACTCAACAAAATGCAACAGAAACCCCAAAACACCTCAAAAACACCCCAAAAGCAAACCGGATCAGAAGAAAATACGTGATTTAACCCCAAGAAAACCCTTAAACCTACCTGATCTTCTCCAAATCCCAAAATCCACTCCCACACACCATAAAACCCATTAGGAACTCAACAAAACGCAACGGAAACCCCAAAACACGTCAAAAACACCCCAAAAAAGAACTGGATCAGAAGGAAAAAAAAAACAAAACTATGCATTTCCCTCCCAAATCACCCTAAACTTACCTGATCTTCTTCAAAACCCACAATCCACTCCCATTTAGCTTAACGACCAACGAGAACCCAACAAAACCCAACGGAGACCCCAAAAACGTCAAAAACACCCCAAAAAAGAACTGGTTCAACCCCAACAACGAAAGAAAACCCCAAAAGCCATAGATCCACACCAAAAATCCCCCTAAACCAACCTGAAGTTCTCCAAAACCCACAATTTCCACTTTTCCACATTGATGACCATGGAAAACCCAAAGAAACCCAATGGAGACAAAAAACATGTCAAAAAAAAAAAAAAAAAAAAGAACAGGATCTCCCCTAAAAAGAGAAGAAAACCCCAAATGCCATAGATCCACCCCAAAAGTCCCCCTAAGCCTACCTGATGTTCTCCAAAACCCACGATTTACCCTTTTTCACAATGATGACCAACGAGAACCCAACAAAACCCAACGGACAACCCCAAAACACGTCAAAAACACCCCAAAAAAGAACAGGATCACCCCAAAAAACAGAAGAAAACCCCAAATACCATGAATCCACCCCAAAAGTCCCCCTAAACCTACCTGAAGTTCTCCAAAACCCACAATTTACCCTTTTCCACCAAGATGCCAACAGAAAACCCAACGAAACCCAACAGAGACATCAAAACATGTCAAAAACACCCCAAAAAAGAACGGGATAACCCCCAAAACTGGAAGAAAATCCCCAAAAAGCATGGATCCAATTCCAAAACCACCCTAAACCTACCTGATCTTCTCCAAATCCCAAAGTCCACTCCCAACCACCAGAAAACCCATTAGGAACTCAACAAAATGCAACAGAAACCCCAAAACACCTCAAAAACACCCCAAAAGCAAACCGGATCAGAAGAAAATACGTGATTTAACCCCAAGAAAACCCTTAAACCTACCTGATCTTCTCCAAATCCCAAAATCCACTCCCACCCACCATAAAACCCATTAGGAACTCAACAAAACGCAACGGAAACCCCAAAACACGTCAAAAACACCCCAAAAAAGAACTGGATCAGAAGGAAAAAAAAAACAAAACTATGCATTTCCCTCCCAAATCACCCTAACCTTACCTGATCTTCTTCAAAACCCACAATCCACTCCCATTTAGCTTAACGACCAACGAGAACCCAACAAAACCCAACGGAGACCCCAAAAACGTCAAAAACACCCCAAAAAAAAACTGGTTCAACCCCAACAACGAAAGAAAACCCCAAAAGCCATAGATCCACACCAAAAATCCCCCTAAACCAACCTGAAGTTCTCCAAAACCCACAATTTACACTTTTCCACATTGATGACCATGGAAAACCCAACGAAACCCAACGGAGACCACAAAACACGTCAAAAAAAAAAAAAAAAAAAAAAAAAGAAAGGGATCACCCCCAAAATTGGAAGAAAATCCTTCAAAATCATAGATCCACCCCAAAACCACCCTAAACCTACCTGATGATCTCCAAAACCCACAATTTACAATTTTCCAACATGATGACCATGGAAAACCCAACGAAACCCAACGGAGACCCCAAAAGAAGTCAAAAACACCCCAAACAAGAACGGGATAAACCCTAAAAACGAAAGAAAACCCCAAAAGCCATAGATCCACACCAAAAGTCCCCCTAAACCTACCTGATGTTCTCCAAAACCCACAATTTACACTTTTCCACCATGATGACCACGGAAAACCCAACAGAGAACCCAAAACACGTCAAAAACACCCCAAACAAGAACAGGATCACCCCCAAAACCAAAGAAAACCCCAAAAAGCACGGATCCAATCCCAAAACCACTCTAAACGTACCTGATGTTCTCCAAATCCAAATGTCCACTCCCAACCACCATAAAACCCATTAGGAACTCAACGAAACCCAACGGAAACCCCAAAACACGTCAAAAACACCCCAAAAAAGAACTGAATCAGAAGAAAAAACACCAAAAACTATGAATTTCCCCACAAAACCACCCTAAACTCACCTGATCTTCTTCAAAACCCACAATCCACTCCCATTTCCCTTAAGGACCAACGAGAATCCAACTAAAACCCAACGGAGACCCCAAAACAAGTCAAAAACACCCCAAACAAGAACGGAATCACCCCCAAAACTGAAAGAAAATCCCCAAAAAACATAGATCCACCCCAAAACGACACTAAACCTACCTGATCTTCTCCAAAACACGCAAGTTAAACTTTTCCAACATGATGAAAAACAAGAACCCAACAAAACCCAACAGAGACCCCAAAACATGTCAAAAACACCCCAAAAAAGAACGGGATCACCCCCAACACTGGAAGAAAATTCCCCCCCAAAAAATTTACAATTTTCACCATGATGACCAACATGAACCAAACGAAAACCCAAAAGGAGACACCAAAACACGTCAAAAACACCCCAAAAAAGAAAGGGATCACCCATAAACTGGAAGAAAATCCCCCAAAAGCACAGATCCAATCCCAAAACCAGCCTAAACCAACCTGAAGTTCTCCAAAACCCACAATTTACACTTTTCCACATTGATGACCATGGAAAACCCAAAGAAACCCAATGGAGACAAAAAACATGTCAAAAAAAAAAAAAAAAAAAAGAACAGGATCTCCCCTAAAAAGAGAAGAAAACCCCAAATGCCATAGATCCACCCCAAAAGTCCCCCTAAGCCTACCTGATGTTCTCCAAAACCCACGATTTACCCTTTTTCACAATGATGACCAACGAGAACCCAACAAAACCCAACGGACAACCCCAAAACACGTCAAAAACACCCCAAAAAAGAACAGGATCACCCCAAAAAACAGAAGAAAACCCCAAATACCATGAATCCACCCCAAAAGTCCCCCTAAACCTACCTGAAGTTCTCCAAAACCCACAATTTACCCTTTTCCACCAAGATGCCAACAGAAAACCCAACGAAACCCAACAGAGACATCAAAACATGTCAAAAACACCCCAAAAAAGAACGGGATAACCCCCAAAACTGGAAGAAAATCCCCAAAAAGCATGGATCCAATTCCAAAACCACCCTAAACCTACCTGATCTTCTCCAAATCCCAAAGTCCACTCCCAACCACCAGAAAACCCATTAGGAACTCAACAAAATGAAACAGAAACCCCAAAACACCTCAAAAACACCCCAAAAGCAAACCGGATCAGAAGAAAATACGTGATTTAACCCCAAGAAAACCCTTAAACCTACCTGATCTTCTCCAAATCCCAAAATCCACTCCCACCCACCATAAAACCCATTAGGAACTCAACAAAACGCAACGGAAACCCCAAAACACGTCAAAAACACCCCAAAAAAGAACTGGATCAGAAGGAAAAAAAAAACAAAACTATGCATTTCCCTCCCAAATCACCCTAACCTTACCTGATCTTCTTCAAAACCCACAATCCACTCCCATTTAGCTTAACGACCAACGAGAACCCAACAAAACCCAACGGAGACCCCAAAAACGTCAAAAACACCCCAAAAAAGAACTGGTTCAACCCCAACAACGAAAGAAAACCCCAAAAGCCATAGATCCACACCAAAAATCCCCCTAAACCAACCTGAAGTTCTCCAAAACCCACAATTTACACTTTTCCACATTGATGACCATGGAAAACCCAACGAAACCCAACGGAGACCACAAAACACGTCAAAAAAAAAAAAAAAAAAAAAAAAAAAAAGAAAGGGATCACCCCCAAAATTGGAAGAAAATCCTTCAAAATCATAGATCCACCCCAAAACCACCCTAAACCTACCTGATGATCTCCAAAACCCACAATTTACAATTTTCCAACATGATGACCATGGAAAACCCAACGAAACCCAACGGAGACCCCAAAAGAAGTCAAAAACACCCCAAACAAGAACGGGATAAACCCTAAAAACGAAAGAAAACCCCAAAAGCCATAGATCCACACCAAAAGTCCCCCTAAACCTACCTGATGTTCTCCAAAACCCACAATTTACACTTTTCCACCATGATGACCACGGAAAACCCAACAGAGAACCCAAAACACGTCAAAAACACCCCAAACAAGAACAGGATCACCCCCAAAACCAAAGAAAACCCCAAAAAGCACGGATCCAATCCCAAAACCACTCTAAACGTACCTGATGTTCTCCAAATCCAAATGTCCACTCCCAACCACCATAAAACCCATTAGGAACTCAACGAAACCCAACGGAAACCCCAAAACACGTCAAAAACACCCCAAAAAAGAACTGAATCAGAAGAAAAAACACCAAAAACGATGAATTTCCCCACAAAACCACCCTAAACTCACCTGATCTTCTTCAAAACCCACAATCCACTCCCATTTCCCTTAAGGACCAACGAGAATCCAACTAAAACCCAACGGAGACCCCAAAACAAGTCAAAAACACCCCAAACAAGAACGGAATCACCCCCAAAACTGAAAGAAAATCCCCAAAAAACATAGATCCACCCCAAAACGACACTAAACCTACCTGATCTTCTCCAAAACACGCAAGTTAAACTTTTCCAACATGATGAAAAACAAGAACCCAACAAAAACCAACAGAGACCCCAAAACATGTCAAAAACACCCCAAAAAAGAACGGGATCACCCCCAACACTGGAAGAAAATTCCCCCCCAAAAAATTTACAATTTTCACCATGATGACCAACATGAACCAAACGAAAACCCAAAAGGAGACACCAAAACACGTCAAAAACACCCCAAAAAAGAAAGGGATCACCCATAAACTGGAAGAAAATCCCCAAAAAGCACAGATCCAATCCCAAAACCAGCCTAAACCTACCTGATGTTCTCCAAAACCCACAAATTTACCCTTTTCCACCATGATGACCATGGAAAACCCAACGAAACCCAATGGAGACAAAAAACATGTCAAAAAAAAAAAAAACAAAAAACAAAAAAGAACAGGATCTCCCCAAAAAAGAGAAGAAAACCCCAAATGCCATAGATCCACCCCAAAAGTCCCCCTAAGCCTACCTGATGTTCTCCAAAACCCACGATTTACCCTTTTTCACAATGATGACCAACGAGAACCCAACAAAACCCAACGGACAACCCCAAAACACGTCAAAAACACCCCAAAAAAGAACAGGATCACCCCAAAAAACAGAAGAAAACCCCAAATACCATGAATCCACCCCAAAAGTCCCCCTAAACCTACCTGAAGTTCTCCAAAACCCACAATTTACCCTTTTCCACCAAGATGCCAACAGAAAACCCAACGAAACCCAACAGAGACATCAAAACATGTCAAAAACACCCCAAAAAAGAACGGGATAACCCCCAAAACTGGAAGAAAATCCCCAAAAAGCATGGATCCAATTCCAAAACCACCCTAAACCTACCTGATCTTCTCCAAATCCCAAAGTCCACTCCCAACCACCAGAAAACCCATTAGGAACTCAACAAAATGCAACAGAAACCCCAAAACACCTCAAAAACACCCCAAAAGCAAACCGGATCAGAAGAAAATACGTGATTTAACCCCAAGAAAACCCTTAAACCTACCTGATCTTCTCCAAATCCCAAAATCCACTCCCACCCACCATAAAACCCATTAGGAACTCAACAAAACGCAACGGAAACCCCAAAACACGTCAAAAACACCCCAAAAAAGAACTGGATCAGAAGGAAAAAAAATCCAAAACTATGCATTTCCCTCCCAAATCACCCTAACCTTACCTGATCTTCTTCAAAACTCACAATCCACTCCCATTTAGCTTAACGACCAACGAGAACCCAACAAAACCCAACGGAGACCCCAAAAACGTCAAAAACACCCCAAAAAAGAACTGGTTCAACCCCAACAACGAAAGAAAACCCCAAAAGCCATAGATCCACACCAAAAATCCCCCTAAACCAACCTGAAGTTCTCCAAAACCCACAATTTACACTTTTCCACATTGATGACCATGGAAAACCCAACGAAACCCAACGGAGACCACAAAACACGTCAAAAAAAAAAAAAAAAAAAAAAAGAAAGGGATCACCCCCAAAATTGGAAGAAAATCCTTCAAAATCATAGATCCACCCCAAAACCACCCTAAACCTACCTGATGATCTCCAAAACCCACAATTTACAATTTTCCAACATGATGACCATGGAAAACCCAACGAAACCCAACGGAGACCCCAAAAGAAGTCAAAAACACGCCAAACAAGAACGGGATAAACCCTAAAAACGAAAGAAAACCCCAAAAGCCATAGATCCACACCAAAAGTCCCCCTAAACCTACCTGATGTTCTCCAAAACCCACAATTTACACTTTTCCACCATGATGACCACGGAAAACCCAACAGAGAACCCAAAACACGTCAAAAACACCCCAAACAAGAACAGGATCACCCCCAAAACCAAAGAAAACCCCAAAAAGCACGGATCCAATCCCAAAACCACTCTAAACGTACCTGATGTTCTCCAAATCCAAATGTCCACTCCCAACCACCATAAAACCCATTAGGAACTCAACGAAACCCAACGGAAACCCCAAAACACGTCAAAAACACCCCAAAAAAGAACTGAATCAGAAGAAAAAACACCAAAAACGATGAATTTCCCCACAAAACCACCCTAAACTCACCTGATCTTCTTCAAAACCCACAATCCACTCCCATTTCCCTTAAGGACCAACGAGAATCCAACTAAAACCCAACGGAGACCCCAAAACAAGTCAAAAACACCCCAAACAAGAACGGAATCACCCCCAAAACTGAAAGAAAATCCCCAAAAAACATAGATCCACCCCAAAACGACACTAAACCTACCTGATCTTCTCCAAAACACGCAAGTTAAACTTTTCCAACATGATGAAAAACAAGAACCCAACAAAACCCAACAGAGACCCCAAAACATGTCAAAAACACCCCAAAAAAGAACGGGATCACCCCCAACACTGGAAGAAAATTCCCCCCCAAAAAATTTACAATTTTCACCATGATGACCAACATGAACCAAACGAAAACCCAAAAGGAGACACCAAAACACGTCAAAAACACCCCAAAAAAGAAAGGGATCACCCATAAACTGGAAGAAAATCCCCAAAAAGCACAGATCCAATCCCAAAACCAGCCTAAACCTACCCGATGTTCTCCAAAACCCACAAATTTACCCTTTTCCACCATGATGACCATGGAAAACCCAACGAAACCCAATGGAGACAAAAAACATGTCAAAAAAAAAAAAAAAAAAGAACAGGATCTCCCCAAAAAAGAGAAGAAAACCCCAAATGCCATAGATCCACCCCAAAAGTCCCCCTAAGCCTACCTGATGTTCTCCAAAACCCACGATTTACCCTTTTTCACAATGATGACCAACGAGAACCCAACAAAACCCAACGGACAACCCCAAAACACGTCAAAAACACCCCAAAAAAGAACAGGATCACCCCAAAAAACAGAAGAAAACCCCAAATACCATGAATCCACCCCAAAAGTCCCCCTAAACCTACCTGAAGTTCTCCAAAACCCACAATTTACCCTTTTCCACCAAGATGCCAACAGAAAACCCAACGAAACCCAACAGAGACATCAAAACATGTCAAAAACACCCCAAAAAAGAACGGGATAACCCCCAAAACTGGAAGAAAATCCCCAAAAAGCATGGATCCAATTCCAAAACCACCCTAAACCTACCTGATCTTCTCCAAATCCCAAAGTCCACTCCCAACCACCAGAAAACCCATTAGGAACTCAACAAAATGCAACAGAAACCCCAAAACACCTCAAAAACACCCCAAAAGCAAACCGGATCAGAAGAAAATACGTGATTTAACCCCAAGAAAACCCTTAAACCTACCTGATCTTCTCCAAATCCCAAAATCCACTCCCACCCACCATAAAACCCATTAGGAACTCAACAAAACGCAACGGAAACCCCAAAACACGTCAAAAACACCCCAAAAAAGAACTGGATCAGAAGGAAAAAAAATCCAAAACTATGCATTTCCCTCCCAAATCACCCTAACCTTACCTGATCTTCTTCAAAACTCACAATCCACTCCCATTTAGCTTAACGACCAACGAGAACCCAACAAAACCCAACGGAGACCCCAAAAACGTCAAAAACACCCCAAAAAAGAACTGGTTCAACCCCAACAACGAAAGAAAACCCCAAAAGCCATAGATCCACACCAAAAATCCCCCTAAACCAACCTGAAGTTCTCCAAAACCCACAATTTACACTTTTCCACATTGATGACCATGGAAAACCCAACGAAACCCAACGGAGACCACAAAACACGTCAAAAAAAAAAAAAAAAAAAAAAAAAAAAAAAAAAAGAAAGGGATCACCCCCAAAATTGGAAGAAAATCCTTCAAAATCATAGATCCACCCCAAAACCACCCTAAACCTACCTGATGATCTCCAAAACCCACAATTTACAATTTTCCAACATGATGACCATGGAAAACCCAACGAAACCCAACGGAGACCCCAAAAGAAGTCAAAAACACGCCAAACAAGAACGGGATAAACCCTAAAAACGAAAGAAAACCCCAAAAGCCATAGATCCACACCAAAAGTCCCCCTAAACCTACCTGATGTTCTCCAAAACCCACAATTTACACTTTTCCACCATGATGACCACGGAAAACCCAACAGAGAACCCAAAACACGTCAAAAACACCCCAAACAAGAACAGGATCACCCCCAAAACCAAAGAAAACCCCAAAAAGCACGGATCCAATCCCAAAACCACTCTAAACGTACCTGATGTTCTCCAAATCCAAATGTCCACTCCCAACCACCATAAAACCCATTAGGAACTCAACGAAACCCAACGGAAACCCCAAAACACGTCAAAAACACCCCAAAAAAGAACTGAATCAGAAGAAAAAACACCAAAAACTATGAATTTCCCCACAAAACCACCCTAAACTCACCTGATCTTCTTCAAAACCCACAATCCACTCCCATTTCCCTTAAGGACCAACGAGAATCCAACTAAAACCCAACGGAGACCCCAAAACAAGTCAAAAACACCCCAAACAAGAACGGAATCACCCCCAAAACTGAAAGAAAATCCCCAAAAAACATAGATCCACCCCAAAACGACACTAAACCTACCTGATCTTCTCCAAAACACGCAAGTTAAACTTTTCCAACATGATGAAAAACAAGAACCCAACAAAACCCAACAGAGACCCCAAAACATGTCAAAAACACCCCAAAAAAGAACGGGATCACCCCCAACACTGGAAGAAAATTCCCCCCCAAAAAATTTACAATTTTCACCATGATGACCAACATGAACCAAACGAAAACCCAAAAGGAGACACCAAAACACGTCAAAAACACCCCAAAAAAGAAAGGGATCACCCATAAACTGGAAGAAAATCCCCAAAAAGCACAGATCCAATCCCAAAACCAGCCTAAACCTACCCGATGTTCTCCAAAACCCACAAATTTACCCTTTTCCACCATGATGACCATGGAAAACCCAACGAAACCCAATGGAGACAAAAAACATGTCAAAAAAAAAAAAAAAAAAGAACAGGATCTCCCCAAAAAAGAGAAGAAAACCCCAAATGCCATAGATCCACCCCAAAAGTCCCCCTAAGCCTACCTGATGTTCTCCAAAACCCACGATTTACCCTTTTTCACAATGATGACCAACGAGAACCCAACAAAACCCAACGGACAACCCCAAAACACGTCAAAAACACCCCAAAAAAGAACAGGATCACCCCAAAAAACAGAAGAAAACCCCAAATACCATGAATCCACCCCAAAAGTCCCCCTAAACCTACCTGAAGTTCTCCAAAACCCACAATTTACCCTTTTCCACCAAGATGCCAACAGAAAACCCAACGAAACCCAACAGAGACATCAAAACATGTCAAAAACACCCCAAAAAAGAACGGGATAACCCCCAAAACTGGAAGAAAATCCCCAAAAAGCATGGATCCAATTCCAAAACCACCCTAAACCTACCTGATCTTCTCCAAATCCCAAAGTCCACTCCCAACCACCAGAAAACCCATTAGGAACTCAACAAAATGCAACAGAAACCCCAAAACACCTCAAAAACACCCCAAAAGCAAACCGGATCAGAAGAAAATACGTGATTTAACCCCAAGAAAACCCTTAAACCTACCTGATCTTCTCCAAATCCCAAAATCCACTCCCACCCACCATAAAACCCATTAGGAACTCAACAAAACGCAACGGAAACCCCAAAACACCTCAAAAACACCCCAAAAAAGAACTGGATCAGAAGGAAAAAAAATCCAAAACTATGCATTTCCCTCCCAAATCACCCTAACCTTACCTGATCTTCTTCAAAACTCACAATCCACTCCCATTTAGCTTAACGACCAACGAGAACCCAACAAAACCCAACGGAGACCCCAAAAACGTCAAAAACACCCCAAAAAAGAACTGGTTCAACCCCAACAACGAAAGAAAACCCCAAAAGCCATAGATCCACACCAAAAATCCCCCTAAACCAACCTGAAGTTCTCCAAAACCCACAATTTACACTTTTCCACATTGATGACCATGGAAAACCCAACGAAACCCAACGGAGACCACAAAACACGTCAAAAAAAAAAAAAAAAAAAAAAAAAAAAAAAAAAAGAAAGGGATCACCCCCAAAATTGGAAGAAAATCCTTCAAAATCATAGATCCACCCCAAAACCACCCTAAACCTACCTGATGATCTCCAAAACCCACAATTTACAATTTTCCAACATGATGACCATGGAAAACCCAACGAAACCCAACGGAGACCCCAAAAGAAGTCAAAAACACCCCAAACAAGAACGGGATAAACCCTAAAAACGAAAGAAAACCCCAAAAGCCATAGATCCACACCAAAAGTCCCCCTAAACCTACCTGATGTTCTCCAAAACCCACAATTTACACTTTTCCACCATGATGACCACGGAAAACCCAACAGAGAACCCAAAACACGTCAAAAACACCCCAAACAAGAACAGGATCACCCCCAAAACCAAAGAAAACCCCAAAAAGCACGGATCCAATCCCAAAACCACTCTAAACGTACCTGATGTTCTCCAAATCCAAATGTCCACTCCCAACCACCATAAAACCCATTAGGAACTCAACGAAACCCAACGGAAACCCCAAAACACGTCAAAAACACCCCAAAAAAGAACTGAATCAGAAGAAAAAACACCAAAAACGATGAATTTCCCCACAAAACCACCCTAAACTCACCTGATCTTCTTCAAAACCCACAATCCACTCCCATTTCCCTTAAGGACCAACGAGAATCCAACTAAAACCCAACGGAGACCCCAAAACAAGTCAAAAACACCCCAAACAAGAACGGAATCACCCCCAAAACTGAAAGAAAATCCCCAAAAAACATAGATCCACCCCAAAACGACACTAAACCTACCTGATCTTCTCCAAAACACGCAAGTTAAACTTTTCCAACATGATGAAAAACAAGAACCCAACAAAACCCAACAGAGACCCCAAAACATGTCAAAAACACCCCAAAAAAGAACGGGATCACCCCCAACACTGGAAGAAAATTCCCCCCCCAAAAATTTACAATTTTCACCATGATGACCAACATGAACCAAACGAAAACCCAAAAGGAGACACCAAAACACGTCAAAAACACCCCAAAAAAGAAAGGGATCACCCATAAACTGGAAGAAAATCCCCAAAAAGCACAGATCCAATCCCAAAACCAGCCTAAACCTACCTGATCTTCTCCAAATCCCAAAGTCCACTCCCAACCACCATAAAACCCATTAGGAACTCAACAAAATGCAACAGAAACCCCAAAACACCTCAAAAACACCCCAAAAGCAAACCGGATCAGAAGAAAATACGTGATTTAACCCCAAGAAAACCCTTAAACCTACCTGATCTTCTCCAAATCCCAAAATCCACTCCCACCCACCATAAAACCCATTAGGAACTCAACAAAACGCAACGGAAACCCCAAAACACGTCAAAAACACCCCAAAAAAGAACTGGATCAGAAGGAAAAAAAATCCAAAACTATGCATTTCCCTCCCAAATCACCCTAACCTTACCTGATCTTCTTCAAAACCCACAATCCACTCCCATTTAGCTTAACGACCAACGAGAACCCAACAAAACCCAACGGAGACCCCAAAAACGTCAAAAACACCCCAAAAAAGAACTGGTTCAACCCCAACAACGAAAGAAAACCCCAAAAGCCATAGATCCACACCAAAAATCCCCCTAAACCAACCTGAAGTTCTCCAAAACCCACAATTTACACTTTTCCACATTGATGACCATGGAAAACCCAACGAAACCCAACGGAGACCACAAAACACGTCAAAAAAAAAAAAAAAAAAAAAAAAAAAAAAAAAAAGAAAGGGATCACCCCCAAAATTGGAAGAAAATCCTTCAAAATCATAGATCCACCCCAAAACCACCCTAAACCTACCTGATGATCTCCAAAACCCACAATTTACAATTTTCCAACATGATGACCATGGAAAACCCAACGAAACCCAACGGAGACCCCAAAAGAAGTCAAAAACACCCCAAACAAGAACGGGATAAACCCTAAAAACGAAAGAAAACCCCAAAAGCCATAGATCCACACCAAAAGTCCCCCTAAACCTACCTGATGTTCTCCAAAACCCACAATTTACACTTTTCCACCATGATGACCACGGAAAACCCAACAGAGAACCCAAAACACGTCAAAAACACCCCAAACAAGAACAGGATCACCCCCAAAACCAAAGAAAACCCCAAAAAGCACGGATCCAATCCCAAAACCACTCTAAACGTACCTGATGTTCTCCAAATCCAAATGTCCACTCCCAACCACCATAAAACCCATTAGGAACTCAACGAAACCCAACGGAAACCCCAAAACACGTCAAAAACACCCCAAAAAAGAACTGAATCAGAAGAAAAAACACCAAAAACTATGAATTTCCCCACAAAACCACCCTAAACTCACCTGATCTTCTTCAAAACCCACAATCCACTCCCATTTCCCTTAAGGACCAACGAGAATCCAACTAAAACCCAACGGAGACCCCAAAACAAGTCAAAAACACCCCAAACAAGAACGGAATCACCCCCAAAACTGAAAGAAAATCCCCAAAAAACATAGATCCACCCCAAAACGACACTAAACCTACCTGATCTTCTCCAAAACACGCAAGTTAAACTTTTCCAACATGATGAAAAACAAGAACCCAACAAAACCCAACAGAGACCCCAAAACATGTCAAAAACACCCCAAAAAAGAACGGGATCACCCCCAACACTGGAAGAAAATTCCCCCCCAAAAAATTTACAATTTTCACCATGATGACCAACATGAACCAAACGAAAACCCAAAAGGAGACACCAAAACACGTCAAAAACACCCCAAAAAAGAAAGGGATCACCCATAAACTGGAAGAAAATCCCCAAAAAGCACAGATCCAATCCCAAAACCAGCCTAAACCTACCCGATGTTCTCCAAAACCCACAAATTTACCCTTTTCCACCATGATGACCATGGAAAACCCAACGAAACCCAATGGAGACAAAAAACATGTCAAAAAAAAAAAAAAAAAAAAAGAACAGGATCTCCGCTAAAAAGAGAAGAAAACCCCAAATGCCATAGATCCACCCCAAAAGTCCCCCTAAGCCTACCTGATGTTCTCCAAAACCCACAATTTACCCTTTTTCACAATGATGACCAACGAGAACCCAACAAAACCCAACGGACAACCCCAAAACACGTCAAAAACACCCCAAAAAAGAACAGGATCACCCCAAAAAACAGAAGAAAACCCCAAATACCATGAATCCACCCCAAAAGTCCCCCTAAACCTACCTGAAGTTCTCCAAAACCCACAATTTACCCTTTTCCACCAAGATGCCAACAGAAAACCCAACGAAACCCAACAGAGACATCAAAACATGTCAAAAACACCCCAAAAAAGAACGGGATAACCCCCAAAACTGGAAGAAAATCCCCAAAAAGCATGGATCCAATTCCAAAACCACCCTAAACCTACCTGATCTTCTCCAAATCCCAAAGTCCACTCCCAACCACCATAAAACCCATTAGGAACTCAACAAAATGCAACAGAAACCCCAAAACACCTCAAAAACACCCCAAAAGCAAACCGGATCAGAAGAAAATACGTGATTTAACCCCAAGAAAACCCTTAAACCTACCTGATCTTCTCCAAATCCCAAAATCCACTCCCACACACCATAAAACCCATTAGGAACTCAACAAAACGCAACGGAAACCCCAAAACACGTCAAAAACACCCCAAAAAAGAACTGGATCAGAAGGAAAAAAAAAACAAAACTATGCATTTCCCTCCCAAATCACCCTAAACTTACCTGATCTTCTTCAAAACCCACAATCCACTCCCATTTAGCTTAACGACCAACGAGAACCCAACAAAACCCAACGGAGACCCCAAAAACGTCAAAAACACCCCAAAAAAGAACTGGTTCAACCCCAACAACGAAAGAAAACCCCAAAAGCCATAGATCCACACCAAAAATCCCCCTAAACCAACCTGAAGTTCTCCAAAACCCACAATTTACACTTTTCCACATTGATGACCATGGAAAACCCAACGAAACCCAACGGAGACCACAAAACACGTCAAAAAAAAAAAAAAAAAAAAAAAAAAAAAAAAAGAAAGGGATCACCCCCAAAATTGGAAGAAAATCCTTCAAAATCATAGATCCACCCCAAAACCACCCTAAACCTACCTGATGATCTCCAAAACCCACAATTTACAATTTTCCAACATGATGACCATGGAAAACCCAACGAAACCCAACGGAGACCCCAAAAGAAGTCAAAAACACGCCAAACAAGAACGGGATAAACCCTAAAAACGAAAGAAAACCCCAAAAGCCATAGATCCACACCAAAAGTCCCCCTAAACCTACCTGATGTTCTCCAAAACCCACAATTTACACTTTTCCACCATGATGACCACGGAAAACCCAACAGAGAACCCAAAACACGTCAAAAACACCCCAAACAAGAACAGGATCACCCCCAAAACCAAAGAAAACCCCAAAAAGCACGGATCCAATCCCAAAACCACTCTAAACGTACCTGATGTTCTCCAAATCCAAATGTCCACTCCCAACCACCATAAAACCCATTAGGAACTCAACGAAACCCAACGGAAACCCCAAAACACGTCAAAAACACCCCAAAAAAGAACTGAATCAGAAGAAAAAACACCAAAAACTATGAATTTCCCCACAAAACCACCCTAAACTAACCTGATCTTCTTCAAAACCCACAATCCACTGCCATTTCCCTTAAGGACCAACGAGAATCCAACTAAAACCCAACGGAGACCCCAAAACAAGTCAAAAACACCCCAAACAAGAACGGAATCACCCCCAAAACTGAAAGAAAATCCCCAAAAAACATAGATCCACCCCAAAACGACACTAAACCTACCTGATCTTCTCCAAAACACGCAAGTTAAACTTTTCCAACATGATGAAAAACAAGAACCCAACAAAACCCAACAGAGACCCCAAAACATGTCAAAAACACCCCAAAAAAGAACGGGATCACCCCCAACACTGGAAGAAAATTCCCCCCCCAAAAATTTACAATTTTCACCATGATGACCAACATGAACCAAACGAAAACCCAAAAGGAGACACCAAAACACGTCAAAAACACCCCAAAAAAGAAAGGGATCACCCATAAACTGGAAGAAAATCCCCAAAAAGCACAGATCCAATCCCAAAACCAGCCTAAACCTACCCGATGTTCTCCAAAACCCACAAATTTACCCTTTTCCACCATGATGACCATGGAAAACCCAACGAAACCCAATGGAGACAAAAAACATGTCAAAAAAAAAAAAAAAAAAAAGAACAGGATCTCCGATAAAAAGAGAAGAAAACTCCAAATGCCATAGATCCACCCCAAAAGTCCCCCTAAGCCTACCTGATGTTCTCCAAAACCCACAATTTACCCTTTTTCACAATGATGACCAACGAGAACCCAACAAAACCCAACGGACAACCCCAAAACACGTCAAAAACACCCCAAAAAAGAACAGGATCACCCCAAAAAACAGAAGAAAACCCCAAATACCATGAATCCACCCCAAAAGTCCCCCTAAACCTACCTGAAGTTCTCCAAAACCCACAATTTACCCTTTTCCACCAAGATGCCAACAGAAAACCCAACGAAACCCAACAGAGACATCAAAACATGTCAAAAACACCCCAAAAAAGAACGGGATAACCCCCAAAACTGGAAGAAAATCCCCAAAAAGCATGGATCCAATTCCAAAACCACCCTAAACCTACCTGATCTTCTCCAAATCCCAAAGTCCACTCCCAACCACCATAAAACCCATTAGGAACTCAACAAAATGCAACAGAAACCCCAAAACACCTCAAAAACACCCCAAAAGCAAACCGGATCAGAAGAAAATACGTGATTTAACCCCAAGAAAACCCTTAAACCTACCTGATCTTCTCCAAATCCCAAAATCCACTCCCACACACCATAAAACCCATTAGGAACTCAACAAAACGCAACGGAAACCCCAAAACACGTCAAAAACACCCCAAAAAAGAACTGGATCAGAAGGAAAAAAAAAACAAAACTATGCATTTCCCTCCCAAATCACCCTAAACTTACCTGATCTTCTTCAAAACCCACAATCCACTCCCATTTAGCTTAACGACCAACGAGAACCCAACAAAACCCAACGGAGACCCCAAAAACGTCAAAAACACCCCAAAAAAGAACTGGTTCAACCCCAACAACGAAAGAAAACCCCAAAAGCCATAGATCCACACCAAAAATCCCCCTAAACCAACCTGAAGTTCTCCAAAACCCACAATTTACACTTTTCCACATTGATGACCATGGAAAACCCAACGAAACCCAACGGAGACCACAAAACACGTCAAAAAAAAAAAAAAAAAAAAAAAAAAAAAAAAAAAAGAAAGGGATCACCCCCAAAATTGGAAGAAAATCCTTCAAAATCATAGATCCACCCCAAAACCACCCTAAACCTACCTGATGATCTCCACAACCCACAATTTACAATTTTCCAACATGATGACCATGGAAAACCCAACGAAACCCAACGGAGACCCCAAAAGAAGTCAAAAACACGCCAAACAAGAACGGGATAAACCCTAAAAACGAAAGAAAACCCCAAAAGCCATAGATCCACACCAAAAGTCCCCCTAAACCTACCTGATGTTCTCCAAAACCCACAATTTACACTTTTCCACCATGATGACCACGGAAAACCCAACAGAGAACCCAAAACACGTCAAAAACACCCCAAACAAGAACAGGATCACCCCCAAAACCAAAGAAAACCCCAAAAAGCACGGATCCAATCCCAAAACCACTCTAAACGTACCTGATGTTCTCCAAATCCAAATGTCCACTCCCAACCACCATAAAACCCATTAGGAACTCAACGAAACCCAACGGAAACCCCAAAACACGTCAAAAACACCCCAAAAAAGAACTGAATCAGAAGAAAAAACACCAAAAACTATGAATTTCCCCACAAAACCACCCTAAACTAACCTGATCTTCTTCAAAACCCACAATCCACTCCCATTTCCCTTAAGGACCAACGAGAATCCAACTAAAACCCAACGGAGACCCCAAAACAAGTCAAAAACACCCCAAACAAGAACGGAATCACCCCCAAAACTGAAAGAAAATCCCCAAAAAACATAGATCCACCCCAAAACGACACTAAACCTACCTGATCTTCTCCAAAACACGCAAGTTAAACTTTTCCAACATGATGAAAAACAAGAACCCAACAAAACCCAACAGAGACCCCAAAACATGTCAAAAACACCCCAAAAAAGAACGGGATCACCCCCAACACTGGAAGAAAATTCCCCCCCCCAAAAATTTACAATTTTCACCATGATGACCAACATGAACCAAACGAAAACCCAAAAGGAGACACCAAAACACGTCAAAAACACCCCAAAAAAGAAAGGGATCACCCATAAACTGGAAGAAAATCCCCAAAAAGCACAGATCCAATCCCAAAACCAGCCTAAACCTACCCGATGTTCTCCAAAACCCACAAATTTACCCTTTTCCACCATGATGACCATGGAAAACCCAACGAAACCCAATGGAGACAAAAAACATGTCAAAAAAAAAAAAAAAAAAAAAGAACAGGATCTCCGCTAAAAAGAGAAGAAAACCCCAAATGCCATAGATCCACCCCAAAAGTCCCCCTAAGCCTACCTGATGTTCTCCAAAACCCACAATTTACCCTTTTTCACAATGATGACCAACGAGAACCCAACAAAACCCAACGGACAACCCCAAAACACGTCAAAAACACCCCAAAAAAGAACAGGATCACCCCAAAAAACAGAAGAAAACCCCAAATACCATGAATCCACCCCAAAAGTCCCCCTAAACCTACCTGAAGTTCTCCAAAACCCACAATTTACCCTTTTCCACCAAGATGCCAACAGAAAACCCAACGAAACCCAACAGAGACATCAAAACATGTCAAAAACACCCCAAAAAAGAACGGGATAACCCCCAAAACTGGAAGAAAATCCCCAAAAAGCATGGATCCAATTCCAAAACCACCCTAAACCTACCTGATCTTCTCCAAATCCCAAAGTCCACTCCCAACCACCATAAAACCCATTAGGAACTCAACAAAATGCAACAGAAACCCCAAAACACCTCAAAAACACCCCAAAAGCAAACCGGATCAGAAGAAAATACGTGATTTAACCCCAAGAAAACCCTTAAACCTACCTGATCTTCTCCAAATCCCAAAATCCACTCCCACACACCATAAAACCCATTAGGAACTCAACAAAACGCAACGGAAACCCCAAAACACGTCAAAAACACCCCAAAAAAGAACTGGATCAGAAGGAAAAAAAATCCAAAACTATGCATTTCCCTCCCAAATCACCCTAAACTTACCTGATCTTCTTCAAAACCCACAATCCACTCCCATTTAGCTTAACGACCAACGAGAACCCAACAAAACCCAACGGAGACCCCAAAAACGTCAAAAACACCCCAAAAAAGAACTGGTTCAACCCCAACAACGAAAGAAAACCCCAAAAGCCATAGATCCACACCAAAAATCCCCCTAAACCAACCTGAAGTTCTCCAAAACCCACAGTTTACACTTTTCCACATTGATGACCATGGAAAACCCAACGAAACCCAACGGAGACCACAAAACACGTCAAAAAAAAAAAAAAAAAAAAAAAAAAAAAAAAAAGAAAGGGATCACCCCCAAAATTGGAAGAAAATCCTTCAAAATCATAGATCCACCCCAAAACCACCCTAAACCTACCTGATGATCTCCAAAACCCACAATTTACAATTTTCCAACATGATGACCATGGAAAACCCAACGAAACCCAACGGAGACCCCAAAAGAAGTCAAAAACACCCCAAACAAGAACAGGATAAACCCTAAAAACGAAAGAAAACCCCAAAAGCCATAGATCCACACCAAAACCACCCTAAACCTACCTGATGTTCTCCAAAACCCACAATTTACACTTTTCCACCATGATGACCACGGAAAACCAACAGAGAACCCAAAACACGTCAAAAACACCCCAAACAAGAACAGGATCACCCCCAAAACCAAAGAAAACCCCAAAAAGCACGGATCCAATCCCAAAACCACTCTAAACGTACCTGATGTTCTCCAAATCCAAATGTCCACTCCCAACCACCATAAAACCCATTAGGAACTCAACGAAACCCAACGGAAACCCCAAAACACGTCAAAAACACCCCAAAAAAGAACTGAATCAGAAGAAAAAACACCAAAAACTATGAATTTCCCCACAAAACCACCCTAAACTCACCTGATCTTCTTCAAAACCCACAATCCACTCCCATTTCCCTTAAGGACCAACGAGAATCCAACTAAAACCCAACGGAGACCCCAAAACAAGTCAAAAACACCCCAAACAAGAACGGAATCACCCCCAAAACTGGAAGAAAATCCCCAAAAAACATAGATCCACCCCAAAACGACACTAAACCTACCTGATCTTCTCCAAAACACGCAAGTTAAACTTTTCCAACATGATGAAAAACAAGAACCCAACAAAACCCAACAGAGACCCCAAAACATGTCAAAAACACCCCAAAAAAGAACGGGATCACCCCCAACACTGGAAGAAAATTCCCCCCCCAAAAATTTACAATTTTCACCATGATGACCAACATGAACCAAACGAAAACCCAAAAGGAGACACCAAAACACGTCAAAAACACCCCAAAAAAGAAAGGGATCACCCATAAACTGGAAGAAAATCCCCAAAAAGCACAGATCCAATCCCAAAACCAGCCTAAACCTACCTGATGTTCTCCAAAACCCACAAATTTACCCTTTTCCACCATGATGACCATGGAAAACCCAACGAAACCCAATGGAGACAAAAAACATGTCAAAAAACAAAAAAAACAAAAAACAAAAAAGAACAGGATCTCCCCAAAAAAGAGAAGAAAACCCCAAATGCCATAGATCCACCCCAAAAGTCCCCCTAAGCCTACCTGATGTTCTCCAAAACCCACGATTTACCCTTTTTCACAATGATGACCAACGAGAACCCAACAAAACCCAACGGACAACCCCAAAACACGTCAAAAACACCCCAAAAAAGAACAGGATCACCCCAAAAAACAGAAGAAAACCCCAAATACCATGAATCCACCCCAAAAGTCCCCCTAAACCTACCTGAAGTTCTCCAAAACCCACAATTTACCCTTTTCCACCAAGATGCCAACAGAAAACCCAACGAAACCCAACAGAGACATCAAAACATGTCAAAAACACCCCAAAAAAGAACGGGATAACCCCCAAAACTGGAAGAAAATCCCCAAAAAGCATGGATCCAATTCCAAAACCACCCTAAACCTACCTGATCTTCTCCAAATCCCAAAGTCCACTCCCAACCACCAGAAAACCCATTAGGAACTCAACAAAATGCAACAGAAACCCCAAAACACCTCAAAAACACCCCAAAAGCAAACCGGATCAGAAGAAAATACGTGATTTAACCCCAAGAAAACCCTTAAACCTACCTGATCTTCTCCAAATCCCAAAATCCACTCCCACCCACCATAAAACCCATTAGGAACTCAACAAAACGCAACGGAAACCCCAAAACACGTCAAAAACACCCCAAAAAAGAACTGGATCAGAAGGAAAAAAAATCCAAAACTATGCATTTCCCTCCCAAATCACCCTAAACTTACCTGATCTTCTTCAAAACCCACAATCCACTCCCATTTAGCTTAACGACCAACGAGAACCCAACAAAACCCAACGGAGACCCCAAAAACGTCAAAAACACCCCAAAAAAGAACTGGTTCAACCCCAACAACGAAAGAAAACCCCAAAAGCCATAGATCCACACCAAAAATCCCCCTAAACCAACCTGAAGTTCTCCAAAACCCACAATTTACACTTTTCCACATTGATGACCATGGAAAACCCAACGAAACCCAACGGAGACCACAAAACACGTCAAAAAAAAAAAAAAAAAAAAAAAAAAAAAAAAAAGAAAGGGATCACCCCCAAAATTGGAAGAAAATCCTTCAAAATCATAGATCCACCCCAAAACCACCCTAAACCTACCTGATGATCTCCAAAACCCACAATTTACAATTTTCCAACATGATGACCATGGAAAACCCAACGAAACCCAACGGAGACCCCAAAAGAAGTCAAAAACACCCCAAACAAGAACGGGATAAACCCTAAAAACGAAAGAAAACCCCAAAAGCCATAGATCCACACCAAAAGTCCCCCTAAACCTACCTGATGTTCTCCAAAACCCACAATTTACACTTTTCCACCATGATGACCACGGAAAACCCAACAGAGAACCCAAAACACGTCAAAAACACCCCAAACAAGAACAGGATCACCCCCAAAACCAAAGAAAACCCCAAAAAGCACGGATCCAATCCCAAAACCACTCTAAACGTACCTGATGTTCTCCAAATCCAAATGTCCACTCCCAACCACCATAAAACCCATTAGGAACTCAACGAAACCCAACGGAAACCCCAAAACACGTCAAAAACACCCCAAAAAAGAACTGAATCAGAAGAAAAAACACCAAAAACTATGAATTTCCCCACAAAACCACCCTAAACTCACCTGATCTTCTTCAAAACCCACAATCCACTCCCATTTCCCTTAAGGACCAACGAGAATCCAACTAAAACCCAACGGAGACCCCAAAACAAGTCAAAAACACCCCAAACAAGAACGGAATCACCCCCAAAACTGGAAGAAAATCCCCAAAAAACATAGATCCACCCCAAAACGACACTAAACCTACCTGATCTTCTCCAAAACACGCAAGTTAAACTTTTCCAACATGATGAAAAACAAGAACCCAACAAAACCCAACAGAGACCCCAAAACATGTCAAAAACACCCCAAAAAAGAACGGGATCACCCCCAACACTGGAAGAAAATTCCCCCCCAAAAAATTTACAATTTTCACCATGATGACCAACATGAACCAAACGAAAACCCAAAAGGAGACACCAAAACACGTCAAAAACACCCCAAAAAAGAAAGGGATCACCCATAAACTGGAAGAAAATCCCCAAAAAGCACAGATCCAATCCCAAAACCAGCCTAAACCTACCTGATGTTCTCCAAAACCCACAAATTTACCCTTTTCCACCATGATGACCATGGAAAACCCAACGAAACCCAATGGAGACAAAAAACATGTCAAAAAAAAATAACAAAAAACAAAAAAGAACAGGATCTCCCCAAAAAAGAGAAGAAAACCCCAAATGCCATAGATCCACCCCAAAAGTCCCCCTAAGCCTACCTGATGTTCTCCAAAACCCACGATTTACCCTTTTTCACAATGATGACCAACGAGAACCCAACAAAACCCAACGGACAACCCCAAAACACGTCAAAAACACCCCAAAAAAGAACAGGATCACCCCAAAAAACAGAAGAAAACCCCAAATACCATGAATCCACCCCAAAAGTCCCCCTAAACCTACCTGAAGTTCTCCAAAACCCACAATTTACCCTTTTCCACCAAGATGCCAACAGAAAACCCAACGAAACCCAACAGAGACATCAAAACATGTCAAAAACACCCCAAAAAAGAACGGGATAACCCCCAAAACTGGAAGAAAATCCCCAAAAAGCATGGATCCAATTCCAAAACCACCCTAAACCTACCTGATCTTCTCCAAATCCCAAAGTCCACTCCCAACCACCATAAAACCCATTAGGAACTCAACAAAATGCAACAGAAACCCCAAAACACCTCAAAAACACCCCAAAAGCAAACCGGATCAGAAGAAAATACGTGATTTAACCCCAAGAAAACCCTTAAACCTACCTGATCTTCTCCAAATCCCAAAATCCACTCCCACACACCATAAAACCCATTAGGAACTCAACAAAACGCAACGGAAACCCCAAAACACGTCAAAAACACCCCAAAAAAGAACTGGATCAGAAGGAAAAAAAATCCAAAACTATGCATTTCCCTCCCAAATCACCCTAAACTTACCTGATCTTCTTCAAAACCCACAATCCACTCCCATTTAGCTTAACGACCAACGAGAACCCAACAAAACCCAACGGAGACCCCAAAAACGTCAAAAACACCCCAAAAAAGAACTGGTTCAACCCCAACAACGAAAGAAAACCCCAAAAGCCATAGATCCACACCAAAAATCCCCCTAAACCAACCTGAAGTTCTCCAAAACCCACAGTTTACACTTTTCCACATTGATGACCATGGAAAACCCAACGAAACCCAACGGAGACCACAAAACACGTCAAAAAAAAAAAAAAAAAAAAAAAAAAAAAAAAGAAAGGGATCACCCCCAAAATTGGAAGAAAATCCTTCAAAATCATAGATCCACCCCAAAACCACCCTAAACCTACCTGATGATCTCCAAAACCCACAATTTACACTTTTCCACCATGATGACCACGGAAAACCCAACAGAGAACCCAAAACACGTCAAAAACACCCCAAACAAGAACAGGATCACCCCCAAAACCAAAGAAAACCCCAAAAAGCACGGATCCAATCCCAAAACCACTCTAAACGTACCTGATGTTCTCCAAATCCAAATGTCCACTCCCAACCACCATAAAACCCATTAGGAACTCAACGAAACCCAACGGAAACCCCAAAACACGTCAAAAACACCCCAAAAAAGAACTGAATCAGAAGAAAAAACACCAAAAACTATGAATTTCCCCACAAAACCACCCTAAACTCACCTGATCTTCTTCAAAACCCACAATCCACTCCCATTTCCCTTAAGGACCAACGAGAATCCAACTAAAACCCAACGGAGACCCCAAAACAAGTCAAAAACACCCCAAACAAGAACGGAATCACCCCCAAAACTGGAAGAAAATCCCCAAAAAACATAGATCCACCCCAAAACGACACTAAACCTACCTGATCTTCTCCAAAACACGCAAGTTAAACTTTTCCAACATGATGAAAAACAAGAACCCAACAAAACCCAACAGAGACCCCAAAACATGTCAAAAACACCCCAAAAAAGAACGGGATCACCCCCAACACTGGAAGAAAATTCCCCCCCAAAAAATTTACAATTTTCACCATGATGACCAACATGAACCAAACGAAAACCCAAAAGGAGACACCAAAACACGTCAAAAACACCCCAAAAAAGAAAGGGATCACCCATAAACTGGAAGAAAATCCCCAAAAAGCACAGATCCAATCCCAAAACCAGCCTAAACCTACCTGATGTTCTCCAAAACCCACAAATTTACCCTTTTCCACCATGATGACCATGGAAAACCCAACGAAACCCAATGGAGACAAAAAACATGTCAAAAAACAAAAAAAACAAAAAAAACAAAAAAGAACAGGATCTCCCCAAAAAAGAGAAGAAAACCCCAAATGCCATAGATCCACCCCAAAAGTCCCCCTAAGCCTACCTGATGTTCTCCAAAACCCACAATTTACCCTTTTTCACAATGATGACCAACGAGAACCCAACAAAACCCAACGGACAACCCCAAAACACGTCAAAAACACCCCAAAAAAGAACAGGATCACCCCAAAAAACAGAAGAAAACCCCAAATACCATGAATCCACCCCAAAAGTCCCCCTAAACCTACCTGAAGTTCTCCAAAACCCACAATTTACCCTTTTCCACCAAGATGCCAACAGAAAACCCAACGAAACCCAACAGAGACATCAAAACATGTCAAAAACACCCCAAAAAAGAACGGGATAACCCCCAAAACTGGAAGAAAATCCCCAAAAAGCATGGATCCAATTCCAAAACCACCCTAAACCTACCTGATCTTCTCCAAATCCCAAAGTCCACTCCCAACCACCATAAAACCCATTAGGAACTCAACAAAACGCAACGGAAACCCCAAAACACCTCAAAAACACCCCAAAAAAGAACTGGATCAGAAGGAAAAAAAATCCAAAACTATGCATTTCCCTCCCAAATCACCCTAAACTTACCTGATCTTCTTCAAAACCCACAATCCACTCCCATTTAGCTTAACGACCAACGAGAACCCAACAAAACCCAACGGAGACCCCAAAAACGTCAAAAACACCCCAAAAAAGAACTGGTTCAACCCCAACAACGAAAGAAAACCCCAAAAGCCATAGATCCACACCAAAAATCCCCCTAAACCAACCTGAAGTTCTCCAAAACCCACAATTTACACTTTTCCACATTGATGACCATGGAAAACCCAACGAAACCCAACGGAGACCACAAAACACGTCAAAAAAAAAAAAAAAAAAAAAAAAAAAAAAAAAAGAAAGGGATCACCCCCAAAATTGGAAGAAAATCCTTCAAAATCATAGATCCACCCCAAAACCACCCTAAACCTACCTGATGATCTCCAAAACCCACAATTTACAATTTTCCAACATGATGACCATGGAAAACCCAACGAAACCCAACGGAGACCCCAAAAGAAGTCAAAAACACGCCAAACAAGAACGGGATAAACCCTAAAAACGAAAGAAAACCCCAAAAGCCATAGATCCACACCAAAAGTCCCCCTAAACCTACCTGATGTTCTCCAAAACCCACAATTTACACTTTTCCACCATGATGACCACGGAAAACCCAACAGAGAACCCAAAACACGTCAAAAACACCCCAAACAAGAACAGGATCACCCCCAAAACCAAAGAAAACCCCAAAAAGCACGGATCCAATCCCAAAACCACTCTAAACGTACCTGATGTTCTCCAAATCCAAATGTCCACTCCCAACCACCAGAAAACCCATTAGGAACTCAACGAAACCCAACGGAAACCCCAAAACACGTCAAAAACACCCCAAAAAAGAACTGAATCAGAAGAAAAAACACCAAAAACTATGAATTTCCCCACAAAACCACCCTAAACTCACCTGATCTTCTTCAAAACCCACAATCCACTCCCATTTCCCTTAAGGACCAACGAGAATCCAACTAAAACCCAACGGAGACCCCAAAACAAGTCAAAAACACCCCAAACAAGAACGGAATCACCCCCAAAACTGGAAGAAAATCCCCAAAAAACATAGATCCACCCCAAAACGACACTAAACCTACCTGATCTTCTCCAAAACACGCAAGTTAAACTTTTCCAACATGATGAAAAACAAGAACCCAACAAAACCCAACAGAGACCCCAAAACATGTCAAAAACACCCCAAAAAAGAACGGGATCACCCCCAACACTGGAAGAAAATTCCCCCCCAAAAAATTTACAATTTTCACCATGATGACCAACATGAACCAAACGAAAACCCAAAAGGAGACACCAAAACACGTCAAAAACACCCCAAAAAAGAAAGGGATCACCCATAAACTGGAAGAAAATCCCCAAAAAGCACAGATCCAATCCCAAAACCAGCCTAAACCTACCTGATGTTCTCCAAAACCCACAAATTTACCCTTTTCCACCATGATGACCATGGAAAACCCAACGAAACCCAATGGAGACAAAAAACATGTCAAAAAAACAAAAAAACAAAAAAGAACAGGATCTCCCCAAAAAAGAGAAGAAAACCCCAAATGCCATAGATCCACCCCAAAAGTCCCCCTAAGCCTACCTGATGTTCTCCAAAACCCACAATTTACCCTTTTTCACAATGATGACCAACGAGAACCCAACAAAACCCAACGGACAACCCCAAAACACGTCAAAAACACCCCAAAAAAGAACAGGATCACCCCAAAAAACAGAAGAAAACCCCAAATACCATGAATCCACCCCAAAAGTCCCCCTAAACCTACCTGAAGTTCTCCAAAACCCACAATTTACCCTTTTCCACCAAGATGCCAACAGAAAACCCAACGAAACCCAACAGAGACATCAAAACATGTCAAAAACACCCCAAAAAAGAACGGGATAACCCCCAAAACTGGAAGAAAATCCCCAAAAAGCATGGATCCAATTCCAAAACCACCCTAAACCTACCTGATCTTCTCCAAATCCCAAAGTCCACTCCCAACCACCAGAAAACCCATTAGGAACTCAACAAAATGCAACAGAAACCCCAAAACACCTCAAAAACACCCCAAAAGCAAACCGGATCAGAAGAAAATACGTGATTTAACCCCAAGAAAACCCTTAAACCTACCTGATCTTCTCCAAATCCCAAAATCCACTCCCACCCACCATAAAACCCATTAGGAACTCAACAAAACGCAACGGAAACCCCAAAACACCTCAAAAACACCCCAAAAAAGAACTGGATCAGAAGGAAAAAAAAAAACAAAACTATGCATTTCCCTCCCAAATCACCCTAAACTTACCTGATCTTCTTCAAAACCCACAATCCACTCCCATTTAGCTTAACGACCAACGAGAACCCAACAAAACCCAACGGAGACCCCAAAAACGTCAAAAACACCCCAAAAAAGAACTGGTTCAACCCCAACAACGAAAGAAAACCCCAAAAGCCATAGATCCACACCAAAAATCCCCCTAAACCAACCTGAAGTTCTCCAAAACCCACAGTTTACACTTTTCCACATTGATGACCATGGAAAACCCAACGAAACCCAACGGAGACCACAAAACACGTCAAAAAAAAAAAAAAAAAAAAAAAAAAAAAAGAAAGGGATCACCCCCAAAATTGGAAGAAAATCCTTCAAAATCATAGATCCACCCCAAAACCACCCTAAACCTACCTGATGATCTCCAAAACCCACAATTTACACTTTTCCACCATGATGACCACGGAAAACCCAACAGAGAACCCAAAACACGTCAAAAACACCCCAAACAAGAACAGGATCACCCCCAAAACCAAAGAAAACCCCAAAAAGCACGGATCCAATCCCAAAACCACTCTAAACGTACCTGATGTTCTCCAAATCCAAATGTCCACTCCCAACCACCATAAAACCCATTAGGAACTCAACGAAACCCAACGGAAACCCCAAAACACGTCAAAAACACCCCAAAAAAGAACTGAATCAGAAGAAAAAACACCAAAAACTATGAATTTCCCCACAAAACCACCCTAAACTCACCTGATCTTCTTCAAAACCCACAATCCACTCCCATTTCCCTTAAGGACCAACGAGAATCCAACTAAAACCCAACGGAGACCCCAAAACAAGTCAAAAACACCCCAAACAAGAACGGAATCACCCCCAAAACTGGAAGAAAATCCCCAAAAAACATAGATCCACCCCAAAACGACACTAAACCTACCTGATCTTCTCCAAAACACGCAAGTTAAACTTTTCCAACATGATGAAAAACAAGAACCCAACAAAACCCAACAGAGACCCCAAAACATGTCAAAAACACCCCAAAAAAGAACGGGATCACCCCCAACACTGGAAGAAAATTCCCCCCCAAAAAATTTACAATTTTCACCATGATGACCAACATGAACCAAACGAAAACCCAAAAGGAGACACCAAAACACGTCAAAAACACCCCAAAAAAGAAAGGGATCACCCATAAACTGGAAGAAAATCCCCAAAAAGCACAGATCCAATCCCAAAACCAGCCTAAACCTACCTGATGTTCTCCAAAACCCACAAATTTACCCTTTTCCACCATGATGACCATGGAAAACCCAACGAAACCCAATGGAGACAAAAAACATGTCAAAAAAAAAAAAACCAAAACAACAAAAAAAAAAAGAACAGGATCTCCCCTAAAAAGAGAAGAAAACCCCAAATGCCATAGATCCACCCCAAAAGTCCCCCTAAGCCTACCTGATGTTCTCCAAAACCCACGATTTACCCTTTTTCACAATGATGACCAACGAGAACCCAACAAAACCCAACGGACAACCCCAAAACACGTCAAAAACACCCCAAAAAAGAACAGGATCACCCCAAAAAACAGAAGAAAACCCCAAATACCATGAATCCACCCCAAAAGTCCCCCTAAACCTACCTGAAGTTCTCCAAAACCCACAATTTACCCTTTTCCACCAAGATGCCAACAGAAAACCCAACGAAACCCAACAGAGACATCAAAACATGTCAAAAACACCCCAAAAAAGAACGGGATAACCCCCAAAACTGGAAGAAAATCCCCAAAAAGCATGGATCCAATTCCAAAACCACCCTAAACCTACCTGATCTTCTCCAAATCCCAAAGTCCACTCCCAACCACCATAAAACCCATTAGGAACTCAACAAAACGCAACGGAAACCCCAAAACACCTCAAAAACACCCCAAAAAAGAACTGGATCAGAAGGAAAAAAAATCCAAAACTATGCATTTCCCTCCCAAATCACCCTAAACTTACCTGATCTTCTTCAAAACCCACAATCCACTCCCATTTAGCTTAACGACCAACGAGAACCCAACAAAACCCAACGGAGACCCCAAAAACGTCAAAAACACCCCAAAAAAGAACTGGTTCAACCCCAACAACGAAAGAAAACCCCAAAAGCCATAGATCCACACCAAAAATCCCCCTAAACCAACCTGAAGTTCTCCAAAACCCACAATTTACACTTTTCCACATTGATGACCATGGAAAACCCAACGAAACCCAACGGAGACCACAAAACACGTCAAAAAAAAAAAAAAAAAAAAAAAAAAAAAAAAAAAGAAAGGGATCACCCCCAAAATTGGAAGAAAATCCTTCAAAATCATAGATCCACCCCAAAACCACCCTAAACCTACCTGATGATCTCCAAAACCCACAATTTACAATTTTCCAACATGATGACCATGGAAAACCCAACGAAACCCAACGGAGACCCCAAAAGAAGTCAAAAACACCCCAAACAAGAACGGGATAAACCCTAAAAACGAAAGAAAACCCCAAAAGCCATAGATCCACACCAAAAGTCCCCCTAAACCTACCTGATGTTCTCCAAAACCCACAATTTACACTTTTCCACCATGATGACCACGGAAAACCCAACAGAGAACCCAAAACACGTCAAAAACACCCCAAACAAGAACAGGATCACCCCCAAAACCAAAGAAAACCCCAAAAAGCACGGATCCAATCCCAAAACCACTCTAAACGTACCTGATGTTCTCCAAATCCAAATGTCCACTCCCAACCACCATAAAACCCATTAGGAACTCAACGAAACCCAACGGAAACCCCAAAACACGTCAAAAACACCCCAAAAAAGAACTGAATCAGAAGAAAAAACACCAAAAACTATGAATTTCCCCACAAAACCACCCTAAACTCACCTGATCTTCTTCAAAACCCACAATCCACTCCCATTTCCCTTAAGGACCAACGAGAATCCAACTAAAACCCAACGGAGACCCCAAAACAAGTCAAAAACACCCCAAACAAGAACGGAATCACCCCCAAAACTGGAAGAAAATCCCCAAAAAACATAGATCCACCCCAAAACGACACTAAACCTACCTGATCTTCTCCAAAACACGCAAGTTAAACTTTTCCAACATGATGAAAAACAAGAACCCAACAAAACCCAACAGAGACCCCAAAACATGTCAAAAACACCCCAAAAAAGAACGGGATCACCCCCAAAACTGGAAGAAAATTCCCCCCCCAAAAATTTACAATTTTCACCATGATGACCAACATGAACCAAACGAAAACCCAAAAGGAGACACCAAAACACGTCAAAAACACCCCAAAAAAGAAAGGGATCACCCATAAACTGGAAGAAAATCCCCAAAAAGCACAGATCCAATCCCAAAACCAGCCTAAACCTACCTGATGTTCTCCAAAACCCACAAATTTACCCTTTTCCACCATGATGACCATGGAAAACCCAACGAAACCCAATGGAGACAAAAAACATGTCAAAAAAACAAAAAAAACAAAAAAGAACAGGATCTCCCCAAAAAAGAGAAGAAAACCCCAAATGCCATAGATCCACCCCAAAAGTCCCCCTAAGCCTACCTGATGTTCTCCAAAACCCACAATTTACCCTTTTTCACAATGATGACCAACGAGAACCCAACAAAACCCAACGGACAACCCCAAAACACGTCAAAAACACCCCAAAAAAGAACAGGATCACCCCAAAAAACAGAAGAAAACCCCAAATACCATGAATCCACCCCAAAAGTCCCCCTAAACCTACCTGAAGTTCTCCAAAACCCACAATTTACCCTTTTCCACCAAGATGCCAACAGAAAACCCAACGAAACCCAACAGAGACATCAAAACATGTCAAAAACACCCCAAAAAAGAACGGGATAACCCCCAAAACTGGAAGAAAATCCCCAAAAAGCATGGATCCAATTCCAAAACCACCCTAAACCTACCTGATCTTCTCCAAATCCCAAAGTCCACTCCCAACCACCAGAAAACCCATTAGGAACTCAACAAAATGCAACAGAAACCCCAAAACACCTCAAAAACACCCCAAAAGCAAACCGGATCAGAAGAAAATACGTGATTTAACCCCAAGAAAACCCTTAAACCTACCTGATCTTCTCCAAATCCCAAAATCCACTCCCACCCACCATAAAACCCATTAGGAACTCAACAAAACGCAACGGAAACCCCAAAACACCTCAAAAACACCCCAAAAAAGAACTGGATCAGAAGGAAAAAAAAAACAAAACTATGCATTTCCCTCCCAAATCACCCTAAACTTACCTGATCTTCTTCAAAACCCACAATCCACTCCCATTTAGCTTAACGACCAACGAGAACCCAACAAAACCCAACGGAGACCCCAAAAACGTCAAAAACACCCCAAAAAAGAACTGGTTCAACCCCAACAACGAAAGAAAACCCCAAAAGCCATAGATCCACACCAAAAATCCCCCTAAACCAACCTGAAGTTCTCCAAAACCCACAGTTTACACTTTTCCACATTGATGACCATGGAAAACCCAACGAAACCCAACGGAGACCACAAAACACGTCAAAAAAAAAAAAAAAAAAAAAAAAAAAAAGAAAGGGATCACCCCCAAAATTGGAAGAAAATCCTTCAAAATCATAGATCCACCCCAAAACCACCCTAAACCTACCTGATGATCTCCAAAACCCACAATTTACACTTTTCCACCATGATGACCACGGAAAACCCAACAGAGAACCCAAAACACGTCAAAAACACCCCAAACAAGAACAGGATCACCCCCAAAACCAAAGAAAACCCCAAAAAGCACGGATCCAATCCCAAAACCACTCTAAACGTACCTGATGTTCTCCAAATCCAAATGTCCACTCCCAACCACCATAAAACCCATTAGGAACTCAACGAAACCCAACGGAAACCCCAAAACACGTCAAAAACACCCCAAAAAAGAACTGAATCAGAAGAAAAAACACCAAAAACTATGAATTTCCCCACAAAACCACCCTAAACTCACCTGATCTTCTTCAAAACCCACAATCCACTCCCATTTCCCTTAAGGACCAACGAGAATCCAACTAAAACCCAACGGAGACCCCAAAACAAGTCAAAAACACCCCAAACAAGAACGGAATCACCCCCAAAACTGGAAGAAAATCCCCAAAAAACATAGATCCACCCCAAAACGACACTAAACCTACCTGATCTTCTCCAAAACACGCAAGTTAAACTTTTCCAACATGATGAAAAACAAGAACCCAACAAAACCCAACAGAGACCCCAAAACATGTCAAAAACACCCCAAAAAAGAACGGGATCACCCCCAACACTGGAAGAAAATTCCCCCCCAAAAAATTTACAATTTTCACCATGATGACCAACATGAACCAAACGAAAACCCAAAAGGAGACACCAAAACACGTCAAAAACACCCCAAAAAAGAAAGGGATCACCCATAAACTGGAAGAAAATCCCCAAAAAGCACAGATCCAATCCCAAAACCAGCCTAAACCTACCTGATGTTCTCCAAAACCCACAAATTTACCCTTTTCCACCATGATGACCATGGAAAACCCAACGAAACCCAATGGAGACAAAAAACATGTCAAAAAAAAAAAAACCAAAACAACAAAAAAAAAAAGAACAGGATCTCCCCTAAAAAGAGAAGAAAACCCCAAATGCCATAGATCCACCCCAAAAGTCCCCCTAAGCCTACCTGATGTTCTCCAAAACCCACGATTTACCCTTTTTCACAATGATGACCAACGAGAACCCAACAAAACCCAACGGACAACCCCAAAACACGTCAAAAACACCCCAAAAAAGAACAGGATCACCCCAAAAAACAGAAGAAAACCCCAAATACCATGAATCCACCCCAAAAGTCCCCCTAAACCTACCTGAAGTTCTCCAAAACCCACAATTTACCCTTTTCCACCAAGATGCCAACAGAAAACCCAACGAAACCCAACAGAGACATCAAAACATGTCAAAAACACCCCAAAAAAGAACGGGATAACCCCCAAAACTGGAAGAAAATCCCCAAAAAGCATGGATCCAATTCCAAAACCACCCTAAACCTACCTGATCTTCTCCAAATCCCAAAGTCCACTCCCAACCACCATAAAACCCATTAGGAACTCAACAAAATGCAACAGAAACCCCAAAACACCTCAAAAACACCCCAAAAGCAAACCGGATCAGAAGAAAATACGTGATTTAACCCCAAGAAAACCCTTAAACCTACCTGATCTTCTCCAAATCCCAAAATCCACTCCCACCCACCATAAAACCCATTAGGAACTCAACAAAACGCAACGGAAACCCCAAAACACGTCAAAAACACCCCAAAAAAGAACTGGATCAGAAGGAAAAAAAAAACAAAACTATGCATTTCCCTCCCAAATCACCCTAAACTTACCTGATCTTCTTCAAAACCCACAATCCACTCCCATTTAGCTTAACGACCAACGAGAACCCAACAAAACCCAACGGAGACCCCAAAAACGTCAAAAACACCCCAAAAAAGAACTGGTTCAACCCCAACAACGAAAGAAAACCCCAAAAGCCATAGATCCACACCAAAAATCCCCCTAAACCAACCTGAAGTTCTCCAAAACCCACAATTTACACTTTTCCACATTGATGACCATGGAAAACCCAACGAAACCCAACGGAGACCACAAAACACGTCAAAAAAAAAAAAAAAAAAAAAAAAAAAAAAAGAAAGGGATCACCCCCAAAATTGGAAGAAAATCCTTCAAAATCATAGATCCACCCCAAAACCACCCTAAACCTACCTGATGATCTCCAAAACCCACAATTTACAATTTTCCAACATGATGACCATGGAAAACCCAACGAAACCCAACGGAGACCCCAAAAGAAGTCAAAAACACCCCAAACAAGAACGGGATAAACCCTAAAAACGAAAGAAAACCCCAAAAGCCATAGATCCACACCAAAAGTCCCCCTAAACCTACCTGATGTTCTCCAAAACCCACAATTTACACTTTTCCACCATGATGACCACGGAAAACCCAACAGAGAACCCAAAACACGTCAAAAACACCCCAAACAAGAACAGGATCACCCCCAAAACCAAAGAAAACCCCAAAAAGCACGGATCCAATCCCAAAACCACTCTAAACGTACCTGATGTTCTCCAAATCCAAATGTCCACTCCCAACCACCATAAAACCCATTAGGAACTCAACGAAACCCAACGGAAACCCCAAAACACGTCAAAAACACCCCAAAAAAGAACTGAATCAGAAGAAAAAACACCAAAAACTATGAATTTCCCCACAAAACCACCCTAAACTCACCTGATCTTCTTCAAAACCCACAATCCACTCCCATTTCCCTTAAGGACCAACGAGAATCCAACTAAAACCCAACGGAGACCCCAAAACAAGTCAAAAACACCCCAAACAAGAACGGAATCACCCCCAAAACTGAAAGAAAATCCCCAAAAAACATAGATCCACCCCAAAACGACACTAAACCTACCTGATCTTCTCCAAAACACGCAAGTTAAACTTTTCCAACATGATGAAAAACAAGAACCCAACAAAACCCAACAGAGACCCCAAAACATGTCAAAAACACCCCAAAAAAGAAAGGGATCACCCATAAACTGGAAGAAAATCCCCAAAAAGCACAGATCCAATCCCAAAACCAGCCTAAACCTACCTGATGTTCTCCAAAACCCACAAATTTACCCTTTTCCACCATGATGACCATGGAAAACCCAACGAAACCCAATGGAGACAAAAAACATGTCAAAAAAACAAAAAAACAAAAAAACAAAAAAGAACAGGATCTCCCCAAAAAAGAGAAGAAAACCCCAAATGCCATAGATCCACCCCAAAAGTCCCCCTAAGCCTACCTGATGTTCTCCAAAACCCACGATTTACCCTTTTTCACAATGATGACCAACGAGAACCCAACAAAACCCAACGGACAACCCCAAAACACATCAAAAACACCCCAAAAAAGAACAGGATCACCCCAAAAAACAGAAGAAAACCCCAAATACCATGAATCCACCCCAAAAGTCCCCCTAAACCTACCTGAAGTTCTCCAAAACCCACAATTTACCCTTTTCCACCAAGATGCCAACAGAAAACCCAACGAAACCCAACAGAGACATCAAAACATGTCAAAAACACCCCAAAAAAGAACGGGATAACCCCCAAAACTGGAAGAAAATCCCCAAAAAGCATGGATCCAATTCCAAAACCACCCTAAACCTACCTGATCTTCTCCAAATCCCAAAGTCCACTCCCAACCACCAGAAAACCCATTAGGAACTCAACAAAATGCAACAGAAACCCCAAAACACCTCAAAAACACCCCAAAAGCAAACCGGATCAGAAGAAAATACGTGATTTAACCCCAAGAAAACCCTTAAACCTACCTGATCTTCTCCAAATCCCAAAATCCACTCCCACCCACCATAAAACCCATTAGGAACTCAACAAAACGCAACGGAAACCCCAAAACACCTCAAAAACACCCCAAAAAAGAACTGGATCAGAAGGAAAAAAAAAAACAAAACTATGCATTTCCCTCCCAAATCACCCTAAACTTACCTGATCTTCTTCAAAACCCACAATCCACTCCCATTTAGCTTAACGACCAACGAGAACCCAACAAAACCCAACGGAGACCCCAAAAACGTCAAAAACACCCCAAAAAAGAACTGGTTCAACCCCAACAACGAAAGAAAACCCCAAAAGCCATAGATCCACACCAAAAATCCCCCTAAACCAACCTGAAGTTCTCCAAAACCCACAATTTACACTTTTCCACATTGATGACCATGGAAAACCCAACGAAACCCAACGGAGACCACAAAACACGTCAAAAAAAAAAAAAAAAAAAAAAAAAAAAAAAAAAAAGAAAGGGATCACCCCCAAAATTGGAAGAAAATCCTTCAAAATCATAGATCCACCCCAAAACCACCCTAAACCTACCTGATGATCTCCAAAACCCACAATTTACAATTTTCCAACATGATGACCATGGAAAACCCAACGAAACCCAACGGAGACCCCAAAAGAAGTCAAAAACACCCCAAACAAGAACGGGATAAACCCTAAAAACGAAAGAAAACCCCAAAAGCCATAGATCCACACCAAAAGTCCCCCTAAACCTACCTGATGTTCTCCAAAACCCACAATTTACACTTTTCCACCATGATGACCACGGAAAACCCAACAGAGAACCCAAAACACGTCAAAAACACCCCAAACAAGAACAGGATCACCCCCAAAACCAAAGAAAACCCCAAAAAGCACGGATCCAATCCCAAAACCACTCTAAACGTACCTGATGTTCTCCAAATCCAAATGTCCACTCCCAACCACCATAAAACCCATTAGGAACTCAACGAAACCCAACGGAAACCCCAAAACACGTCAAAAACACCCCAAAAAAGAACTGAATCAGAAGAAAAAACACCAAAAACTATGAATTTCCCCACAAAACCACCCTAAACTCACCTGATCTTCTTCAAAACCCACAATCCACTCCCATTTCCCTTAAGGACCAACGAGAATCCAACTAAAACCCAACGGAGACCCCAAAACAAGTCAAAAACACCCCAAACAAGAACGGAATCACCCCCAAAACTGGAAGAAAATCCCCAAAAAACATAGATCCACCCCAAAACGACACTAAACCTACCTGATCTTCTCCAAAACACGCAAGTTAAACTTTTCCAACATGATGAAAAACAAGAACCCAACAAAACCCAACAGAGACCCCAAAACATGTCAAAAACACCCCAAAAAAGAAAGGGATCACCCATAAACTGGAAGAAAATCCCCAAAAAGCACAGATCCAATCCCAAAACCAGCCTAAACCTACCTGATGTTCTCCAAAACCCACAAATTTACCCTTTTCCACCATGATGACCATGGAAAACCCAACGAAACCCAATGGAGACAAAAAACATGTCAAAAAAACAAAAAAACAAAAAAACAAAAAAGAACAGGATCTCCCCAAAAAAGAGAAGAAAACCCCAAATGCCATAGATCCACCCCAAAAGTCCCCCTAAGCCTACCTGATGTTCTCCAAAACCCACGATTTACCCTTTTTCACAATGATGACCAACGAGAACCCAACAAAACCCAACGGACAACCCCAAAACACGTCAAAAACACCCCAAAAAAGAACAGGATCACCCCAAAAAACAGAAGAAAACCCCAAATACCATGAATCCACCCCAAAAGTCCCCCTAAACCTACCTGAAGTTCTCCAAAACCCACAATTTACCCTTTTCCACCAAGATGCCAACAGAAAACCCAACGAAACCCAACAGAGACATCAAAACATGTCAAAAACACCCCAAAAAAGAACGGGATAACCCCCAAAACTGGAAGAAAATCCCCAAAAAGCATGGATCCAATTCCAAAACCACCCTAAACCTACCTGATCTTCTCCAAATCCCAAAGTCCACTCCCAACCACCAGAAAACCCATTAGGAACTCAACAAAATGCAACAGAAACCCCAAAACACCTCAAAAACACCCCAAAAGCAAACCGGATCAGAAGAAAATACGTGATTTAACCCCAAGAAAACCCTTAAACCTACCTGATCTTCTCCAAATCCCAAAATCCACTCCCACCCACCATAAAACCCATTAGGAACTCAACAAAACGCAACGGAAACCCCAAAACACGTCAAAAACACCCCAAAAAAGAACTGGATCAGAAGGAAAAAAAATCCAAAACTATGCATTTCCCTCCCAAATCACCCTAAACTTACCTGATCTTCTTCAAAACCCACAATCCACTCCCATTTAGCTTAACGACCAACGAGAACCCAACAAAACCCAACGGAGACCCCAAAAACGTCAAAAACACCCCAAAAAAGAACTGGTTCAACCCCAACAACGAAAGAAAACCCCAAAAGCCATAGATCCACACCAAAAATCCCCCTAAACCAACCTGAAGTTCTCCAAAACCCACAATTTACACTTTTCCACATTGATGACCATGGAAAACCCAACGAAACCCAACGGAGACCACAAAACACGTTAAAAAAAAAAAAAAAAAAAAAAAAAAAAAAAAGAAAGGGATCACCCCCAAAATTGGAAGAAAATCCTTCAAAATCATAGATCCACCCCAAAACCACCCTAAACCTACCTGATGATCTCCAAAACCCACAATTTACAATTTTCCAACATGATGACCATGGAAAACCCAACGAAACCCAACGGAGACCCCAAAAGAAGTCAAAAACACCCCAAACAAGAACGGGATAAACCCTAAAAACGAAAGAAAACCCCAAAAGCCATAGATCCACACCAAAAGTCCCCCTAAACCTACCTGATGTTCTCCAAAACCCACAATTTACACTTTTCCACCATGATGACCACGGAAAACCCAACAGAGAACCCAAAACACGTCAAAAACACCCCAAACAAGAACAGGATCACCCCCAAAACCAAAGAAAACCCCAAAAAGCACGGATCCAATCCCAAAACCACTCTAAACGTACCTGATGTTCTCCAAATCCAAATGTCCACTCCCAACCACCATAAAACCCATTAGGAACTCAACGAAACCCAACGGAAACCCCAAAACACGTCAAAAACACCCCAAAAAAGAACTGAATCAGAAGAAAAAACACCAAAAACTATGAATTTCCCCACAAAACCACCCTAAACTCACCTGATCTTCTTCAAAACCCACAATCCACTCCCATTTCCCTTAAGGACCAACGAGAATCCAACTAAAACCCAACGGAGACCCCAAAACAAGTCAAAAACACCCCAAACAAGAACGGAATCACCCCCAAAACTGAAAGAAAATCCCCAAAAAACATAGATCCACCCCAAAACGACACTAAACCTACCTGATCTTCTCCAAAACACGCAAGTTAAATTTTTCCAACATGATGAAAAACAAGAACCAAACAAAACCCAACAGAGACCCCAAAACATGTCAAAAACACCCCAAAAAAGAACGGGATCACCCCCAACACTGGAAGAAAATTCCCCCCCAAAAAATTTACAATTTTCACCATGATGACCAACATGAACCAAACGAAAACCCAAAAGGAGACACCAAAACACGTCAAAAACACCCCAAAAAAGAAAGGGATCACCCATAAACTGGAAGAAAATCCCCAAAAAGCACAGATCCAATCCCAAAACCAGCCTAAACCTACCTGATGTTCTCCAAAACCCACAAATTTACCCTTTTCCACCATGATGACCATGGAAAACCCAACGAAACCCAATGGAGACAAAAAACATGTCAAAAAAACAAAAAAACAAAAAAGAACAGGATCTCCCCAAAAAAGAGAAGAAAACCCCAAATGCCATAGATCCACCCCAAAAGTCCCCCTAAGCCTACCTGATGTTCTCCAAAACCCACAATTTACCCTTTTTCACAATGATGACCAACGAGAACCCAACAAAACCCAACGGACAACCCCAAAACACGTCAAAAACACCCCAAAAAAGAACAGGATCACCCCAAAAAACAGAAGAAAACCCCAAATACCATGAATCCACCCCAAAAGTCCCCCTAAACCTACCTGAAGTTCTCCAAAACCCACAATTTACCCTTTTCCACCAAGATGCCAACAGAAAACCCAACGAAACCCAACAGAGACATCAAAACATGTCAAAAACACCCCAAAAAAGAACGGGATAACCCCCAAAACTGGAAGAAAATCCCCAAAAAGCATGGATCCAATTCCAAAACCACCCTAAACCTACCTGATCTTCTCCAAATCCCAAAGTCCACTCCCAACCACCATAAAACCCATTAGGAACTCAACAAAATGCAACAGAAACCCCAAAACACCTCAAAAACACCCCAAAAGCAAACCGGATCAGAAGAAAATACGTGATTTAACCCCAAGAAAACCCTTAAACCTACCTGATCTTCTCCAAATCCCAAAATCCACTCCCACACACCATAAAACCCATTAGGAACTCAACAAAACGCAACGGAAACCCCAAAACACCTCAAAAACACCCCAAAAAAGAACTGGATCAGAAGGAAAAAAAAAACAAAACTATGCATTTCCCTCCCAAATCACCCTAAACTTACCTGATCTTCTTCAAAACCCACAATCCACTCCCATTTAGCTTAACGACCAACGAGAACCCAACAAAACCCAACGGAGACCCCAAAAACGTCAAAAACACCCCAAAAAAGAACTGGTTCAACCCCAACAACGAAAGAAAACCCCAAAAGCCATAGATCCACACCAAAAATCCCCCTAAACCAACCTGAAGTTCTCCAAAACCCACAGTTTACACTTTTCCACATTGATGACCATGGAAAACCCAACGAAACCCAACGGAGACCACAAAACACGTCAAAAAAAAAAAAAAAAAAAAAAAAAAAAAAAGAAAGGGATCACCCCCAAAATTGGAAGAAAATCCTTCAAAATCATAGATCCACCCCAAAACCACCCTAAACCTACCTGATGATCTCCAAAACCCACAATTTACACTTTTCCACCATGATGACCACGGAAAACCCAACAGAGAACCCAAAACACGTCAAAAACACCCCAAACAAGAACAGGATCACCCCCAAAACCAAAGAAAACCCCAAAAAGCACGGATCCAATCCCAAAACCACTCTAAACGTACCTGATGTTCTCCAAATCCAAATGTCCACTCCCAACCACCATAAAACCCATTAGGAACTCAACGAAACCCAACGGAAACCCCAAAACACGTCAAAAACACCCCAAAAAAGAACTGAATCAGAAGAAAAAACACCAAAAACTATGAATTTCCCCACAAAACCACCCTAAACTCACCTGATCTTCTTCAAAACCCACAATCCACTCCCATTTCCCTTAAGGACCAACGAGAATCCAACTAAAACCCAACGGAGACCCCAAAACAAGTCAAAAACACCCCAAACAAGAACGGAATCACCCCCAAAACTGGAAGAAAATCCCCAAAAAACATAGATCCACCCCAAAACGACACTAAACCTACCTGATCTTCTCCAAAACACGCAAGTTAAACTTTTCCAACATGATGAAAAACAAGAACCCAACAAAACCCAACAGAGACCCCAAAACATGTCAAAAACACCCCAAAAAAGAACGGGATCACCCCCAACACTGGAAGAAAATTCCCCCCCAAAAAATTTACAATTTTCACCATGATGACCAACATGAACCAAACGAAAACCCAAAAGGAGACACCAAAACACGTCAAAAACACCCCAAAAAAGAAAGGGATCACCCATAAACTGGAAGAAAATCCCCAAAAAGCACAGATCCAATCCCAAAACCAGCCTAAACCTACCTGATGTTCTCCAAAACCCACAAATTTACCCTTTTCCACCATGATGACCATGGAAAACCCAACGAAACCCAATGGAGACAAAAAACATGTCAAAAAAACAAAAAAACAAAAAAGAACAGGATCTCCCCAAAAAAGAGAAGAAAACCCCAAATGCCATAGATCCACCCCAAAAGTCCCCCTAAGCCTACCTGATGTTCTCCAAAACCCACAATTTACCCTTTTTCACAATGATGACCAACGAGAACCCAACAAAACCCAACGGACAACCCCAAAACACGTCAAAAACACCCCAAAAAAGAACAGGATCACCCCAAAAAACAGAAGAAAACCCCAAATACCATGAATCCACCCCAAAAGTCCCCCTAAACCTACCTGAAGTTCTCCAAAACCCACAATTTACCCTTTTCCACCAAGATGCCAACAGAAAACCCAACGAAACCCAACAGAGACATCAAAACATGTCAAAAACACCCCAAAAAAGAACGGGATAACCCCCAAAACTGGAAGAAAATCCCCAAAAAGCATGGATCCAATTCCAAAACCACCCTAAACCTACCTGATCTTCTCCAAATCCCAAAGTCCACTCCCAACCACCATAAAACCCATTAGGAACTCAACAAAATGCAACAGAAACCCCAAAACACCTCAAAAACACCCCAAAAGCAAACCGGATCAGAAGAAAATACGTGATTTAACCCCAAGAAAACCCTTAAACCTACCTGATCTTCTCCAAATCCCAAAATCCACTCCCACCCACCATAAAACCCATTAGGAACTCAACAAAACGCAACGGAAACCCCAAAACACGTCAAAAACACCCCAAAAAAGAACTGGATCAGAAGGAAAAAAAAAAACAAAACTATGCATTTCCCTCCCAAATCACCCTAAACTTACCTGATCTTCTTCAAAACCCACAATCCACTCCCATTTAGCTTAACGACCAACGAGAACCCAACAAAACCCAACGGAGACCCCAAAAACGTCAAAAACACCCCAAAAAAGAACTGGTTCAACCCCAACAACGAAAGAAAACCCCAAAAGCCATAGATCCACACCAAAAATCCCCCTAAACCAACCTGAAGTTCTCCAAAACCCACAATTTACACTTTTCCACATTGATGACCATGGAAAACCCAACGAAACCCAACGGAGACCACAAAACACGTCAAAAAAAAAAAAAAAAAAAAAAAAAAAAAAAAAAAAGAAAGGGATCACCCCCAAAATTGGAAGAAAATCCTTCAAAATCATAGATCCACCCCAAAACCACCCTAAACCTACCTGATGATCTCCAAAACCCACAATTTACAATTTTCCAACATGATGACCATGGAAAACCCAACGAAACCCAACGGAGACCCCAAAAGAAGTCAAAAACACCCCAAACAAGAACGGGATAAACCCTAAAAACGAAAGAAAACCCCAAAAGCCATAGATCCACACCAAAAGTCCCCCTAAACCTACCTGATGTTCTCCAAAACCCACAATTTACACTTTTCCACCATGATGACCACGGAAAACCCAACAGAGAACCCAAAACACGTCAAAAACACCCCAAACAAGAACAGGATCACCCCCAAAACCAAAGAAAACCCCAAAAAGCACGGATCCAATCCCAAAACCACTCTAAACGTACCTGATGTTCTCCAAATCCAAATGTCCACTCCCAACCACCATAAAACCCATTAGGAACTCAACGAAACCCAACGGAAACCCCAAAACACGTCAAAAACACCCCAAAAAAGAACTGAATCAGAAGAAAAAACACCAAAAACTATGAATTTCCCCACAAAACCACCCTAAACTCACCTGATCTTCTTCAAAACCCACAATCCACTCCCATTTCCCTTAAGGACCAACGAGAATCCAACTAAAACCCAACGGAGACCCCAAAACAAGTCAAAAACACCCCAAACAAGAACGGAATCACCCCCAAAACTGAAAGAAAATCCCCAAAAAACATAGATCCACCCCAAAACGACACTAAACCTACCTGATCTTCTCCAAAACACGCAAGTTAAATTTTTCCAACATGATGAAAAACAAGAACCAAACAAAACCCAACAGAGACCCCAAAACATGTCAAAAACACCCCAAAAAAGAACGGGATCACCCCCAAAACTGGAAGAAAATTCCCCCCCCAAAAATTTACAATTTTCACCATGATGACCAACATGAACCAAACGAAAACCCAAAAGGAGACACCAAAACACGTCAAAAACACCCCAAAAAAGAAAGGGATCACCCATAAACTGGAAGAAAATCCCCAAAAAGCACAGATCCAATCCCAAAACCAGCCTAAACCTACCTGATGTTCTCCAAAACCCACAAATTTACCCTTTTCCACCATGATGACCATGGAAAACCCAACGAAACCCAATGGAGACAAAAAACATGTCAAAAAAACAAAAAAACAAAAAAGAACAGGATCTCCCCAAAAAAGAGAAGAAAACCCCAAATGCCATAGATCCACCCCAAAAGTCCCCCTAAGCCTACCTGATGTTCTCCAAAACCCACAATTTACCCTTTTTCACAATGATGACCAACGAGAACCCAACAAAACCCAACGGACAACCCCAAAACACGTCAAAAACACCCCAAAAAAGAACAGGATCACCCCAAAAAACAGAAGAAAACCCCAAATACCATGAATCCACCCCAAAAGTCCCCCTAAACCTACCTGAAGTTCTCCAAAACCCACAATTTACCCTTTTCCACCAAGATGCCAACAGAAAACCCAACGAAACCCAACAGAGACATCAAAACATGTCAAAAACACCCCAAAAAAGAACGGGATAACCCCCAAAACTGGAAGAAAATCCCCAAAAAGCATGGATCCAATTCCAAAACCACCCTAAACCTACCTGATCTTCTCCAAATCCCAAAGTCCACTCCCAACCACCATAAAACCCATTAGGAACTCAACAAAATGCAACAGAAACCCCAAAACACCTCAAAAACACCCCAAAAGCAAACCGGATCAGAAGAAAATACGTGATTTAACCCCAAGAAAACCCTTAAACCTACCTGATCTTCTCCAAATCCCAAAATCCACTCCCACCCACCATAAAACCCATTAGGAACTCAACAAAACGCAACGGAAACCCCAAAACACGTCAAAAACACCCCAAAAAAGAACTGGATCAGAAGGAAAAAAAAAACAAAACTATGCATTTCCCTCCCAAATCACCCTAAACTTACCTGATCTTCTTCAAAACCCACAATCCACTCCCATTTAGCTTAACGACCAACGAGAACCCAACAAAACCCAACGGAGACCCCAAAAACGTCAAAAACACCCCAAAAAAGAACTGGTTCAACCCCAACAACGAAAGAAAACCCCAAAAGCCATAGATCCACACCAAAAATCCCCCTAAACCAACCTGAAGTTCTCCAAAACCCACAGTTTACACTTTTCCACATTGATGACCATGGAAAACCCAACGAAACCCAACGGAGACCACAAAACACGTCAAAAAAAAAAAAAAAAAAAAAAAAAAAAAAGAAAGGGATCACCCCCAAAATTGGAAGAAAATCCTTCAAAATCATAGATCCACCCCAAAACCACCCTAAACCTACCTGATGTTCTCCAAAACCCACAATTTACACTTTTCCACCATGATGACCACGGAAAACCCAACAGAGAACCCAAAACACGTCAAAAACACCCCAAACAAGAACAGGATCACCCCCAAAACCAAAGAAAACCCCAAAAAGCACGGATCCAATCCCAAAACCACTCTAAACGTACCTGATGTTCTCCAAATCCAAATGTCCACTCCCAACCACCATAAAACCCATTAGGAACTCAACGAAACCCAACGGAAACCCCAAAACACGTCAAAAACACCCCAAAAAAGAACTGAATCAGAAGAAAAAACACCAAAAACTATGAATTTCCCCACAAAACCACCCTAAACTCACCTGATCTTCTTCAAAACCCACAATCCACTCCCATTTCCCTTAAGGACCAACGAGAATCCAACTAAAACCCAACGGAGACCCCAAAACAAGTCAAAAACACCCCAAACAAGAACGGAATCACCCCCAAAACTGGAAGAAAATCCCCAAAAAACATAGATCCACCCCAAAACGACACTAAACCTACCTGATCTTCTCCAAAACACGCAAGTTAAACTTTTCCAACATGATGAAAAACAAGAACCCAACAAAACCCAACAGAGACCCCAAAACATGTCAAAAACACCCCAAAAAAGAACGGGATCACCCCCAACACTGGAAGAAAATTCCCCCCCCAAAAATTTACAATTTTCACCATGATGACCAACATGAACCAAACGAAAACCCAAAAGGAGACACCAAAACACGTCAAAAACACCCCAAAAAAGAAAGGGATCACCCATAAACTGGAAGAAAATCCCCAAAAAGCACAGATCCAATCCCAAAACCAGCCTAAACCTACCTGATGTTCTCCAAAACCCACAAATTTACCCTTTTCCACCATGATGACCATGGAAAACCCAACGAAACCCAATGGAGACAAAAAACATGTCAAAAAAACAAAAAAACAAAAAAGAACAGGATCTCCCCAAAAAAGAGAAGAAAACCCCAAATGCCATAGATCCACCCCAAAAGTCCCCCTAAGCCTACCTGATGTTCTCCAAAACCCACAATTTACCCTTTTTCACAATGATGACCAACGAGAACCCAACAAAACCCAACGGACAACCCCAAAACACGTCAAAAACACCCCAAAAAAGAACAGGATCACCCCAAAAAACAGAAGAAAACCCCAAATACCATGAATCCACCCCAAAAGTCCCCCTAAACCTACCTGAAGTTCTCCAAAACCCACAATTTACCCTTTTCCACCAAGATGCCAACAGAAAACCCAACGAAACCCAACAGAGACATCAAAACATGTCAAAAACACCCCAAAAAAGAACGGGATAACCCCCAAAACTGGAAGAAAATCCCCAAAAAGCATGGATCCAATTCCAAAACCACCCTAAACCTACCTGATCTTCTCCAAATCCCAAAGTCCACTCCCAACCACCATAAAACCCATTAGGAACTCAACAAAATGCAACAGAAACCCCAAAACACCTCAAAAACACCCCAAAAGCAAACCGGATCAGAAGAAAATACGTGATTTAACCCCAAGAAAACCCTTAAACCTACCTGATCTTCTCCAAATCCCAAAATCCACTCCCACCCACCATAAAACCCATTAGGAACTCAACAAAACGCAACGGAAACCCCAAAACACGTCAAAAACACCCCAAAAAAGAACTGGATCAGAAGGAAAAAAAAAACAAAACTATGCATTTCCCTCCCAAATCACCCTAAACTTACCTGATCTTCTTCAAAACCCACAATCCACTCCCATTTAGCTTAACGACCAACGAGAACCCAACAAAACCCAACGGAGACCCCAAAAACGTCAAAAACACCCCAAAAAAGAACTGGTTCAACCCCAACAACGAAAGAAAACCCCAAAAGCCATAGATCCACACCAAAAATCCCCCTAAACCAACCTGAAGTTCTCCAAAACCCACAGTTTACACTTTTCCACATTGATGACCATGGAAAACCCAACGAAACCCAACGGAGACCACAAAACACGTCAAAAAAAAAAAAAAAAAAAAAAAAAAAAAAAAAAAAGAAAGGGATCACCCCCAAAATTGGAAGAAAATCCTTCAAAATCATAGATCCACCCCAAAACCACCCTAAACCTACCTGATGATCTCCAAAACCCACAATTTACACTTTTCCACCATGATGACCACGGAAAACCCAACAGAGAACCCAAAACACGTCAAAAACACCCCAAACAAGAACAGGATCACCCCCAAAACCAAAGAAAACCCCAAAAAGCACGGATCCAATCCCAAAACCACTCTAAACGTACCTGATGTTCTCCAAATCCAAATGTCCACTCCCAACCACCATAAAACCCATTAGGAACTCAACGAAACCCAACGGAAACCCCAAAACACGTCAAAAACACCCCAAAAAAGAACTGAATCAGAAGAAAAAACACCAAAAACTATGAATTTCCCCACAAAACCACCCTAAACTCACCTGATCTTCTTCAAAACCCACAATCCACTCCCATTTCCCTTAAGGACCAACGAGAATCCAACTAAAACCCAACGGAGACCCCAAAACAAGTCAAAAACACCCCAAACAAGAACGGAATCACCCCCAAAACTGGAAGAAAATCCCCAAAAAACATAGATCCACCCCAAAACGACACTAAACCTACCTGATCTTCTCCAAAACACGCAAGTTAAACTTTTCCAACATGATGAAAAACAAGAACCCAACAAAACCCAACAGAGACCCCAAAACATGTCAAAAACACCCCAAAAAAGAACGGGATCACCCCCAACACTGGAAGAAAATTCCCCCCCCAAAAATTTACAATTTTCACCATGATGACCAACATGAACCAAACGAAAACCCAAAAGGAGACACCAAAACACGTCAAAAACACCCCAAAAAAGAAAGGGATCACCCATAAACTGGAAGAAAATCCCCAAAAAGCACAGATCCAATCCCAAAACCAGCCTAAACCTACCTGATGTTCTCCAAAACCCACAAATTTACCCTTTTCCACCATGATGACCATGGAAAACCCAACGAAACCCAATGGAGACAAAAAACATGTCAAAAAAAAAAAAACCAAAACAACAAAAAAAAAAAGAACAGGATCTCCCCAAAAAAGAGAAGAAAACCCCAAATGCCATAGATCCACCCCAAAAGTCCCCCTAAGCCTACCTGATGTTCTCCAAAACCCACGATTTACCCTTTTTCACAATGATGACCAACGAGAACCCAACAAAACCCAACGGACAACCCCAAAACACGTCAAAAACACCCCAAAAAAGAACAGGATCACCCCAAAAAACAGAAGAAAACCCCAAATACCATGAATCCACCCCAAAAGTCCCCCTAAACCTACCTGAAGTTCTCCAAAACCCACAATTTACCCTTTTCCACCAAGATGCCAACAGAAAACCCAACGAAACCCAACAGAGACATCAAAACATGTCAAAAACACCCCAAAAAAGAACGGGATAACCCCCAAAACTGGAAGAAAATCCCCAAAAAGCATGGATCCAATTCCAAAACCACCCTAAACCTACCTGATCTTCTCCAAATCCCAAAGTCCACTCCCAACCACCATAAAACCCATTAGGAACTCAACAAAATGCAACAGAAACCCCAAAACACCTCAAAAACACCCCAAAAGCAAACCGGATCAGAAGAAAATACGTGATTTAACCCCAAGAAAACCCTTAAACCTACCTGATCTTCTCCAAATCCCAAAATCCACTCCCACCCACCATAAAACCCATTAGGAACTCAACAAAACGCAACGGAAACCCCAAAACACGTCAAAAACACCCCAAAAAAGAACTGGATCAGAAGGAAAAAAAATCCAAAACTATGCATTTCCCTCCCAAATCACCCTAAACTTACCTGATCTTCTTCAAAACCCACAATCCACTCCCATTTAGCTTAACGACCAACGAGAACCCAACAAAACCCAACGGAGACCCCAAAAACGTCAAAAACACCCCAAAAAAGAACTGGTTCAACCCCAACAACGAAAGAAAACCCCAAAAGCCATAGATCCACACCAAAAATCCCCCTAAACCAACCTGAAGTTCTCCAAAACCCACAATTTACACTTTTCCACATTGATGACCATGGAAAACCCAACGAAACCCAACGGAGACCACAAAACACGTCAAAAAAAAAAAAAAAAAAAAAAAAAAAAAAGAAAGGGATCACCCCCAAAATTGGAAGAAAATCCTTCAAAATCATAGATCCACCCCAAAACCACCCTAAACCTACCTGATGATCTCCAAAACCCACAATTTACACTTTTCCACCATGATGACCATGGAAAACCCAACGAAACCCAACGGAGACCCCAAAAGAAGTCAAAAACACGCCAAACAAGAACGGGATAAACCCTAAAAACGAAAGAAAACCCCAAAAGCCATAGATCCACACCAAAAGTCCCCCTAAACCTACCTGATGTTCTCCAAAACCCACAATTTACACTTTTCCACCATGATGACCACGGAAAACCCAACAGAGAACCCAAAACACGTCAAAAACACCCCAAACAAGAACAGGATCACCCCCAAAACCAAAGAAAACCCCAAAAAGCACGGATCCAATCCCAAAACCACTCTAAACGTACCTGATGTTCTCCAAATCCAAATGTCCACTCCCAACCACCATAAAACCCATTAGGAACTCAACGAAACCCAACGGAAACCCCAAAACACGTCAAAAACACCCCAAAAAAGAACTGAATCAGAAGAAAAAACACCAAAAACTATGAATTTCCCCACAAAACCACCCTAAACTCACCTGATCTTCTTCAAAACCCACAATCCACTCCCATTTCCCTTAAGGACCAACGAGAATCCAACTAAAACCCAACGGAGACCCCAAAACAAGTCAAAAACACCCCAAACAAGAACGGAATCACCCCCAAAACTGAAAGAAAATCCCCAAAAAACATAGATCCACCCCAAAACGACACTAAACCTACCTGATCTTCTCCAAAACACGCAAGTTAAACTTTTCCAACATGATGAAAAACAAGAACCCAACAAAACCCAACAGAGACCCCAAAACATGTCAAAAACACCCCAAAAAAGAAAGGGATCACCCATAAACTGGAAGAAAATCCCCAAAAAGCACAGATCCAATCCCAAAACCAGCCTAAACCTACCTGATGTTCTCCAAAACCCACAAATTTACCCTTTTCCACCATGATGACCATGGAAAACCCAACGAAACCCAATGGAGACAAAAAACATGTCAAAAAAAAAAAACAAAAAAAAACAAAAAAACAAAAAAGAACAGGATCTCCCCAAAAAAGAGAAGAAAACCCCAAATGCCATAGATCCACCCCAAAAGTCCCCCTAAGCCTACCTGATGTTCTCCAAAACCCACGATTTACCCTTTTTCACAATGATGACCAACGAGAACCCAACAAAACCCAACGGACAACCCCAAAACACGTCAAAAACACCCCAAAAAAGAACAGGATCACCCCAAAAAACAGAAGAAAACCCCAAATACCATGAATCCACCCCAAAAGTCCCCCTAAACCTACCTGAAGTTCTCCAAAACCCACAATTTACCCTTTTCCACCAAGATGCCAACAGAAAACCCAACGAAACCCAACAGAGACATCAAAACATGTCAAAAACACCCCAAAAAAGAACGGGATAACCCCCAAAACTGGAAGAAAATCCCCAAAAAGCATGGATCCAATTCCAAAACCACCCTAAACCTACCTGATCTTCTCCAAATCCCAAAGTCCACTCCCAACCACCATAAAACCCATTAGGAACTCAACAAAATGCAACAGAAACCCCAAAACACCTCAAAAACACCCCAAAAGCAAACCGGATCAGAAGAAAATACGTGATTTAACCCCAAGAAAACCCTTAAACCTACCTGATCTTCTCCAAATCCCAAAATCCACTCCCACCCACCATAAAACCCATTAGGAACTCAACAAAACGCAACGGAAACCCCAAAACACGTCAAAAACACCCCAAAAAAGAACTGGATCAGAAGGAAAAAAAAAAACAAAACTATGCATTTCCCTCCCAAATCACCCTAAACTTACCTGATCTTCTTCAAAACCCACAATCCACTCCCATTTAGCTTAACGACCAACGAGAACCCAACAAAACCCAACGGAGACCCCAAAAACGTCAAAAACACCCCAAAAAAGAACTGGTTCAACCCCAACAACGAAAGAAAACCCCAAAAGCCATAGATCCACACCAAAAATCCCCCTAAACCAACCTGAAGTTCTCCAAAACCCACAATTTACACTTTTCCACATTGATGACCATGGAAAACCCAACGAAACCCAACGGAGACCACAAAACACGTCAAAAAAAAAAAAAAAAAAAAAAAAAAAAAAAAAAAGAAAGGGATCACCCCCAAAATTGGAAGAAAATCCTTCAAAATCATAGATCCACCCCAAAACCACCCTAAACCTACCTGATGATCTCCAAAACCCACAATTTACAATTTTCCAACATGATGACCATGGAAAACCCAACGAAACCCAACGGAGACCCCAAAAGAAGTCAAAAACACCCCAAACAAGAACGGGATAAACCCTAAAAACGAAAGAAAACCCCAAAAGCCATAGATCCACACCAAAAGTCCCCCTAAACCTACCTGATGTTCTCCAAAACCCACAATTTACACTTTTCCACCATGATGACCACGGAAAACCCAACAGAGAACCCAAAACACGTCAAAAACACCCCAAACAAGAACAGGATCACCCCCAAAACCAAAGAAAACCCCAAAAAGCACGGATCCAATCCCAAAACCACTCTAAACGTACCTGATGTTCTCCAAATCCAAATGTCCACTCCCAACCACCATAAAACCCATTAGGAACTCAACGAAACCCAACGGAAACCCCAAAACACGTCAAAAACACCCCAAAAAAGAACTGAATCAGAAGAAAAAACACCAAAAACTATGAATTTCCCCACAAAACCACCCTAAACTCACCTGATCTTCTTCAAAACCCACAATCCACTCCCATTTCCCTTAAGGACCAACGAGAATCCAACTAAAACCCAACGGAGACCCCAAAACAAGTCAAAAACACCCCAAACAAGAACGGAATCACCCCCAAAACTGAAAGAAAATCCCCAAAAAACATAGATCCACCCCAAAACGACACTAAACCTACCTGATCTTCTCCAAAACACGCAAGTTAAACTTTTCCAACATGATGAAAAACAAGAACCCAACAAAACCCAACAGAGACCCCAAAACATGTCAAAAACACCCCAAAAAAGAAAGGGATCACCCATAAACTGGAAGAAAATCCCCAAAAAGCACAGATCCAATCCCAAAACCAGCCTAAACCTACCTGATGTTCTCCAAAACCCACAAATTTACCCTTTTCCACCATGATGACCATGGAAAACCCAACGAAACCCAATGGAGACAAAAAACATGTCAAAAAAACAAAAAAACAAAAAAACAAAAAAGAACAGGATCTCCCCAAAAAAGAGAAGAAAACCCCAAATGCCATAGATCCACCCCAAAAGTCCCCCTAAGCCTACCTGATGTTCTCCAAAACCCACGATTTACCCTTTTTCACAATGATGACCAACGAGAACCCAACAAAACCCAACGGACAACCCCAAAACACGTCAAAAACACCCCAAAAAAGAACAGGATCACCCCAAAAAACAGAAGAAAACCCCAAATACCATGAATCCACCCCAAAAGTCCCCCTAAACCTACCTGAAGTTCTCCAAAACCCACAATTTACCCTTTTCCACCAAGATGCCAACAGAAAACCCAACGAAACCCAACAGAGACATCAAAACATGTCAAAAACACCCCAAAAAAGAACGGGATAACCCCCAAAACTGGAAGAAAATCCCCAAAAAGCATGGATCCAATTCCAAAACCACCCTAAACCTACCTGATCTTCTCCAAATCCCAAAGTCCACTCCCAACCACCATAAAACCCATTAGGAACTCAACAAAATGCAACAGAAACCCCAAAACACCTCAAAAACACCCCAAAAGCAAACCGGATCAGAAGAAAATACGTGATTTAACCCCAAGAAAACCCTTAAACCTACCTGATCTTCTCCAAATCCCAAAATCCACTCCCACCCACCATAAAACCCATTAGGAACTCAACAAAACGCAACGGAAACCCCAAAACACGTCAAAAACACCCCAAAAAAGAACTGGATCAGAAGGAAAAAAAAAAACAAAACTATGCATTTCCCTCCCAAATCACCCTAAACTTACCTGATCTTCTTCAAAACCCACAATCCACTCCCATTTAGCTTAACGACCAACGAGAACCCAACAAAACCCAACGGAGACCCCAAAAACGTCAAAAACACCCCAAAAAAGAACAGGATCACCCCAAAAAACAGAAGAAAACCCCAAATACCATGAATCCACCCCAAAAGTCCCCCTAAACCTACCTGAAGTTCTCCAAAACCCACAATTTACCCTTTTCCACCAAGATGCCAACAGAAAACCCAACGAAACCCAACAGAGACATCAAAACATGTCAAAAACACCCCAAAAAAGAACGGGATAACCCCCAAAACTGGAAGAAAATCCCCAAAAAGCATGGATCCAATTCCAAAACCACCCTAAACCTACCTGATCTTCTCCAAATCCCAAAGTCCACTCCCAACCACCATAAAACCCATTAGGAACTCAACAAAATGCAACAGAAACCCCAAAACACCTCAAAAACACCCCAAAAGCAAACCGGATCAGAAGAAAATACGTGATTTAACCCCAAGAAAACCCTTAAACCTACCTGATCTTCTCCAAATCCCAAAATCCACTCCCACCCACCATAAAACCCATTAGGAACTCAACAAAACGCAACGGAAACCCCAAAACACGTCAAAAACACCCCAAAAAAGAACTGGATCAGAAGGAAAAAAAATCCAAAACTATGCATTTCCCTCCCAAATCACCCTAAACTTACCTGATCTTCTTCAAAACCCACAATCCACTCCCATTTAGCTTAACGACCAACGAGAACCCAACAAAACCCAACGGAGACCCCAAAAACGTCAAAAACACCCCAAAAAAGAACTGGTTCAACCCCAACAACGAAAGAAAACCCCAAAAGCCATAGATCCACACCAAAAATCCCCCTAAACCAACCTGAAGTTCTCCAAAACCCACAATTTACACTTTTCCACATTGATGACCATGGAAAACCCAACGAAACCCAACGGAGACCACAAAACACGTCAAAAAAAAAAAAAAAAAAAAAAAAAAAAAAAAAAAGAAAGGGATCACCCCCAAAATTGGAAGAAAATCCTTCAAAATCATAGATCCACCCCAAAACCACCCTAAACCTACCTGATGATCTCCAAAACCCACAATTTACAATTTTCCAACATGATGACCATGGAAAACCCAACGAAACCCAACGGAGACCCCAAAAGAAGTCAAAAACACCCCAAACAAGAACGGGATAAACCCTAAAAACGAAAGAAAACCCCAAAAGCCATAGATCCACACCAAAAGTCCCCCTAAACCTACCTGATGTTCTCCAAAACCCACAATTTACACTTTTCCACCATGATGACCACGGAAAACCCAACAGAGAACCCAAAACACGTCAAAAACACCCCAAACAAGAACAGGATCACCCCCAAAACCAAAGAAAACCCCAAAAAGCACGGATCCAATCCCAAAACCACTCTAAACGTACCTGATGTTCTCCAAATCCAAATGTCCACTCCCAACCACCATAAAACCCATTAGGAACTCAACGAAACCCAACGGAAACCCCAAAACACGTCAAAAACACCCCAAAAAAGAACTGAATCAGAAGAAAAAACACCAAAAACTATGAATTTCCCCACAAAACCACCCTAAACTCACCTGATCTTCTTCAAAACCCACAATCCACTCCCATTTCCCTTAAGGACCAACGAGAATCCAACTAAAACCCAACGGAGACCCCAAAACAAGTCAAAAACACCCCAAACAAGAACGGAATCACCCCCAAAACTGAAAGAAAATCCCCAAAAAACATAGATCCACCCCAAAACGACACTAAACCTACCTGATCTTCTCCAAAACACGCAAGTTAAATTTTTCCAACATGATGAAAAACAAGAACCCAACAAAACCCAACAGAGACCCCAAAACATGTCAAAAACACCCCAAAAAAGAACGGGATCACCCCCAACACTGGAAGAAAATTCCCCCCCCAAAAATTTACAATTTTCACCATGATGACCAACATGAACCAAACGAAAACCCAAAAGGAGACACCAAAACACGTCAAAAACACCCCAAAAAGAAAGGGATCACCCATAAACTGGAAGAAAATCCCCAAAAAGCACAGATCCAATCCCAAAACCAGCCTAAACCTACCTGATGTTCTCCAAAACCCACAAATTTACCCTTTTCCACCATGATGACCATGGAAAACCCAACGAAACCCAATGGAGACAAAAAACATGTCAAAAAAACAAAAAAACAAAAAAGAACAGGATCTCCCCAAAAAAGAGAAGAAAACCCCAAATGCCATAGATCCACCCCAAAAGTCCCCCTAAGCCTACCTGATGTTCTCCAAAACCCACAATTTACCCTTTTTCACAATGATGACCAACGAGAACCTAACAAAACCCAACGGACAACCCCAAAACACGTCAAAAACACCCCAAAAAAGAACAGGATCACCCCAAAAAACAGAAGAAAACCCCAAATACCATGAATCCACCCCAAAAGTCCCCCTAAACCTACCTGAAGTTCTCCAAAACCCACAATTTACCCTTTTCCACCAAGATGCCAACAGAAAACCCAACGAAACCCAACAGAGACATCAAAACATGTCAAAAACACCCCAAAAAAGAACGGGATAACCCCCAAAACTGGAAGAAAATCCCCAAAAAGCATGGATCCAATTCCAAAACCACCCTAAACCTACCTGATCTTCTCCAAATCCCAAAGTCCACTCCCAACCACCAGAAAACCCATTAGGAACTCAACAAAATGCAACAGAAACCCCAAAACACCTCAAAAACACCCCAAAAGCAAACCGGATCAGAAGAAAATACGTGATTTAACCCCAAGAAAACCCTTAAACCTACCTGATCTTCTCCAAATCCCAAAATCCACTCCCACCCACCATAAAACCCATTAGGAACTCAACAAAACGCAACGGAAACCCCAAAACACGTCAAAAACACCCCAAAAAAGAACTGGATCAGAAGGAAAAAAAATCCAAAACTATGCATTTCCCTCCCAAATCACCCTAAACTTACCTGATCTTCTTCAAAACCCACAATCCACTCCCATTTAGCTTAACGACCAACGAGAACCCAACAAAACCCAACGGAGACCCCAAAAACGTCAAAAACACCCCAAAAAAGAACTGGTTCAACCCCAACAACGAAAGAAAACCCCAAAAGCCATAGATCCACACCAAAAATCCCCCTAAACCAACCTGAAGTTCTCCAAAACCCACAATTTACACTTTTCCACATTGATGACCATGGAAAACCCAACGAAACCCAACGGAGACCACAAAACACGTCAAAAAAAAAAAAAAAAAAAAAAAAAAAAAAAAAAAGAAAGGGATCACCCCCAAAATTGGAAGAAAATCCTTCAAAATCATAGATCCACCCCAAAACCACCCTAAACCTACCTGATGATCTCCAAAACCCACAATTTACAATTTTCCAACATGATGACCATGGAAAACCCAACGAAACCCAACGGAGACCCCAAAAGAAGTCAAAAACACCCCAAACAAGAACGGGATAAACCCTAAAAACGAAAGAAAACCCCAAAAGCCATAGATCCACACCAAAAGTCCCCCTAAACCTACCTGATGTTCTCCAAAACCCACAATTTACACTTTTCCACCATGATGACCACGGAAAACCCAACAGAGAACCCAAAACACGTCAAAAACACCCCAAACAAGAACAGGATCACCCCCAAAACCAAAGAAAACCCCAAAAAGCACGGATCCAATCCCAAAACCACTCTAAACGTACCTGATGTTCTCCAAATCCAAATGTCCACTCCCAACCACCATAAAACCCATTAGGAACTCAACGAAACCCAACGGAAACCCCAAAACACGTCAAAAACACCCCAAAAAAGAACTGAATCAGAAGAAAAAACACCAAAAACTATGAATTTCCCCACAAAACCACCCTAAACTCACCTGATCTTCTTCAAAACCCACAATCCACTCCCATTTCCCTTAAGGACCAACGAGAATCCAACTAAAACCCAACGGAGACCCCAAAACAAGTCAAAAACACCCCAAACAAGAACGGAATCACCCCCAAAACTGAAAGAAAATCCCCAAAAAACATAGATCCACCCCAAAACGACACTAAACCTACCTGATCTTCTCCAAAACACGCAAGTTAAACTTTTCCAACATGATGAAAAACAAGAACCCAACAAAACCCAACAGAGACCCCAAAACATGTCAAAAACACCCCAAAAAAGAAAGGGATCACCCATAAACTGGAAGAAAATCCCCAAAAAGCACAGATCCAATCCCAAAACCAGCCTAAACCTACCTGATGTTCTCCAAAACCCACAAATTTACCCTTTTCCACCATGATGACCATGGAAAACCCAACGAAACCCAATGGAGACAAAAAACATGTCAAAAAAACAAAAAAACAAAAAAACAAAAAAGAACAGGATCTCCCCAAAAAAGAGAAGAAAACCCCAAAAGCCATAGATCCACCCCAAAAGTCCCCCTAAGCCTACCTGATGTTCTCCAAAACCCACAATTTACCCTTTTTCACAATGATGACCAACGAGAACCCAACAAAACCCAACGGACAACCCCAAAACACGTCAAAAACACCCCAAAAAAGAACAGGATCACCCCAAAAAACAGAAGAAAACCCCAAATACCATGAATCCACCCCAAAAGTCCCCCTAAACCTACCTGAAGTTCTCCAAAACCCACAATTTACCCTTTTCCACCAAGATGCCAACAGAAAACCCAACGAAACCCAACAGAGACATCAAAACATGTCAAAAACACCCCAAAAAAGAACGGGATAACCCCCAAAACTGGAAGAAAATCCCCAAAAAGCATGGATCCAATTCCAAAACCACCCTAAACCTACCTGATCTTCTCCAAATCCCAAAGTCCACTCCCAACCACCAGAAAACCCATTAGGAACTCAACAAAATGCAACAGAAACCCCAAAACACCTCAAAAACACCCCAAAAGCAAACCGGATCAGAAGAAAATACGTGATTTAACCCCAAGAAAACCCTTAAACCTACCTGATCTTCTCCAAATCCCAAAATCCACTCCCACCCACCATAAAACCCATTAGGAACTCAACAAAACGCAACGGAAACCCCAAAACACGTCAAAAACACCCCAAAAAAGAACTGGATCAGAAGGAAAAAAAAAAACAAAACTATGCATTTCCCTCCCAAATCACCCTAAACTTACCTGATCTTCTTCAAAACCCACAATCCACTCCCATTTAGCTTAACGACCAACGAGAACCCAACAAAACCCAACGGAGACCCCAAAAACGTCAAAAACACCCCAAAAAAGAAATGGTTCAACCCCAACAACGAAAGAAAACCCCAAAAGCCATAGATCCACACCAAAAATCCCCCTAAACCAACCTGAAGTTCTCCAAAACCCACAATTTACACTTTTCCACATTGATGACCATGGAAAACCCAACGAAACCCAACGGAGACCACAAAACACGTCAAAAAAAAAAAAAAAAAAAAAAAAAAAAAAAAAAAAGAAAGGGATCACCCCCAAAATTGGAAGAAAATCCTTCAAAATCATAGATCCACCCCAAAACCACCCTAAACCTACCTGATGATCTCCAAAACCCACAATTTACAATTTTCCAACATGATGACCATGGAAAACCCAACGAAACCCAACAGAGACCCCAAAAGAAGTCAAAAACACCCCAAACAAGAACGGGATAAACCCTAAAAACGAAAGAAAACCCCAAAAGCCATAGATCCACACCAAAAGTCCCCCTAAACCTACCTGATGTTCTCCAAAACCCACAATTTACACTTTTCCACCATGATGACCACGGAAAACCCAACAGAGAACCCAAAACACGTCAAAAACACCCCAAACAAGAACAGGATCACCCCCAAAACCAAAGAAAACCCCAAAAAGCACGGATCCAATCCCAAAACCACTCTAAACGTACCTGATGTTCTCCAAATCCAAATGTCCACTCCCAACCACCATAAAACCCATTAGGAACTCAACGAAACCCAACGGAAACCCCAAAACACGTCAAAAACACCCCAAAAAAGAACTGAATCAGAAGAAAAAACACCAAAAACTATGAATTTCCCCACAAAACCACCCTAAACTCACCTGATCTTCTTCAAAACCCACAATCCACTCCCATTTCCCTTAAGGACCAACGAGAATCCAACTAAAACCCAACGGAGACCCCAAAACAAGTCAAAAACACCCCAAACAAGAACGGAATCACCCCCAAAACTGGAAGAAAATCCCCAAAAAACATAGATCCACCCCAAAACGACACTAAACCTACCTGATCTTCTCCAAAACACGCAAGTTAAACTTTTCCAACATGATGAAAAACAAGAACCCAACAAAACCCAACAGAGACCCCAAAACATGTCAAAAACACCCCAAAAAAGAAAGGGATCACCCATAAACTGGAAGAAAATCCCCAAAAAGCACAGATCCAATCCCAAAACCAGCCTAAACCTACCTGATGTTCTCCAAAACCCACAAATTTACCCTTTTCCACCATGATGACCATGGAAAACCCAACGAAACCCAATGGAGACAAAAAACATGTCAAAAAAACAAAAAAACAAAAAAACAAAAAAGAACAGGATCTCCCCAAAAAAGAGAAGAAAACCCCAAAAGCCATAGATCCACCCCAAAAGTCCCCCTAAGCCTACCTGATGTTCTCCAAAACCCACAATTTACCCTTTTTCACAATGATGACCAACGAGAACCCAACAAAACCCAACGGACAACCCCAAAACACGTCAAAAACACCCCAAAAAAGAACAGGATCACCCCAAAAAACAGAAGAAAACCCCAAATACCATGAATCCACCCCAAAAGTCCCCCTAAACCTACCTGAAGTTCTCCAAAACCCACAATTTACCCTTTTCCACCAAGATGCCAACAGAAAACCCAACGAAACCCAACAGAGACATCAAAACATGTCAAAAACACCCCAAAAAAGAACGGGATAACCCCCAAAACTGGAAGAAAATCCCCAAAAAGCATGGATCCAATTCCAAAACCACCCTAAACCTACCTGATCTTCTCCAAATCCCAAAGTCCACTCCCAACCACCAGAAAACCCATTAGGAACTCAACAAAATGCAACAGAAACCCCAAAACACCTCAAAAACACCCCAAAAGCAAACCGGATCAGAAGAAAATACGTGATTTAACCCCAAGAAAACCCTTAAACCTACCTGATCTTCTCCAAATCCCAAAATCCACTCCCACCCACCATAAAACCCATTAGGAACTCAACAAAACGCAACGGAAACCCCAAAACACGTCAAAAACACCCCAAAAAAGAACTGGATCAGAAGGAAAAAAAAAAACAAAACTATGCATTTCCCTCCCAAATCACCCTAAACTTACCTGATCTTCTTCAAAACCCACAATCCACTCCCATTTAGCTTAACGACCAACGAGAACCCAACAAAACCCAACGGAGACCCCAAAAACGTCAAAAACACCCCAAAAAAGAAATGGTTCAACCCCAACAACGAAAGAAAACCCCAAAAGCCATAGATCCACACCAAAAATCCCCCTAAACCAACCTGAAGTTCTCCAAAACCCACAATTTACACTTTTCCACATTGATGACCATGGAAAACCCAACGAAACCCAACGGAGACCACAAAACACGTCAAAAAAAAAAAAAAAAAAAAAAAAAAAAAAAAAAAAGAAAGGGATCACCCCCAAAATTGGAAGAAAATCCTTCAAAATCATAGATCCACCCCAAAACCACCCTAAACCTACCTGATGATCTCCAAAACCCACAATTTACAATTTTCCAACATGATGACCATGGAAAACCCAACGAAACCCAACAGAGACCCCAAAAGAAGTCAAAAACACCCCAAACAAGAACGGGATAAACCCTAAAAACGAAAGAAAACCCCAAAAGCCATAGATCCACACCAAAAGTCCCCCTAAACCTACCTGATGTTCTCCAAAACCCACAATTTACACTTTTCCACCATGATGACCACGGAAAACCCAACAGAGAACCCAAAACACGTCAAAAACACCCCAAACAAGAACAGGATCACCCCCAAAACCAAAGAAAACCCCAAAAAGCACGGATCCAATCCCAAAACCACTCTAAACGTACCTGATGTTCTCCAAATCCAAATGTCCACTCCCAACCACCATAAAACCCATTAGGAACTCAACGAAACCCAACGGAAACCCCAAAACACGTCAAAAACACCCCAAAAAAGAACTGAATCAGAAGAAAAAACACCAAAAACTATGAATTTCCCCACAAAACCACCCTAAACTCACCTGATCTTCTTCAAAACCCACAATCCACTCCCATTTCCCTTAAGGACCAACGAGAATCCAACTAAAACCCAACGGAGACCCCAAAACAAGTCAAAAACACCCCAAACAAGAACGGAATCACCCCCAAAACTGGAAGAAAATCCCCAAAAAACATAGATCCACCCCAAAACGACACTAAACCTACCTGATCTTCTCCAAAACACGCAAGTTAAACTTTTCCAACATGATGAAAAACAAGAACCCAACAAAACCCAACAGAGACCCCAAAACATGTCAAAAACACCCCAAAAAAGAACGGGATCACCCCCAACACTGGAAGAAAATTCCCCCCCCAAAAATTTACAATTTTCACCATGATGACCAACATGAACCAAACGAAAACCCAAAAGGAGACACCAAAACACGTCAAAAACACCCCAAAAAAGAAAGGGATCACCCATAAACTGGAAGAAAATCCCCAAAAAGCACAGATCCAATCCCAAAACCAGCCTAAACCTACCTGATGTTCTCCAAAACCCACAAATTTACCCTTTTCCACCATGATGACCATGGAAAACCCAACGAAACCCAATGGAGACAAAAAACATGTCAAAAAACAAAAACAAAAACAAAAACAAAAACAAAAAAGAACAGGATCTCCCCTAAAAAGAGAAGAAAACCCCAAATGCCATAGATCCACCCCAAAAGTCCCCCTAAGCCTACCTGATGTTCTCCAAAACCCACAATTTACCCTTTTTCACAATGATGACCAACGAGAACCCAACAAAACCCAACGGACAACCCCAAAACACGTCAAAAACACCCCAAAAAAGAACAGGATCACCCCAAAAAACAGAAGAAAACCCCAAATACCATGAATCCACCCCAAAAGTCCCCCTAAACCTACCTGAAGTTCTCCAAAACCCACAATTTACCCTTTTCCACCAAGATGCCAACAGAAAACCCAACGAAACCCAACAGAGACATCAAAACATGTCAAAAACACCCCAAAAAAGAACGGGATAACCCCCAAAACTGGAAGAAAATCCCCAAAAAGCATGGATCCAATTCCAAAACCACCCTAAACCTACCTGATCTTCTCCAAATCCCAAAGTCCACTCCCAACCACCAGAAAACCCATTAGGAACTCAACAAAATGCAACAGAAACCCCAAAACACCTCAAAAACACCCCAAAAGCAAACCGGATCAGAAGAAAATACGTGATTTAACCCCAAGAAAACCCTTAAACCTACCTGATCTTCTCCAAATCCCAAAATCCACTCCCACCCACCATAAAACCCATTAGGAACTCAACAAAACGCAACGGAAACCCCAAAACACGTCAAAAACACCCCAAAAAAGAACTGGATCAGAAGGAAAAAAAATCCAAAACTATGCATTTCCCTCCCAAATCACCCTAAACTTACCTGATCTTCTTCAAAACCCACAATCCACTCCCATTTAGCTTAACGACCAACGAGAACCCAACAAAACCCAACGGAGACCCCAAAAACGTCAAAAACACCCCAAAAAAGAACTGGTTCAACCCCAACAACGAAAGAAAACCCCAAAAGCCATAGATCCACACCAAAAATCCCCCTAAACCAACCTGAAGTTCTCCAAAACCCACAATTTACACTTTTCCACATTGATGACCATGGAAAACCCAACGAAACCCAACGGAGACCACAAAACACGTTAAAAAAAAAAAAAAAAAAAAAAAAAAAAAAAAGAAAGGGATCACCCCCAAAATTGGAAGAAAATCCTTCAAAATCATAGATCCACCCCAAAACCACCCTAAACCTACCTGATGATCTCCAAAACCCACAATTTACAATTTTCCAACATGATGACCATGGAAAACCCAACGAAACCCAACGGAGACCCCAAAAGAAGTCAAAAACACCCCAAACAAGAACGGGATAAACCCTAAAAACGAAAGAAAACCCCAAAAGCCATAGATCCACACCAAAAGTCCCCCTAAACCTACCTGATGTTCTCCAAAACCCACAATTTACACTTTTCCACCATGATGACCACGGAAAACCCAACAGAGAACCCAAAACACGTCAAAAACACCCCAAACAAGAACAGGATCACCCCCAAAACCAAAGAAAACCCCAAAAAGCACGGATCCAATCCCAAAACCACTCTAAACGTACCTGATGTTCTCCAAATCCAAATGTCCACTCCCAACCACCATAAAACCCATTAGGAACTCAACGAAACCCAACGGAAACCCCAAAACACGTCAAAAACACCCCAAAAAAGAACTGAATCAGAAGAAAAAACACCAAAAACTATGAATTTCCCCACAAAACCACCCTAAACTCACCTGATCTTCTTCAAAACCCACAATCCACTCCCATTTCCCTTAAGGACCAACGAGAATCCAACTAAAACCCAACGGAGACCCCAAAACAAGTCAAAAACACCCCAAACAAGAACGGAATCACCCCCAAAACTGGAAGAAAATCCCCAAAAAACATAGATCCACCCCAAAACGACACTAAACCTACCTGATCTTCTCCAAAACACGCAAGTTAAACTTTTCCAACATGATGAAAAACAAGAACCCAACAAAACCCAACAGAGACCCCAAAACATGTCAAAAACACCCCAAAAAAGAACGGGATCACCCCCAACACTGGAAGAAAATTCCCCCCCAAAAAATTTACAATTTTCACCATGATGACCAACATGAACCAAACGAAAACCCAAAAGGAGACACCAAAACACGTCAAAAACACCCCAAAAAAGAAAGGGATCACCCATAAACTGGAAGAAAATCCCCAAAAAGCACAGATCCAATCCCAAAACCAGCCTAAACCTACCTGATGTTCTCCAAAACCCACAAATTTACCCTTTTCCACCATGATGACCATGGAAAACCCAACGAAACCCAATGGAGACAAAAAACATGTCAAAAAAACAAAAAAACAAAAAAGAACAGGATCTCCCCTAAAAAGAGAAGAAAACCCCAAATGCCATAGATCCACCCCAAAAGTCCCCCTAAGCCTACCTGATGTTCTCCAAAACCCACAATTTACCCTTTTTCACAATGATGACCAACGAGAACCCAACAAAACCCAACGGACAACCCCAAAACACGTCAAAAACACCCCAAAAAAGAACAGGATCACCCCAAAAAACAGAAGAAAACCCCAAATACCATGAATCCACCCCAAAAGTCCCCCTAAACCTACCTGAAGTTCTCCAAAACCCACAATTTACCCTTTTCCACCAAGATGCCAACAGAAAACCCAACGAAACCCAACAGAGACATCAAAACATGTCAAAAACACCCCAAAAAAGAACGGGATAACCCCCAAAACTGGAAGAAAATCCCCAAAAAGCATGGATCCAATTCCAAAACCACCCTAAACCTACCTGATCTTCTCCAAATCCCAAAGTCCACTCCCAACCACCATAAAACCCATTAGGAACTCAACAAAATGCAACAGAAACCCCAAAACACCTCAAAAACACCCCAAAAGCAAACCGGATCAGAAGAAAATACGTGATTTAACCCCAAGAAAACCCTTAAACCTACCTGATCTTCTCCAAATCCCAAAATCCACTCCCACCCACCATAAAACCCATTAGGAACTCAACAAAACGCAACGGAAACCCCAAAACACGTCAAAAACACCCCAAAAAAGAACTGGATCAGAAGGAAAAAAAAAACAAAACTATGCATTTCCCTCCCAAATCACCCTAAACTTACCTGATCTTCTTCAAAACCCACAATCCACTCCCATTTAGCTTAACGACCAACGAGAACCCAACAAAACCCAACGGAGACCCCAAAAACGTCAAAAACACCCCAAAAAAGAACTGGTTCAACCCCAACAACGAAAGAAAACCCCAAAAGCCATAGGTCCACACCAAAAATCCCCCTAAACCAACCTGAAGTTCTCCAAAACCCACAATTTACACTTTTCCACATTGATGACCATGGAAAACCCAACGAAACCCAACGGAGACCACAAAACACGTCAAAAAAAAAAAAAAAAAAAAAAAAAAAAAAAAAAAAAAAAAAGAAAGGGATCACCCCCAAAATTGGAAGAAAATCCTTCAAAATCATAGATCCACCCCAAAACCACCCTAAACCTACCTGATGATCTCCAAAACCCACAATTTACAATTTTCCAACATGATGACCATGGAAAACCCAACGAAACCCAACAGAGACCCCAAAAGAAGTCAAAAACACCCCAAACAAGAACGGGATAAACCCTAAAAACGAAAGAAAACCCCAAAAGCCATAGATCCACACCAAAAGTCCCCCTAAACCTACCTGATGTTCTCCAAAACCCACAATTTACACTTTTCCACCATGATGACCACGGAAAACCCAACAGAGAACCCAAAACACGTCAAAAACACCCCAAACAAGAACAGGATCACCCCCAAAACCAAAGAAAACCCCAAAAAGCACGGATCCAATCCCAAAACCACTCTAAACGTACCTGATGTTCTCCAAATCCAAATGTCCACTCCCAACCACCATAAAACCCATTAGGAACTCAACGAAACCCAACGGAAACCCCAAAACACGTCAAAAACACCCCAAAAAAGAACTGAATCAGAAGAAAAAACACCAAAAACTATGAATTTCCCCACAAAACCACCCTAAACTCACCTGATCTTCTTCAAAACCCACAATCCACTCCCATTTCCCTTAAGGACCAACGAGAATCCAACTAAAACCCAACGGAGACCCCAAAACAAGTCAAAAACACCCCAAACAAGAACGGAATCACCCCCAAAACTGGAAGAAAATCCCCAAAAAACATAGATCCACCCCAAAACGACACTAAACCTACCTGATCTTCTCCAAAACACGCAAGTTAAACTTTTCCAACATGATGAAAAACAAGAACCCAACAAAACCCAACAGAGACCCCAAAACATGTCAAAAACACCCCAAAAAAGAACGGGATCACCCCCAACACTGGAAGAAAATTCCCCCCCAAAAAATTTACAATTTTCACCATGATGACCAACATGAACCAAACGAAAACCCAAAAGGAGACACCAAAACACGTCAAAAACACCCCAAAAAAGAAAGGGATCACCCATAAACTGGAAGAAAATCCCCAAAAAGCACAGATCCAATCCCAAAACCAGCCTAAACCTACCTGATGTTCTCCAAAACCCACAAATTTACCCTTTTCCACCATGATGACCATGGAAAACCCAACGAAACCCAATGGAGACAAAAAACATGTCAAAAAAAAAAAAAACAAAAAAGAACAGGATCTCCCCAAAAAAGAGAAGAAAACCCCAAATGCCATAGATCCACCCCAAAAGTCCCCCTAAGCCTACCTGATGTTCTCCAAAACCCACAATTTACCCTTTTTCACAATGATGACCAACGAGAACCCAACAAAACCCAACGGACAACCCCAAAACACGTCAAAAACACCCCAAAAAAGAACAGGATCACCCCAAAAAACAGAAGAAAACCCCAAATACCATGAATCCACCCCAAAAGTCCCCCTAAACCTACCTGAAGTTCTCCAAAACCCACAATTTACCCTTTTCCACCAAGATGCCAACAGAAAACCCAACGAAACCCAACAGAGACATCAAAACATGTCAAAAACACCCCAAAAAAGAACGGGATAACCCCCAAAACTGGAAGAAAATCCCCAAAAAGCATGGATCCAATTCCAAAACCACCCTAAACCTACCTGATCTTCTCCAAATCCCAAAGTCCACTCCCAACCACCATAAAACCCATTAGGAACTCAACAAAATGCAACAGAAACCCCAAAACACCTCAAAAACACCCCAAAAGCAAACCGGATCAGAAGAAAATACGTGATTTAACCCCAAGAAAACCCTTAAACCTACCTGATCTTCTCCAAATCCCAAAATCCACTCCCACCCACCATAAAACCCATTAGGAACTCAACAAAACGCAACGGAAACCCCAAAACACGTCAAAAACACCCCAAGAAAGAACTGGATCAGAAGGAAAAAAAATCCAAAACTATGCATTTCCCTCCCAAATCACCCTAAACTTACCTGATCTTCTTCAAAACCCACAATCCACTCCCATTTAGCTTAACGACCAACGAGAACCCAACAAAACCCAATGGAGACCCCAAAAACGTCAAAAACACCCCAAAAAAGAACTGGTTCAACCCCAACAACGAAAGAAAACCCCAAAAGCCATAGATCCACACCAAAAATCCCCCTAAACCAACCTGAAGTTCTCCAAAACCCACAATTTACACTTTTCCACATTGATGACCATGGAAAACCCAACGAAACCCAACGGAGACCACAAAACACGTCAAAAAAAAAAAAAAAAAAAAAAAAAAAAAAAGAAAGGGATCACCCCCAAAATTGGAAGAAAATCCTTCAAAATCATAGATCCACCCCAAAACCACCCTAAACCTACCTGATGATCTCCAAAACCCACAATTTACAATTTTCCAACATGATGACCATGGAAAACCCAACGAAACCCAACGGAGACCCCAAAAGAAGTCAAAAACACCCCAAACAAGAACGGGATAAACCCTAAAAACGAAAGAAAACCCCAAAAGCCATAGATCCACACCAAAAGTCCCCCTAAACCTACCTGATGTTCTCCAAAACCCACAATTTACACTTTTCCACCATGATGACCACGGAAAACCCAACAGAGAACCCAAAACACGTCAAAAACACCCCAAACAAGAACAGGATCACCCCCAAAACCAAAGAAAACCCCAAAAAGCACGGATCCAATCCCAAAACCACTCTAAACGTACCTGATGTTCTCCAAATCCAAATGTCCACTCCCAACCACCATAAAACCCATTAGGAACTCAACGAAACCCAACGGAAACCCCAAAACACGTCAAAAACACCCCAAAAAAGAACTGAATCAGAAGAAAAAACACCAAAAACTATGAATTTCCCCACAAAACCACCCTAAACTCACCTGATCTTCTTCAAAACCCACAATCCACTCCCATTTCCCTTAAGGACCAACGAGAATCCAACTAAAACCCAACGGAGACCCCAAAACAAGTCAAAAACACCCCAAACAAGAACGGAATCACCCCCAAAACTGGAAGAAAATCCCCAAAAAACATAGATCCACCCCAAAACGACACTAAACCTACCTGATCTTCTCCAAAACACGCAAGTTAAACTTTTCCAACATGATGAAAAACAAGAACCCAACAAAACCCAACAGAGACCCCAAAACATGTCAAAAACACCCCAAAAAAGAACGGGATCACCCCCAACACTGGAAGAAAATTCCCCCCCCAAAAATTTACAATTTTCACCATGATGACCAACATGAACCAAACGAAAACCCAAAAGGAGACACCAAAACACGTCAAAAACACCCCAAAAAAGAAAGGGATCACCCATAAACTGGAAGAAAATCCCCAAAAAGCACAGATCCAATCCCAAAACCAGCCTAAACCTACCTGATGTTCTCCAAAACCCACAAATTTACCCTTTTCCACCATGATGACCATGGAAAACCCAACGAAACCCAATGGAGACAAAAAACATGTCAAAAAACAAAAACAAAAACAAAAAAGAACAGGATCTCCCCTAAAAAGAGAAGAAAACCCCAAATGCCATAGATCCACCCCAAAAGTCCCCCTAAGCCTACCTGATGTTCTCCAAAACCCACGATTTACCCTTTTTCACAATGATGACCAACGAGAACCCAACAAAACCCAACGGACAACCCCAAAACACGTCAAAAACACCCCAAAAAAGAACAGGATCACCCCAAAAAACAGAAGAAAACCCCAAATACCATGAATCCACCCCAAAAGTCCCCCTAAACCTACCTGAAGTTCTCCAAAACCCACAATTTACCCTTTTCCACCAAGATGCCAACAGAAAACCCAACGAAACCCAACAGAGACATCAAAACATGTCAAAAACACCCCAAAAAAGAACGGGATAACCCCCAAAACTGGAAGAAAATCCCCAAAAAGCATGGATCCAATTCCAAAACCACCCTAAACCTACCTGATCTTCTCCAAATCCCAAAGTCCACTCCCAACCACCATAAAACCCATTAGGAACTCAACAAAATGCAACAGAAACCCCAAAACACCTCAAAAACACCCCAAAAGCAAACCGGATCAGAAGAAAATACGTGATTTAACCCCAAGAAAACCCTTAAACCTACCTGATCTTCTCCAAATCCCAAAATCCACTCCCACCCACCATAAAACCCATTAGGAACTCAACAAAACGCAACGGAAACCCCAAAACACGTCAAAAACACCCCAAGAAAGAACTGGATCAGAAGGAAAAAAAATCCAAAACTATGCATTTCCCTCCCAAATCACCCTAAACTTACCTGATCTTCTTCAAAACCCACAATCCACTCCCATTTAGCTTAACGACCAACGAGAACCCAACAAAACCCAATGGAGACCCCAAAAACGTCAAAAACACCCCAAAAAAGAACTGGTTCAACCCCAACAACGAAAGAAAACCCCAAAAGCCATAGATCCACACCAAAAATCCCCCTAAACCAACCTGAAGTTCTCCAAAACCCACAATTTACACTTTTCCACATTGATGACCATGGAAAACCCAACGAAACCCAACGGAGACCACAAAACACGTCAAAAAAAAAAAAAAAAAAAAAAAAAAAAAAAAGAAAGGGATCACCCCCAAAATTGGAAGAAAATCCTTCAAAATCATAGATCCACCCCAAAACCACCCTAAACCTACCTGATGATCTCCAAAACCCACAATTTACAATTTTCCAACATGATGACCATGGAAAACCCAACGAAACCCAACGGAGACCCCAAAAGAAGTCAAAAACACCCCAAACAAGAACGGGATAAACCCTAAAAACGAAAGAAAACCCCAAAAGCCATAGATCCACACCAAAAGTCCCCCTAAACCTACCTGATGTTCTCCAAAACCCACAATTTACACTTTTCCACCATGATGACCACGGAAAACCCAACAGAGAACCCAAAACACGTCAAAAACACCCCAAACAAGAACAGGATCACCCCCAAAACCAAAGAAAACCCCAAAAAGCACGGATCCAATCCCAAAACCACTCTAAACGTACCTGATGTTCTCCAAATCCAAATGTCCACTCCCAACCACCATAAAACCCATTAGGAACTCAACGAAACCCAACGGAAACCCCAAAACACGTCAAAAACACCCCAAAAAAGAACTGAATCAGAAGAAAAAACACCAAAAACTATGAATTTCCCCACAAAACCACCCTAAACTCACCTGATCTTCTTCAAAACCCACAATCCACTCCCATTTCCCTTAAGGACCAACGAGAATCCAACTAAAACCCAACGGAGACCCCAAAACAAGTCAAAAACACCCCAAACAAGAACGGAATCACCCCCAAAACTGGAAGAAAATCCCCAAAAAACATAGATCCACCCCAAAACGACACTAAACCTACCTGATCTTCTCCAAAACACGCAAGTTAAACTTTTCCAACATGATGAAAAACAAGAACCCAACAAAACCCAACAGAGACCCCAAAACATGTCAAAAACACCCCAAAAAAGAACGGGATCACCCCCAACACTGGAAGAAAATTCCCCCCCAAAAAATTTACAATTTTCACCATGATGACCAACATGAACCAAACGAAAACCCAAAAGGAGACACCAAAACACGTCAAAAACACCCCAAAAAAGAAAGGGATCACCCATAAACTGGAAGAAAATCCCCAAAAAGCACAGATCCAATCCCAAAACCAGCCTAAACCTACCTGATGTTCTCCAAAACCCACAAATTTACCCTTTTCCACCATGATGACCATGGAAAACCCAACGAAACCCAATGGAGACAAAAAACATGTCAAAAAACAAAAAAAACAAAAAAAAAACAAAAAAGAACAGGATCTCCCCAAAAAAGAGAAGAAAACCCCAAATGCCATAGATCCACCCCAAAAGTCCCCCTAAGCCTACCTGATGTTCTCCAAAACCCACAATTTACCCTTTTTCACAATGATGACCAACGAGAACCCAACAAAACCCAACGGACAACCCCAAAACACGTCAAAAACACCCCAAAAAAGAACAGGATCACCCCAAAAAACAGAAGAAAACCCCAAATACCATGAATCCACCCCAAAAGTCCCCCTAAACCTACCTGAAGTTCTCCAAAACCCACAATTTACCCTTTTCCACCAAGATGCCAACAGAAAACCCAACGAAACCCAACAGAGACATCAAAACATGTCAAAAACACCCCAAAAAAGAACGGGATAACCCCCAAAACTGGAAGAAAATCCCCAAAAAGCATGGATCCAATTCCAAAACCACCCTAAACCTACCTGATCTTCTCCAAATCCCAAAGTCCACTCCCAACCACCAGAAAACCCATTAGGAACTCAACAAAATGCAACAGAAACCCCAAAACACCTCAAAAACACCCCAAAAGCAAACCGGATCAGAAGAAAATACGTGATTTAACCCCAAGAAAACCCTTAAACCTACCTGATCTTCTCCAAATCCCAAAATCCACTCCCACCCACCATAAAACCCATTAGGAACTCAACAAAACGCAACGGAAACCCCAAAACACGTCAAAAACACCCCAAAAAAGAACTGGATCAGAAGGAAAAAAAAAACAAAACTATGCATTTCCCTCCCAAATCACCCTAAACTTACCTGATCTTCTTCAAAACCCACAATCCACTCCCATTTAGCTTAACGACCAACGAGAACCCAACAAAACCCAACGGAGACCCCAAAAACGTCAAAAACACCCCAAAAAAGAACTGGTTCAACCCCAACAACGAAAGAAAACCCCAAAAGCCATAGATCCACACCAAAAATCCCCCTAAACCAACCTGAAGTTCTCCAAAACCCACAGTTTACACTTTTCCACATTGATGACCATGGAAAACCCAACGAAACCCAACGGAGACCACAAAACACGTCAAAAAAAAAAAAAAAAAAAAAAAAAAAGAAAGGGATCACCCCCAAAATTGGAAGAAAATCCTTCAAAATCATAGATCCACCCCAAAACCACCCTAAACCTACCTGATGATCTCCAAAACCCACAATTTACACTTTTCCACCATGATGACCACGGAAAACCCAACAGAGAACCCAAAACACGTCAAAAACACCCCAAACAAGAACAGGATCACCCCCAAAACCAAAGAAAACCCCAAAAAGCACGGATCCAATCCCAAAACCACTCTAAACGTACCTGATGTTCTCCAAATCCAAATGTCCACTCCCAACCACCATAAAACCCATTAGGAACTCAACGAAACCCAACGGAAACCCCAAAACACGTCAAAAACACCCCAAAAAAGAACTGAATCAGAAGAAAAAACACCAAAAACTATGAATTTCCCCACAAAACCACCCTAAACTCACCTGATCTTCTTCAAAACCCACAATCCACTCCCATTTCCCTTAAGGACCAACGAGAATCCAACTAAAACCCAACGGAGACCCCAAAACAAGTCAAAAACACCCCAAACAAGAACGGAATCACCCCCAAAACTGGAAGAAAATCCCCAAAAAACATAGATCCACCCCAAAACGACACTAAACCTACCTGATCTTCTCCAAAACACGCAAGTTAAACTTTTCCAACATGATGAAAAACAAGAACCCAACAAAACCCAACAGAGACCCCAAAACATGTCAAAAACACCCCAAAAAAGAACGGGATCACCCCCAACACTGGAAGAAAATTCCCCCCCAAAAAATTTACAATTTTCACCATGATGACCAACATGAACCAAACGAAAACCCAAAAGGAGACACCAAAACACGTCAAAAACACCCCAAAAAAGAAAGGGATCACCCATAAACTGGAAGAAAATCCCCAAAAAGCACAGATCCAATCCCAAAACCAGCCTAAACCTACCTGATGTTCTCCAAAACCCACAAATTTACCCTTTTCCACCATGATGACCATGGAAAACCAAACGAAACCCAATGGAGACAAAAAACATGTCAAAAAAAAAACAAAAAAACAAAAAAACAAAAAAGAACAGGATCTCCCCAAAAAAGAGAAGAAAACCCCAAATGCCATAGATCCACCCCAAAAGTCCCCCTAAGCCTACCTGATGTTCTCCAAAACCCACGATTTACCCTTTTTCACAATGATGACCAACGAGAACCCAACAAAACCCAACGGACAACCCCAAAACACGTCAAAAACACCCCAAAAAAGAACAGGATCACCCCAAAAAACAGAAGAAAACCCCAAATACCATGAATCCACCCCAAAAGTCCCCCTAAACCTACCTGAAGTTCTCCAAAACCCACAATTTACCCTTTTCCACCAAGATGCCAACAGAAAACCCAACGAAACCCAACAGAGACATCAAAACATGTCAAAAACACCCCAAAAAAGAACGGGATAACCCCCAAAACTGGAAGAAAATCCCCAAAAAGCATGGATCCAATTCCAAAACCACCCTAAACCTACCTGATCTTCTCCAAATCCCAAAGTCCACTCCCAACCACCATAAAACCCATTAGGAACTCAACAAAATGCAACAGAAACCCCAAAACACCTCAAAAACACCCCAAAAGCAAACCGGATCAGAAGAAAATACGTGATTTAACCCCAAGAAAACCCTTAAACCTACCTGATCTTCTCCAAATCCCAAAATCCACTCCCACCCACCATAAAACCCATTAGGAACTCAACAAAACGCAACGGAAACCCCAAAACACGTCAAAAACACCCCAAAAAAGAACTGGATCAGAAGGAAAAAAAAAACAAAACTATGCATTTCCCTCCCAAATCACCCTAAACTTACCTGATCTTCTTCAAAACCCACAATCCACTCCCATTTAGCTTAACGACCAACGAGAACCCAACAAAACCCAACGGAGACCCCAAAAACGTCAAAAACACCCCAAAAAAGAACTGGTTCAACCCCAACAACGAAAGAAAACCCCAAAAGCCATAGATCCACACCAAAAATCCCCCTAAACCAACCTGAAGTTCTCCAAAACCCACAGTTTACACTTTTCCACATTGATGACCATGGAAAACCCAACGAAACCCAACGGAGACCACAAAACACGTCAAAAAAAAAAAAAAAAAAAAAAAAAAGAAAGGGATCACCCCCAAAATTGGAAGAAAATCCTTCAAAATCATAGATCCACCCCAAAACCACCCTAAACCTACCTGATGATCTCCAAAACCCACAATTTACAATTTTCCAACATGATGACCATGGAAAACCCAACGAAACCCAACGGAGACCCCAAAAGAAGTCAAAAACACCCCAAACAAGAACGGGATAAACCCTAAAAACGAAAGAAAACCCCAAAAGCCATAGATCCACACCAAAAGTCCCCCTAAACCTACCTGATGTTCTCCAAAACCCACAATTTACACTTTTCCACCATGATGACCACGGAAAACCCAACAGAGAACCCAAAACACGTCAAAAACACCCCAAACAAGAACAGGATCACCCCCAAAACCAAAGAAAACCCCAAAAAGCACGGATCCAATCCCAAAACCACTCTAAACGTACCTGATGTTCTCCAAATCCAAATGTCCACTCCCAACCACCATAAAACCCATTAGGAACTCAACGAAACCCAACGGAAACCCCAAAACACGTCAAAAACACCCCAAAAAAGAACTGAATCAGAAGAAAAAACACCAAAAACTATGAATTTCCCCACAAAACCACCCTAAACTCACCTGATCTTCTTCAAAACCCACAATCCACTCCCATTTCCCTTAAGGACCAACGAGAATCCAACTAAAACCCAACGGAGACCCCAAAACAAGTCAAAAACACCCCAAACAAGAACGGAATCACCCCCAAAACTGGAAGAAAATCCCCAAAAAACATAGATCCACCCCAAAACGACACTAAACCTACCTGATCTTCTCCAAAACACGCAAGTTAAATTTTTCCAACATGATGAAAAACAAGAACCCAACAAAACCCAACAGAGACCCCAAAACATGTCAAAAACACCCCAAAAAAGAACGGGATCACCCCCAACACTGGAAGAAAATTCCCCCCCAAAATATTTACAATTTTCACCATGATGACCAACATGAACCAAACGAAAACCCAAAAGGAGACACCAAAACACGTCAAAAACACCCCAAAAAAGAAAGGGATCACCCATAAACTGGAAGAAAATCCCCAAAAAGCACAGATCCAATCCCAAAACCAGCCTAAACCTACCTGATGTTCTCCAAAACCCACAAATTTACCCTTTTCCACCATGATGACCATGGAAAACCAAACGAAACCCAATGGAGACAAAAAACATGTCAAAAAAAAACAAAAACAAAAACAAAAACAAAAACAAAAACAAAAAAGAACAGGATCTCCCCAAAAAAGAGAAGAAAACCCCAAATGCCATAGATCCACCCCAAAAGTCCCCCTAAGCCTACCTGATGTTCTCCAAAACCCACAATTTACCCTTTTTCACAATGATGACCAACGAGAACCCAACAAAACCCAACGGACAACCCCAAAACACGTCAAAAACACCCCAAAAAAGAACAGGATCACCCCAAAAAACAGAAGAAAACCCCAAATACCATGAATCCACCCCAAAAGTCCCCCTAAACCTACCTGAAGTTCTCCAAAACCCACAATTTACCCTTTTCCACCAAGATGCCAACAGAAAACCCAACGAAACCCAACAGAGACATCAAAACATGTCAAAAACACCCCAAAAAAGAACAGGATAACCCCCAAAACTGGAAGAAAATCCCCAAAAAGCATGGATCCAATTCCAAAACCACCCTAAACCTACCTGATCTTCTCCAAATCCCAAAGTCCACTCCCAACCACCATAAAACCCATTAGGAACTCAACAAAATGCAACAGAAACCCCAAAACACCTCAAAAACACCCCAAGAAAGAACTGGATCAGAAGGAAAAAAAATCCAAAACTATGCATTTCCCTCCCAAATCACCCTAAACTTACCTGATCTTCTTCAAAACCCACAATCCACTCCCATTTAGCTTAACGACCAACGAGAACCCAACAAAACCCAACGGAGACCCCAAAAACGTCAAAAACACCCCAAAAAAGAACTGGTTCAACCCCAACAACGAAAGAAAACCCCAAAAGCCATAGATCCACACCAAAAATCCCCCTAAACCAACCTGAAGTTCTCCAAAACCCACAGTTTACACTTTTCCACATTGATGACCATGGAAAACCCAACGAAACCCAACGGAGACCACAAAACACGTCAAAAAAAAAAAAAAAAAAAAAAAAAAAAAGAAAGGGATCACCCCCAAAATTGGAAGAAAATCCTTCAAAATCATAGATCCACCCCAAAACCACCCTAAACCTACCTGATGATCTCCAAAACCCACAATTTACAATTTTCCAACATGATGACCATGGAAAACCCAACGAAACCCAACGGAGACCCCAAAAGAAGTCAAAAACACCCCAAACAAGAACGGGATAAACCCTAAAAATGAAAGAAAACCCCAAAAGCCATAGATCCACACCAAAAGTCCCCCTAAACCTACCTGATGTTCTCCAAAACCCACAATTTACACTTTTCCACCATGATGACCACGGAAAACCCAACAGAGAACCCAAAACACGTCAAAAACACCCCAAACAAGAACAGGATCACCCCCAAAACCAAAGAAAACCACAAAAAGCACGGATCCAATCCCAAAACCACTCTAAACGTACCTGATGTTCTCCAAATCCAAATGTCCACTCCCAACCACCATAAAACCCATTAGGAACTCAACGAAACCCAACGGAAACCCCAAAACACGTCAAAAACACCCCAAAAAAGAACTGAATCAGAAGAAAAAACACCAAAAACTATGAATTTCCCCACAAAACCACCCTAAACTCACCTGATCTTCTTCAAAACCCACAATCCACTCCCATTTCCCTTAAGGACCAACGAGAATCCAACTAAAACCCAACGGAGACCCCAAAACAAGTCAAAAACACCCCAAACAAGAACGGAATCACCCCCAAAACTGGAAGAAAATCCCCAAAAAACATAGATCCACCCCAAAACGACACTAAACCTACCTGATCTTCTCCAAAACACGCAAGTTAAATTTTTCCAACATGATGAAAAACAAGAACCCAACAAAACCAAACAGAGACCCCAAAACATGTCAAAAACACCCCAAAAAAGAACGGGATCACCCCCAACACTGGAAGAAAATTCCCCCCCAAAATATTTACAATTTTCACCATGATGACCAACATGAACCAAACGAAAACCCAAAAGGAGACACCAAAACACGTCAAAAACACCCCAAAAAAGAAAGGGATCACCCATAAACTGGAAGAAAATCCCCAAAAAGCACAGATCCAATCCCAAAACCAGCCTAAACCTACCTGATGTTCTCCAAAACCCACAAATTTACCCTTTTCCACCATGATGACCATGGAAAACCAAACGAAACCCAATGGAGACAAAAAACATGTCAAAAAAAAACAAAAACAAAAACAAAAACAAAAACAAAAACAAAAAAGAACAGGATCTCCCCAAAAAAGAGAAGAAAACCCCAAATGCCATAGATCCACCCCAAAAGTCCCCCTAAGCCTACCTGATGTTCTCCAAAACCCACAATTTACCCTTTTTCACAATGATGACCAACGAGAACCCAACAAAACCCAACGGACAACCCCAAAACACGTCAAAAACACCCCAAAAAAGAACAGGATCACCCCAAAAAACAGAAGAAAACCCCAAATACCATGAATCCACCCCAAAAGTCCCCCTAAACCTACCTGAAGTTCTCCAAAACCCACAATTTACCCTTTTCCACCAAGATGCCAACAGAAAACCCAACGAAACCCAACAGAGACATCAAAACATGTCAAAAACACCCCAAAAAAGAACGGGATAACCCCCAAAACTGGAAGAAAATCCCCAAAAAGCATGGATCCAATTCCAAAACCACCCTAAACCTACCTGATCTTCTCCAAATCCCAAAGTCCACTCCCAACCACCATAAAACCCATTAGGAACTCAACAAAATGCAACAGAAACCCCAAAACACCTCAAAAACACCCCAAGAAAGAACTGGATCAGAAGGAAAAAAAATCCAAAACTATGCATTTCCCTCCCAAATCACCCTAAACTTACCTGATCTTCTTCAAAACCCACAATCCACTCCCATTTAGCTTAACGACCAACGAGAACCCAACAAAACCCAACGGAGACCCCAAAAACGTCAAAAACACCCCAAAAAAGAACTGGTTCAACCCCAACAACGAAAGAAAACCCCAAAAGCCATAGATCCACACCAAAAATCCCCCTAAACCAACCTGAAGTTCTCCAAAACCCACAGTTTACACTTTTCCACATTGATGACCATGGAAAACCCAACGAAACCCAACGGAGACCACAAAACACGTCAAAAAAAAAAAAAAAAAAAAAAAAAAAAAAAAGAAAGGGATCACCCCCAAAATTGGAAGAAAATCCTTCAAAATCATAGATCCACCCCAAAACCACCCTAAACCTACCTGATGATCTCCAAAACCCACAATTTACAATTTTCCAACATGATGACCATGGAAAACCCAACGAAACCCAACGGAGACCCCAAAAGAAGTCAAAAACACCCCAAACAAGAACGGGATAAACCCTAAAAATGAAAGAAAACCCCAAAAGCCATAGATCCACACCAAAAGTCCCCCTAAACCTACCTGATGTTCTCCAAAACCCACAATTTACACTTTTCCACCATGATGACCACGGAAAACCCAACAGAGAACCCAAAACACGTCAAAAACACCCCAAACAAGAACAGGATCACCCCCAAAACCAAAGAAAACCCCAAAAAGCACGGATCCAATCCCAAAACCACTCTAAACGTACCTGATGTTCTCCAAATCCAAATGTCCACTCCCAACCACCATAAAACCCATTAGGAACTCAACGAAACCCAACGGAAACCCCAAAACACGTCAAAAACACCCCAAAAAAGAACTGAATCAGAAGAAAAAACACCAAAAACTATGAATTTCCCCACAAAACCACCCTAAACTCACCTGATCTTCTTCAAAACCCACAATCCACTCCCATTTCCCTTAAGGACCAACGAGAATCCAACTAAAACCCAACGGAGACCCCAAAACAAGTCAAAAACACCCCAAACAAGAACGGAATCACCCCCAAAACTGAAAGAAAATCCCCAAAAAACATAGATCCACCCCAAAACGACACTAAACCTACCTGATCTTCTCCAAAACACGCAAGTTAAACTTTTCCAACATGATGAAAAACAAGAACCCAACAAAACCCAACAGAGACCCCAAAACATGTCAAAAACACCCCAAAAAAGAACGGGATCACCCCCAACACTGGAAGAAAATTCCCCCCCAAAAAATTTACAATTTTCACCATGATGACCAACATGAACCAAACGAAAACCCAAAAGGAGACACCAAAACACGTCAAAAACACCCCAAAAAAGAAAGGGATCACCCATAAACTGGAAGAAAATCCCCAAAAAGCACAGATCCAATCCCAAAACCAGCCTAAACCTACCTGATGTTCTCCAAAACCCACAAATTTACCCTTTTCCACCATGATGACCATGGAAAACCCAACGAAACCCAATGGAGACAAAAAACATGTCAAAAAAAAAAAACAAAAAAAACAAAAAAACAAAAAAGAACAGGATCTCCCCAAAAAAGAGAAGAAAACCCCAAATGCCATAGATCCACCCCAAAAGTCCCCCTAAGCCTACCTGATGTTCTCCAAAACCCACAATTTACCCTTTTTCACAATGATGACCAACGAGAACCCAACAAAACCCAACGGACAACCCCAAAACACGTCAAAAACACCCCAAAAAAGAACAGGATCACCCCAAAAAACAGAAGAAAACCCCAAATACCATGAATCCACCCCAAAAGTCCCCCTAAACCTACCTGAAGTTCTCCAAAACCCACAATTTACCCTTTTCCACCAAGATGCCAACAGAAAACCCAACGAAACCCAACAGAGACATCAAAACATGTCAAAAACACCCCAAAAAAGAACGGGATAACCCCCAAAACTGGAAGAAAATCCCCCAAAAAGCATGGATCCAATTCCAAAACCACCCTAAACCTACCTGATCTTCTCCAAATCCCAAAGTCCACTCCCAACCACCAGAAAACCCATTAGGAACTCAACAAAATGCAACAGAAACCCCAAAACACCTCAAAAACACCCCAAAAGCAAACCGGATCAGAAGAAAATACGTGATTTAACCCCAAGAAAACCCTTAAACCTACCTGATCTTCTCCAAATCCCAAAATCCACTCCCACCCACCATAAAACCCATTAGGAACTCAACAAAACGCAACGGAAACCCCAAAACACGTCAAAAACACCCCAAAAAAGAACTGGATCAGAAGGAAAAAAAAAACAAAACTATGCATTTCCCTCCCAAATCACCCTAAACTTACCTGATCTTCTTCAAAACCCACAATCCACTCCCATTTAGCTTAACGACCAACGAGAACCCAACAAAACCCAACGGAGACCCCAAAAACGTCAAAAACACCCCAAAAAAGAACTGGTTCAACCCCAACAACGAAAGAAAACCCCAAAAGCCATAGATCCACACCAAAAATCCCCCTAAACCAACCTGAAGTTCTCCAAAACCCACAGTTTACACTTTTCCACATTGATGACCATGGAAAACCCAACGAAACCCAACGGAGACCACAAAACACGTCAAAAAAAAAAAAAAAAAAAAAAAAAAAAAAAAAAAAAAAAAAGAAAGGGATCACCCCCAAAATTGGAAGAAAATCCTTCAAAATCATAGATCCACCCCAAAACCACCCTAAACCTACCTGATGATCTCCAAAACCCACAATTTACAATTTTCCAACATGATGACCATGGAAAACCCAACGAAACCCAACGGAGACCCCAAAAGAAGTCAAAAACACCCCAAACAAGAACGGGATAAACCCTAAAAACGAAAGAAAACCCCAAAAGCCATAGATCCACACCAAAAGTCCCCCTAAACCTACCTGATGTTCTCCAAAACCCACAATTTACACTTTTCCACCATGATGACCACGGAAAACCCAACAGAGAACCCAAAACACGTCAAAAACACCCCAAACAAGAACAGGATCACCCCCAAAACCAAAGAAAACCCCAAAAAGCACGGATCCAATCCCAAAACCACTCTAAACGTACCTGATGTTCTCCAAATCCAAATGTCCACTCCCAACCACCATAAAACCCATTAGGAACTCAACGAAACCCAACGGAAACCCCAAAACACGTCAAAAACACCCCAAAAAAGAACTGAATCAGAAGAAAAAACACCAAAAACTATGAATTTCCCCACAAAACCACCCTAAACTCACCTGATCTTCTTCAAAACCCACAATCCACTCCCATTTCCCTTAAGGACCAACGAGAATCCAACTAAAACCCAACGGAGACCCCAAAACAAGTCAAAAACACCCCAAACAAGAACGGAATCACCCCCAAAACTGGAAGAAAATCCCCAAAAAACATAGATCCACCCCAAAACGACACTAAACCTACCTGATCTTCTCCAAAACACGCAAGTTAAACTTTTCCAACATGATGAAAAACAAGAACCCAACAAAACCCAACAGAGACCCCAAAACATGTCAAAAACACCCCAAAAAAGAACGGGATCACCCCCAACACTGGAAGAAAATTCCCCCCCCAAAAATTTACAATTTTCACCATGATGACCAACATGAACCAAACGAAAACCCAAAAGGAGACACCAAAACACGTCAAAAACACCCCAAAAAAGAAAGGGATCACCCATAAACTGGAAGAAAATCCCCAAAAAGCACAGATCCAATCCCAAAACCAGCCTAAACCTACCTGATGTTCTCCAAAACCCACAAATTTACCCTTTTCCACCATGATGACCATGGAAAACCCAACGAAACCCAATGGAGACAAAAAACATGTCAAAACAAAAACAAAAACAAAAACAAAAACAAAAACAAAAACAAAAAAGAACAGGATCTCCCCAAAAAAGAGAAGAAAACCCCAAATGCCATAGATCCACCCCAAAAGTCCCCCTAAGCCTACCTGATGTTCTCCAAAACCCACAATTTACCCTTTTTCACAATGATGACCAACGAGAACCCAACAAAACCCAACGGACAACCCCAAAACACGTCAAAAACACCCCAAAAAAGAACAGGATCACCCCAAAAAACAGAAGAAAACCCCAAATACCATGAATCCACCCCAAAAGTCCCCCTAAACCTACCTGAAGTTCTCCAAAACCCACAATTTACCCTTTTCCACCAAGATGCCAACAGAAAACCCAACGAAACCCAACAGAGACATCAAAACATGTCAAAAACACCCCAAAAAAGAACGGGATAACCCCCAAAACTGGAAGAAAATCCCCAAAAAGCATGGATCCAATTCCAAAACCACCCTAAACCTACCTGATCTTCTCCAAATCCCAAAGTCCACTCCCAACCACCAGAAAACCCATTAGGAACTCAACAAAATGCAACAGAAACCCCAAAACACCTCAAAAACACCCCAAAAGCAAACCGGATCAGAAGAAAATACGTGATTTAACCCCAAGAAAACCCTTAAACCTACCTGATCTTCTCCAAATCCCAAAATCCACTCCCACCCACCATAAAACCCATTAGGAACTCAACAAAACGCAACGGAAACCCCAAAACACGTCAAAAACACCCCAAAAAAGAACTGGATCAGAAGGAAAAAAAAAACAAAACTATGCATTTCCCTCCCAAATCACCCTAAACTTACCTGATCTTCTTCAAAACCCACAATCCACTCCCATTTAGCTTAACGACCAACGAGAACCCAACAAAACCCAACGGAGACCCCAAAAACGTCAAAAACACCCCAAAAAAGAACTGGTTCAACCCCAACAACGAAAGAAAACCCCAAAAGCCATAGATCCACACCAAAAATCCCCCTAAACCAACCTGAAGTTCTCCAAAACCCACAATTTACACTTTTCCACATTGATGACCATGGAAAACCCAACGAAACCCAACGGAGACCCCAAAAGAAGTCAAAAACACCCCAAACAAGAACGGGATAAACCCTAAAAACGAAAGAAAACCCCAAAAGCCATAGATCCACACCAAAAGTCCCCCTAAACCTACCTGATGTTCTCCAAAACCCACAATTTACACTTTTCCACCATGATGACCACGGAAAACCCAACAGAGAACCCAAAACACGTCAAAAACACCCCAAACAAGAACAGGATCACCCCCAAAACCAAAGAAAACCCCAAAAAGCACGGATCCAATCCCAAAACCACTCTAAACGTACCTGATGTTCTCCAAATCCAAATGTCCACTCCCAACCACCATAAAACCCATTAGGAACTCAACGAAACCCAACGGAAACCCCAAAACACGTCAAAAACACCCCAAAAAAGAACTGAATCAGAAGAAAAAACACCAAAAACTATGAATTTCCCCACAAAACCACCCTAAACTCACCTGATCTTCTTCAAAACCCACAATCCACTCCCATTTCCCTTAAGGACCAACGAGAATCCAACTAAAACCCAACGGAGACCCCAAAACAAGTCAAAAACACCCCAAACAAGAACGGAATCACCCCCAAAACTGGAAGAAAATCCCCAAAAAACATAGATCCACCCCAAAACGACACTAAACCTACCTGATCTTCTCCAAAACACGCAAGTTAAACTTTTCCAACATGATGAAAAACAAGAACCCAACAAAACCCAACAGAGACCCCAAAACATGTCAAAAACACCCCAAAAAAGAACGGGATCACCCCCAACACTGGAAGAAAATTCCCCCCCAAAAAATTTACAATTTTCACCATGATGACCAACATGAACCAAACGAAAACCCAAAAGGAGACACCAAAACACGTCAAAAACACCCCAAAAAAGAAAGGGATCACCCATAAACTGGAAGAAAATCCCCAAAAAGCACAGATCCAATCCCAAAACCAGCCTAAACCTACCTGATGTTCTCCAAAACCCACAAATTTACCCTTTTCCACCATGATGACCATGGAAAACCCAACGAAACCCAATGGAGACAAAAAACATGTCAAAAAAAAAAAACAAAAAAAAACAAAAAAACAAAAAAGAACAGGATCTCCCCAAAAAAGAGAAGAAAACCCCAAATGCCATAGATCCACCCCAAAAGTCCCCCTAAGCCTACCTGATGTTCTCCAAAACCCACAATTTACCCTTTTTCACAATGATGACCAACGAGAACCCAACAAAACCCAACGGACAACCCCAAAACACGTCAAAAACACCCCAAAAAAGAACAGGATCACCCCAAAAAACAGAAGAAAACCCCAAATACCATGAATCCACCCCAAAAGTCCCCCTAAACCTACCTGAAGTTCTCCAAAACCCACAATTTACCCTTTTCCACCAAGATGCCAACAGAAAACCCAACGAAACCCAACAGAGACATCAAAACATGTCAAAAACACCCCAAAAAAGAACGGGATAACCCCCAAAACTGGAAGAAAATCCCCAAAAAGCATGGATCCAATTCCAAAACCACCCTAAACCTACCTGATCTTCTCCAAATCCCAAAGTCCACTCCCAACCACCAGAAAACCCATTAGGAACTCAACAAAATGCAACAGAAACCCCAAAACACCTCAAAAACACCCCAAAAGCAAACCGGATCAGAAGAAAATACGTGATTTAACCCCAAGAAAACCCTTAAACCTACCTGATCTTCTCCAAATCCCAAAATCCACTCCCACCCACCATAAAACCCATTAGGAACTCAACAAAACGCAACGGAAACCCCAAAACACGTCAAAAACACCCCAAAAAAGAACTGGATCAGAAGGAAAAAAAAAACAAAACTATGCATTTCCCTCCCAAATCACCCTAAACTTACCTGATCTTCTTCAAAACCCACAATCCACTCCCATTTAGCTTAACGACCAACGAGAACCCAACAAAACCCAACGGAGACCCCAAAAACGTCAAAAACACCCCAAAAAAGAACTGGTTCAACCCCAACAACGAAAGAAAACCCCAAAAGCCATAGATCCACACCAAAAATCCCCCTAAACCAACCTGAAGTTCTCCAAAACCCACAGTTTACACTTTTCCACATTGATGACCATGGAAAACCCAACGAAACCCAACGGAGACCACAAAACACGTCAAAAAAAAAAAAAAAAAAAAAAAAAAAAAAAAAAAAGAAAGGGATCACCCCCAAAATTGGAAGAAAATCCTTCAAAATCATAGATCCACCCCAAAACCACCCTAAACCTACCTGATGATCTCCAAAACCCACAATTTACAATTTTCCAACATGATGACCATGGAAAACCCAACGAAACCCAACGGAGACCCCAAAAGAAGTCAAAAACACCCCAAACAAGAACGGGATAAACCCTAAAAACGAAAGAAAACCCCAAAAGCCATAGATCCACACCAAAAGTCCCCCTAAACCTACCTGATGTTCTCCAAAACCCACAATTTACACTTTTCCACCATGATGACCACGGAAAACCCAACAGAGAACCCAAAACACGTCAAAAACACCCCAAACAAGAACAGGATCACCCCCAAAACCAAAGAAAACCCCAAAAAGCACGGATCCAATCCCAAAACCACTCTAAACGTACCTGATGTTCTCCAAATCCAAATGTCCACTCCCAACCACCATAAAACCCATTAGGAACTCAACGAAACCCAACGGAAACCCCAAAACACGTCAAAAACACCCCAAAAAAGAACTGAATCAGAAGAAAAAACACCAAAAACTATGAATTTCCCCACAAAACCACCCTAAACTCACCTGATCTTCTTCAAAACCCACAATCCACTCCCATTTCCCTTAAGGACCAACGAGAACCCAACTAAAACCCAACGGAGACCCCAAAACAAGTCAAAAACACCCCAAACAAGAACGGAATCACCCCCAAAACTGAAAGAAAATCCCCAAAAAACATAGATCCACCCCAAAACGACACTAAACCTACCTGATCTTCTCCAAAACACGCAAGTTAAACTTTTCCAACATGATGAAAAACAAGAACCCAACAAAACCCAACAGAGACCCCAAAACATGTCAAAAACACCCCAAAAAAGAACGGGATCACCCCCAACACTGGAAGAAAATTCCCCCCCAAAAAATTTACAATTTTCACCATGATGACCAACATGAACCAAACGAAAACCCAAAAGGAGACACCAAAACACGTCAAAAACACCCCAAAAAAGAAAGGGATCACCCATAAACTGGAAGAAAATCCCCAAAAAGCACAGATCCAATCCCAAAACCAGCCTAAACCTACCTGATGTTCTCCAAAACCCACAAATTTACCCTTTTCCACCATGATGACCATGGAAAACCCAACGAAACCCAATGGAGACAAAAAACATGTCAAAACAAAAACAAAAACAAAAACAAAAACAAAAACAAAAAAGAACAGGATCTCCCCAAAAAAGAGAAGAAAACCCCAAATGCCATAGATCCACCCCAAAAGTCCCCCTAAGCCTACCTGATGTTCTCCAAAACCCACAATTTACCCTTTTTCACAATGATGACCAACGAGAACCCAACAAAACCCAACGGACAACCCCAAAACACGTCAAAAACACCCCAAAAAAGAACAGGATCACCCCAAAAAACAGAAGAAAACCCCAAATACCATGAATCCACCCCAAAAGTCCCCCTAAACCTACCTGAAGTTCTCCAAAACCCACAATTTACCCTTTTCCACCAAGATGCCAACAGAAAACCCAACGAAACCCAACAGAGACATCAAAACATGTCAAAAACACCCCAAAAAAGAACGGGATAACCCCCAAAACTGGAAGAAAATCCCCAAAAAGCATGGATCCAATTTCAAAACCACCCTAAACCTACCTGATCTTCTCCAAATCCCAAAGTCCACTCCCAACCACCAGAAAACCCATTAGGAACTCAACAAAATGCAACAGAAACCCCAAAACACCTCAAAAACACCCCAAAAGCAAACCGGATCAGAAGAAAATACGTGATTTAACCCCAAGAAAACCCTTAAACCTACCTGATCTTCTCCAAATCCCAAAATCCACTCCCACCCACCATAAAACCCATTAGGAACTCAACAAAACGCAACGGAAACCCCAAAACACGTCAAAAACACCCCAAAAAAGAACTGGATCAGAAGGAAAAAAAAAAACAAAACTATGCATTTCCCTCCCAAATCACCCTAAACTTACCTGATCTTCTTCAAAACCCACAATCCACTCCCATTTAGCTTAACGACCAACGAGAACCCAACAAAACCCAACGGAGACCCCAAAAACGTCAAAAACACCCCAAAAAAGAACTGGTTCAACCCCAACAACGAAAGAAAACCCCAAAAGCCATAGATCCACACCAAAAATCCCCCTAAACCAACCTGAAGTTCTCCAAAACCCACAATTTACACTTTTCCACATTGATGACCATGGAAAACCCAACGAAACCCAACGGAGACCACAAAACACGTCAAAAAAAAAAAAAAAAAAAAAAAAAAAGAAAGGGATCACCCCCAAAATTGGAAGAAAATCCTTCAAAATCATAGATCCACCCCAAAACCACCCTAAACCTACCTGATGATCTCCAAAACCCACAATTTACAATTTTCCAACATGATGACCATGGAAAACCCAACGAAACCCAACGGAGACCCCAAAAGAAGTCAAAAACACCCCAAACAAGAACGGGATAAACCCTAAAAACGAAAGAAAACCCCAAAAGCCATAGATCCACACCAAAAGTCCCCCTAAACCTACCTGATGTTCTCCAAAACCCACAATTTACACTTTTCCACCATGATGACCACGGAAAACCCAACAGAGAACCCAAAACACGTCAAAAACACCCCAAACAAGAACAGGATCACCCCCAAAACCAAAGAAAACCCCAAAAAGCACGGATCCAATCCCAAAACCACTCTAAACGTACCTGATGTTCTCCAAATCCAAATGTCCACTCCCAACCACCATAAAACCCATTAGGAACTCAACGAAACCCAACGGAAACCCCAAAACACGTCAAAAACACCCCAAAAAAGAACTGAATCAGAAGAAAAAACACCAAAAACTATGAATTTCCCCACAAAACCACCCTAAACTCACCTGATCTTCTTCAAAACCCACAATCCACTCCCATTTCCCTTAAGGACCAACGAGAATCCAACTAAAACCCAACGGAGACCCCAAAACAAGTCAAAAACACCCCAAACAAGAACGGAATCACCCCCAAAACTGGAAGAAAATCCCCAAAAAACATAGATCCACCCCAAAACGACACTAAACCTACCTGATCTTCTCCAAAACACGCAAGTTAAACTTTTCCAACATGATGAAAAACAAGAACCCAACAAAACCCAACAGAGACCCCAAAACATGTCAAAAACACCCCAAAAAAGAACGGGATCACCCCCAACACTGGAAGAAAATTCCCCCCCCAAAAATTTACAATTTTCACCATGATGACCAACATGAACCAAACGAAAACCCAAAAGGAGACACCAAAACACGTCAAAAACACCCCAAAAAAGAAAGGGATCACCCATAAACTGGAAGAAAATCCCCAAAAAGCACAGATCCAATCCCAAAACCAGCCTAAACCTACCTGATGTTCTCCAAAACCCACAAATTTACCCTTTTCCACCATGATGACCATGGAAAACCCAACGAAACCCAATGGAGACAAAAAACATGTCAAAAAACAAAAACAAAAACAAAAACAAAAAAGAACAGGATCTCCCCTAAAAAGAGAAGAAAACCCCAAATGCCATAGATCCACCCCAAAAGTCCCCCTAAGCCTACCTGATGTTCTCCAAAACCCACGATTTACCCTTTTTCACAATGATGACCAACGAGAACCCAACAAAACCCAACGGACAACCCCAAAACACGTCAAAAACACCCCAAAAAAGAACAGGATCACCCCAAAAAACAGAAGAAAACCCCAAATACCATGAATCCACCCCAAAAGTCCCCCTAAACCTACCTGAAGTTCTCCAAAACCCACAATTTACCCTTTTCCACCAAGATGCCAACAGAAAACCCAACGAAACCCAACAGAGACATCAAAACATGTCAAAAACACCCCAAAAAAGAACGGGATAACCCCCAAAACTGGAAGAAAATCCCCAAAAAGCATGGATCCAATTCCAAAACCACCCTAAACCTACCTGATCTTCTCCAAATCCCAAAGTCCACTCCCAACCACCAGAAAACCCATTAGGAACTCAACAAAATGCAACAGAAACCCCAAAACACCTCAAAAACACCCCAAAAGCAAACCGGATCAGAAGAAAATACGTGATTTAACCCCAAGAAAACCCTTAAACCTACCTGATCTTCTCCAAATCCCAAAATCCACTCCCACCCACCATAAAACCCATTAGGAACTCAACAAAACGCAACGGAAACCCCAAAACACGTCAAAAACACCCCAAGAAAGAACTGGATCAGAAGGAAAAAAAATCCAAAACTATGCATTTCCCTCCCAAATCACCCTAAACTTACCTGATCTTCTTCAAAACCCACAATCCACTCCCATTTAGCTTAACGACCAACGAGAACCCAACAAAACCCAACGGAGACCCCAAAAACGTCAAAAACACCCCAAAAAAGAACTGGTTCAACCCCAACAACGAAAGAAAACCCCAAAAGCCATAGATCCACACCAAAAATCCCCCTAAACCAACCTGAAGTTCTCCAAAACCCACAGTTTACACTTTTCCACATTGATGACCATGGAAAACCCAACGAAACCCAACGGAGACCACAAAACACATAAAAAAAAAAAAAAAAAAAAAAAAAAAAAGAAAGGGATCACCCCCAAAATTGGAAGAAAATCCTTCAAAATCATAGATCCACCCCAAAACCACCCTAAACCTACCTGATGATCTCCAAAACCCACAATTTACAATTTTCCAACATGATGACCATGGAAAACCCAACGAAACCCAACGGAGACCCCAAAAGAAGTCAAAAACACCCCAAACAAGAACGGGATAAACCCTAAAAACGAAAGAAAACCCCAAAAGCCATAGATCCACACCAAAAGTCCCCCTAAACCTACCTGATGTTCTCCAAAACCCACAATTTACACTTTTCCACCATGATGACCACGGAAAACCCAACAGAGAACCCAAAACACGTCAAAAACACCCCAAACAAGAACAGGATCACCCCCAAAACCAAAGAAAACCCCAAAAAGCACGGATCCAATCCCAAAACCACTCTAAACGTACCTGATGTTCTCCAAATCCAAATGTCCACTCCCAACCACCATAAAACCCATTAGGAACTCAACGAAACCCAACGGAAACCCCAAAACACGTCAAAAACACCCCAAAAAAGAACTGAATCAGAAGAAAAAACACCAAAAACTATGAATTTCCCCACAAAACCACCCTAAACTCACCTGATCTTCTTCAAAACCCACAATCCACTCCCATTTCCCTTAAGGACCAACGAGAATCCAACTAAAACCCAACGGAGACCCCAAAACAAGTCAAAAACACCCCAAACAAGAACGGAATCACCCCCAAAACTGGAAGAAAATCCCCAAAAAACATAGATCCACCCCAAAACGACACTAAACCTACCTGATCTTCTCCAAAACACGCAAGTTAAACTTTTCCAACATGATGAAAAACAAGAACCCAACAAAACCCAACAGAGACCCCAAAACATGTCAAAAACACCCCAAAAAAGAACGGGATCACCCCCAAAACTGGAAGAAAATTCCCCCCCCAAAAATTTACAATTTTCACCATGATGACCAACATGAACCAAACGAAAACCCAAAAGGAGACACCAAAACACGTCAAAAACACCCCAAAAAAGAAAGGGATCACCCATAAACTGGAAGAAAATCCCCCAAAAGCACAGATCCAATCCCAAAACCAGCCTAAACCTACCTGATGTTCTCCAAAACCCACAAATTTACCCTTTTCCACCATGATGACCATGGAAAACCCAACGAAACCCAATGGAGACAAAAAATATGTCAAAAAAAAAAAACAAAAACAAAAACAAAACCAAAAAAGAACAGGATCTCCCCAAAAAAGAGAAGAAAACCCCAAATGCCATAGATCCACCCCAAAAGTCCCCCTAAGCCTACCTGATGTTCTCCAAAACCCACAATTTACCCTTTTTCACAATGATGACCAACGAGAACCCAACAAAACCCAACGGACAACCCCAAAACACGTCAAAAACACCCCAAAAAAGAACAGGATCACCCCAAAAAACAGAAGAAAACCCCAAATACCATGAATCCACCCCAAAAGTCCCCCTAAACCTACCTGAAGTTCTCCAAAACCCACAATTTACCCTTTTCCACCAAGATGCCAACAGAAAACCCAACGAAACCCAACAGAGACATCAAAACATGTCAAAAACACCCCAAAAAAGAACGGGATAACCCCCAAAACTGGAAGAAAATCCCCAAAAAGCATGGATCCAATTCCAAAACCACCCTAAACCTACCTGATCTTCTCCAAATCCCAAAGTCCACTCCCAACCACCATAAAACCCATTAGGAACTCAACAAAATGCAACAGAAACCCCAAAACACCTCAAAAACACCCCAAAAGCAAACCGGATCAGAAGAAAATACGTGATTTAACCCCAAGAAAACCCTTAAACCTACCTGATCTTCTCCAAATCCCAAAATCCACTCCCACCCACCATAAAACCCATTAGGAACTCAACAAAACGCAACGGAAACCCCAAAACACGTCAAAAACACCCCAAAAAAGAACTGGATCAGAAGGAAAAAAAAAACAAAACTATGCATTTCCCTCCCAAATCACCCTAAACTTACCTGATCTTCTTCAAAACCCACAATCCACTCCCATTTCCCTTAAGGACCAACGAGAATCCAACTAAAACCCAACGGAGACCCCAAAACAAGTCAAAAACACCCCAAACAAGAACGGAATCACCCCCAAAACTGGAAGAAAATCCCCAAAAAACATAGATCCACCCCAAAACGACACTAAACCTACCTGATCTTCTCCAAAACACGCAAGTTAAACTTTTCCAACATGATGAAAAACAAGAACCCAACAAAACCCAACAGAGACCCCAAAACATGTCAAAAACACCCCAAAAAAGAACGGGATCACCCCCAACACTGGAAGAAAATTCCCCCCCCAAAAATTTACAATTTTCACCATGATGACCAACATGAACCAAACGAAAACCCAAAAGGAGACACCAAAACACGTCAAAAACACCCCAAAAAAGAAAGGGATCACCCATAAACTGGAAGAAAATCCCCAAAAAGCACAGATCCAATCCCAAAACCAGCCTAAACCTACCTGATGTTCTCCAAAACCCACAAATTTACCCTTTTCCACCATGATGACCATGGAAAACCCAACGAAACCCAATGGAGACAAAAAACATGTCAAAAAACAAAAACAAAAACAAAAAAGAACAGGATCTCCCCTAAAAAGAGAAGAAAACCCCAAATGCCATAGATCCACCCCAAAAGTCCCCCTAAGCCTACCTGATGTTCTCCAAAACCCACAATTTACCCTTTTTCACAATGATGACCAACGAGAACCCAACAAAACCCAACGGACAACCCCAAAACACGTCAAAAACACCCCAAAAAAGAACAGGATCACCCCAAAAAACAGAAGAAAACCCCAAATACCATGAATCCACCCCAAAAGTCCCCCTAAACCTACCTGAAGTTCTCCAAAACCCACAATTTACCCTTTTCCACCAAGATGCCAACAGAAAACCCAACGAAACCCAACAGAGACATCAAAACATGTCAAAAACACCCCAAAAAAGAACGGGATAACCCCCAAAACTGGAAGAAAATCCCCAAAAAGCATGGATCCAATTCCAAAACCACCCTAAACCTACCTGATCTTCTCCAAATCCCAAAGTCCACTCCCAACCACCAGAAAACCCATTAGGAACTCAACAAAATGCAACAGAAACCCCAAAACACCTCAAAAACACCCCAAAAGCAAACCGGATCAGAAGAAAATACGTGATTTAACCCCAAGAAAACCCTTAAACCTACCTGATCTTCTCCAAATCCCAAAATCCACTCCCACCCACCATAAAACCCATTAGGAACTCAACAAAACGCAACGGAAACCCCAAAACACGTCAAAAACACCCCAAAAAAGAACTGGATCAGAAGGAAAAAAAATCCAAAACTATGCATTTCCCTCCCAAATCACCCTAAACTTACCTGATCTTCTTCAAAACCCACAATCCACTCCCATTTAGCTTAACGACCAACGAGAACCCAACAAAACCCAACGGAGACCCCAAAAACGTCAAAAACACCCCAAAAAAGAACTGGTTCAACCCCAACAACGAAAGAAAACCCCAAAAGCCATAGATCCACACCAAAAATCCCCCTAAACCAACCTGAAGTTCTCCAAAACCCACAATTTACACTTTTCCACATTGATGACCATGGAAAACCCAACGAAACCCAACGGAGACCACAAAACACGTCAAAAAAAAAAAAAAAAAAAAAAAAAAAAAGAAAGGGATCACCCCCAAAATTGGAAGAAAATCCTTCAAAATCATAGATCCACCCCAAAACCACCCTAAACCTACCTGATGATCTCCAAAACCCACAATTTACAATTTTCCAACATGATGACCATGGAAAACCCAACGAAACCCAACGGAGACCCCAAAAGAAGTCAAAAACACCCCAAACAAGAACGGGATAAACCCTAAAAACGAAAGAAAACCCCAAAAGCCATAGATCCACACCAAAAGTCCCCCTAAACCTACCTGATGTTCTCCAAAACCCACAATTTACACTTTTCCACCATGATGACCACGGAAAACCCAACAGAGAACCCAAAACACGTCAAAAACACCCCAAACAAGAACAGGATCACCCCCAAAACCAAAGAAAACCCCAAAAAGCACGGATCCAATCCCAAAACCACTCTAAACGTACCTGATGTTCTCCAAATCCAAATGTCCACTCCCAACCACCATAAAACCCATTAGGAACTCAACGAAACCCAACGGAAACCCCAAAACACGTCAAAAACACCCCAAAAAAGAACTGAATCAGAAGAAAAAACACCAAAAACTATGAATTTCCCCACAAAACCACCCTAAACTCACCTGATCTTCTTCAAAACCCACAATCCACTCCCATTTCCCTTAAGGACCAACGAGAATCCAACTAAAACCCAACGGAGACCCCAAAACAAGTCAAAAACACCCCAAACAAGAACGGAATCACCCCCAAAACTGGAAGAAAATCCCCAAAAAACATAGATCCACCCCAAAACGACACTAAACCTACCTGATCTTCTCCAAAACACGCAAGTTAAACTTTTCCAACATGATGAAAAACAAGAACCCAACAAAACCCAACAGAGACCCCAAAACATGTCAAAAACACCCCAAAAAAGAACGGGATCACCCCCAACACTGGAAGAAAATTCCCCCCCCAAAAATTTACAATTTTCACCATGATGACCAACATGAACCAAACGAAAACCCAAAAGGAGACACCAAAACACGTCAAAAACACCCCAAAAAAGAAAGGGATCACCCATAAACTGGAAGAAAATCCCCAAAAAGCACAGATCCAATCCCAAAACCAGCCTAAACCTACCTGATGTTCTCCAAAACCCACAAATTTACCCTTTTCCACCATGATGACCATGGAAAACCCAACGAAACCCAATGGAGACAAAAAACATGTCAAAACAAAAACAAAAACAAAAACAAAAACAAAAAAGAACAGGATCTCCCCAAAAAAGAGAAGAAAACCCCAAATGCCATAGATCCACCCCAAAAGTCCCCCTAAGCCTACCTGATGCTCTCCAAAACCCACGATTTACCCTTTTTCACAATGATGACCAACGAGAACCCAACAAAACCCAACGGACAACCCCAAAACACGTCAAAAACACCCCAAAAAAGAACAGGATCACCCCAAAAAACAGAAGAAAACCCCAAATACCATGAATCCACCCCAAAAGTCCCCCTAAACCTACCTGAAGTTCTCCAAAACCCACAATTTACCCTTTTCCACCAAGATGCCAACAGAAAACCCAACGAAACCCAACAGAGACATCAAAACATGTCAAAAACACCCCAAAAAAGAACGGGATAACCCCCAAAACTGGAAGAAAATCCCCAAAAAGCATGGATCCAATTCCAAAACCACCCTAAACCTACCTGATCTTCTCCAAATCCCAAAGTCCACTCCCAACCACCATAAAACCCATTAGGAACTCAACAAAATGCAACAGAAACCCCAAAACACCTCAAAAACACCCCAAAAGCAAACCGGATCAGAAGAAAATACGTGATTTAACCCCAAGAAAACCCTTAAACCTACCTGATCTTCTCCAAATCCCAAAATCCACTCCCACCCACCATAAAACCCATTAGGAACTCAATGAAACCCAACGGAAACCCCAAAACACGTCAAAAACACCCCAAAAAAGAACTGAATCAGAAGAAAAAACACCAAAACCTATGAATTTCCCCACAAAACCACCCTAAACTCACCTGATCTTCTTCAAAACCCACAATCCACTCCCATTTCCCTTAAGGACCAACGAGAATCCAACTAAAACCCAACAGAGACCCCAAAACATGTCAAAAACACCCCAAAAAAGAACGGGATCACCCCCAACACTGGAAGAAAATTCCCCCCCCAAAAATTTACAATTTTCACCATGATGACCAACATGAACCAAACGAAAACCCAAAAGGAGACACCAAAACACGTCAAAAACACCCCAAAAAAGAAAGGGATCACCCATAAACTGGAAGAAAATCCCCAAAAAGCACAGATCCAATCCCAAAACCAGCCTAAACCTACCTGATGTTCTCCAAAACCCACAAATTTACCCTTTTCCACCATGATGACCATGGAAAACCCAACGAAACCCAATGGAGACAAAAAACATGTCAAAAAAAAAACAAAAACAAAAACAAAAACAAAAACAAAAACAAAAACAAAAAAGAACAGGATCTCCCCAAAAAAGAGAAGAAAACCCCAAATGCCATAGATCCACCCCAAAAGTCCCCCTAAGCCTACCTGATGCTCTCCAAAACCCACGATTTACCCTTTTTCACAATGATGACCAACGAGAACCCAACAAAACCCAACGGACAACCCCAAAACACGTCAAAAACACCCCAAAAAAGAACAGGATCACCCCAAAAAACAGAAGAAAACCCCAAATACCATGAATCCACCCCAAAAGTCCCCCTAAACCTACCTGAAGTTCTCCAAAACCCACAATTTACCCTTTTCCACCAAGATGCCAACAGAAAACCCAACGAAACCCAACAGAGACATCAAAACATGTCAAAAACACCCCAAAAAAGAACGGGATAACCCCCAAAACTGGAAGAAAATCCCCAAAAAGCATGGATCCAATTCCAAAACCACCCTAAACCTACCTGATCTTCTCCAAATCCCAAAGTCCACTCCCAACCACCAGAAAACCCATTAGGAACTCAACAAAATGCAACAGAAACCCCAAAACACCTCAAAAACACCCCAAAAGCAAACCGGATCAGAAGAAAATACGTGATTTAACCCCAAGAAAACCCTTAAACCTACCTGATCTTCTCCAAATCCCAAAATCCACTCCCACCCACCATAAAACCCATTAGGAACTCAACAAAACGCAACGGAAACCCCAAAACACGTCAAAAACACCCCAAAAAAGAACTGGATCAGAAGGAAAAAAAATCCAAAACTATGCATTTCCCTCCCAAATCACCCTAAACTTACCTGATCTTCTTCAAAACCCACAATCCACTCCCATTTAGCTTAACGACCAACGAGAACCCAACAAAACCCAACGGAGACCCCAAAAACGTCAAAAACACCCCAAAAAAGAACTGGTTCAACCCCAACAACGAAAGAAAACCCCAAAAGCCATAGATCCACACCAAAAATCCCCCTAAACCAACCTGAAGTTCTCCAAAACCCACAATTTACACTTTTCCACATTGATGACCATGGAAAACCCAACGAAACCCAACGGAGACCACAAAACACGTCAAAAAAAAAAAAAAAAAAAAAAAAAAAGAAAGGGATCACCCCCAAAATTGGAAGAAAATCCTTCAAAATCATAGATCCACCCCAAAACCACCCTAAACCTACCTGATGATCTCCAAAACCCACAATTTACAATTTTCCAACATGATGACCATGGAAAACCCAACGAAACCCAACGGAGACCCCAAAAGAAGTCAAAAACACCCCAAACAAGAACGGGATAAACCCTAAAAACGAAAGAAAACCCCAAAAGCCATAGATCCACACCAAAAGTCCCCCTAAACCTACCTGATGTTCTCCAAAACCCACAATTTACACTTTTCCACCATGATGACCACGGAAAACCCAACAGAGAACCCAAAACACGTCAAAAACACCCCAAACAAGAACAGGATCACCCCCAAAACCAAAGAAAACCCCAAAAAGCACGGATCCAATCCCAAAACCACTCTAAACGTACCTGATGTTCTCCAAATCCAAATGTCCACTCCCAACCACCATAAAACCCATTAGGAACTCAACGAAACCCAACGGAAACCCCAAAACACGTCAAAAACACCCCAAAAAAGAACTGAATCAGAAGAAAAAACACCAAAAACTATGAATTTCCCCACAAAACCACCCTAAACTCACCTGATCTTCTTCAAAACCCACAATCCACTCCCATTTCCCTTAAGGACCAACGAGAATCCAACTAAAACCCAACGGAGACCCCAAAACAAGTCAAAAACACCCCAAACAAGAACGGAATCACCCCCAAAACTGGAAGAAAATCCCCAAAAAACATAGATCCACCCCAAAACGACACTAAACCTACCTGATCTTCTCCAAAACACGCAAGTTAAACTTTTCCAACATGATGAAAAACAAGAACCCAACAAAACCCAACAGAGACCCCAAAACATGTCAAAAACACCCCAAAAAAGAACGGGATCACCCCCAACACTGGAAGAAAATTCCCCCCCCAAAAATTTACAATTTTCACCATGATGACCAACATGAACCAAACGAAAACCCAAAAGGAGACACCAAAACACGTCAAAAACACCCCAAAAAAGAAAGGGATCACCCATAAACTGGAAGAAAATCCCCAAAAAGCACAGATCCAATCCCAAAACCAGCCTAAACCTACCTGATGTTCTCCAAAACCCACAAATTTACCCTTTTCCACCATGATGACCATGGAAAACCCAACGAAACCCAATGGAGACAAAAAACATGTCAAAACAAAAACAAAAACAAAAACAAAAACAAAAACAAAAAAGAACAGGATCTCCCCAAAAAAGAGAAGAAAACCCCAAATGCCATAGATCCACCCCAAAAGTCCCCCTAAGCCTACCTGATGCTCTCCAAAACCCACGATTTACCCTTTTTCACAATGATGACCAACGAGAACCCAACAAAACCCAACGGACAACCCCAAAACACGTCAAAAACACCCCAAAAAAGAACAGGATCACCCCAAAAAACAGAAGAAAACCCCAAATACCATGAATCCACCCCAAAAGTCCCCCTAAACCTACCTGAAGTTCTCCAAAACCCACAATTTACCCTTTTCCACCAAGATGCCAACAGAAAACCCAACGAAACCCAACAGAGACATCAAAACATGTCAAAAACACCCCAAAAAAGAACGGGATAACCCCCAAAACTGGAAGAAAATCCCCAAAAAGCATGGATCCAATTCCAAAACCACCCTAAACCTACCTGATCTTCTCCAAATCCCAAAGTCCACTCCCAACCACCATAAAACCCATTAGGAACTCAACAAAATGCAACAGAAACCCCAAAACACCTCAAAAACACCCCAAAAGCAAACCGGATCAGAAGAAAATACGTGATTTAACCCCAAGAAAACCCTTAAACCTACCTGATCTTCTCCAAATCCCAAAATCCACTCCCACCCACCATAAAACCCATTAGGAACTCAACAAAACGCAACGGAAACCCCAAAACACGTCAAAAACACCCCAAAAAAGAACTGGATCAGAAGGAAAAAAAAAACAAAACTATGCATTTCCCTCCCAAATCACCCTAAACTTACCTGATCTTCTTCAAAACCCACAATCCACTCCCATTTAGCTTAACGACCAACGAGAACCCAACAAAACCCAACGGAGACCCCAAAAACGTCAAAAACACCCCAAAAAAGAACTGGTTCAACCCCAACAACGAAAGAAAACCCCAAAAGCCATAGATCCACACCAAAAATCCCCCTAAACCAACCTGAAGTTCTCCAAAACCCACAGTTTACACTTTTCCACATTGATGACCATGGAAAACCCAACGAAACCCAACGGAGACCACAAAACACGTCAAAAAAAAAAAAAAAAAAAAAAAAAAAAAGAAAGGGATCACCCCCAAAATTGGAAGAAAATCCTTCAAAATCATAGATCCACCCCAAAACCACCCTAAACCTACCTGATGATCTCCAAAACCCACAATTTACAATTTTCCAACATGATGACCATGGAAAACCCAACGAAACCCAACGGAGACCCCAAAAGAAGTCAAAAACACCCCAAACAAGAACGGGATAAACCCTAAAAACGAAAGAAAACCCCAAAAGCCATAGATCCACACCAAAAGTCCCCCTAAACCTACCTGATGTTCTCCAAAACCCACAATTTACACTTTTCCACCATGATGACCACGGAAAACCCAACAGAGAACCCAAAACACGTCAAAAACACCCCAAACAAGAACAGGATCACCCCCAAAACCAAAGAAAACCCCAAAAAGCACGGATCCAATCCCAAAACCACTCTAAACGTACCTGATGTTCTCCAAATCCAAATGTCCACTCCCAACCACCATAAAACCCATTAGGAACTCAACGAAACCCAACGGAAACCCCAAAACACGTCAAAAACACCCCAAAAAAGAACTGAATCAGAAGAAAAAACACCAAAAACTATGAATTTCCCCACAAAACCACCCTAAACTCACCTGATCTTCTTCAAAACCCACAATCCACTCCCATTTCCCTTAAGGACCAACGAGAATCCAACTAAAACCCAACGGAGACCCCAAAACAAGTCAAAAACACCCCAAACAAGAACGGAATCACCCCCAAAACTGGAAGAAAATCCCCAAAAAACATAGATCCACCCCAAAACGACACTAAACCTACCTGATCTTCTCCAAAACACGCAAGTTAAACTTTTCCAACATGATGAAAAACAAGAACCCAACAAAACCCAACAGAGACCCCAAAACATGTCAAAAACACCCCAAAAAAGAACGGGATCACCCCCAACACTGGAAGAAAATTCCCCCCCCAAAAATTTACAATTTTCACCATGATGACCAACATGAACCAAACGAAAACCCAAAAGGAGACACCAAAACACGTCAAAAACACCCCAAAAAAGAAAGGGATCACCCATAAACTGGAAGAAAATCCCCAAAAAGCACAGATCCAATCCCAAAACCAGCCTAAACCTACCTGATGTTCTCCAAAACCCACAAATTTACCCTTTTCCACCATGATGACCATGGAAAACCCAACGAAACCCAATGGAGACAAAAAACATGTCAAAAAAAAAAACAAAAACAAAAACAAAAACAAAAACAAAAAAGAACAGGATCTCCCCAAAAAAGAGAAGAAAACCCCAAATGCCATAGATCCACCCCAAAAGTCCCCCTAAGCCTACCTGATGCTCTCCAAAACCCACGATTTACCCTTTTTCACAATGATGACCAACGAGAACCCAACAAAACCCAACGGACAACCCCAAAACACGTCAAAAACACCCCAAAAAAGAACAGGATCACCCCAAAAAACAGAAGAAAACCCCAAATACCATGAATCCACCCCAAAAGTCCCCCTAAACCTACCTGAAGTTCTCCAAAACCCACAATTTACCCTTTTCCACCAAGATGCCAACAGAAAACCCAACGAAACCCAACAGAGACATCAAAACATGTCAAAAACACCCCAAAAAAGAACGGGATAACCCCCAAAACTGGAAGAAAATCCCCAAAAAGCATGGATCCAATTTCAAAACCACCCTAAACCTACCTGATCTTCTCCAAATCCCAAAGTCCACTCCCAACCACCATAAAACCCATTAGGAACTCAACAAAATGCAACAGAAACCCCAAAACACCTCAAAAACACCCCAAAAGCAAACCGGATCAGAAGAAAATACGTGATTTAACCCCAAGAAAACCCTTAAACCTACCTGATCTTCTCCAAATCCCAAAATCCACTCCCACCCACCATAAAACCCATTAGGAACTCAACAAAACGCAACGGAAACCCCAAAACACGTCAAAAACACCCCAAAAAAGAACTGGATCAGAAGGAAAAAAAAAACAAAACTATGCATTTCCCTCCCAAATCACCCTAAACTTACCTGATCTTCTTCAAAACCCACAATCCACTCCCATTTAGCTTAACGACCAACGAGAACCCAACAAAACCCAACGGAGACCCCAAAAACGTCAAAAACACCCCAAAAAAGAACTGGTTCAACCCCAACAACGAAAGAAAACCCCAAAAGCCATAGATCCACACCAAAAATCCCCCTAAACCAACCTGAAGTTCTCCAAAACCCACAGTTTACACTTTTCCACATTGATGACCATGGAAAACCCAACGAAACCCAACGGAGACCACAAAACACGTCAAAAAAAAAAAAAAAAAAAAAAAAAAAAAGAAAGGGATCACCCCCAAAATTGGAAGAAAATCCTTCAAAATCATAGATCCACCCCAAAACCACCCTAAACCTACCTGATGATCTCCAAAACCCACAATTTACAATTTTCCAACATGATGACCATGGAAAACCCAACGAAACCCAACGGAGACCCCAAAAGAAGTCAAAAACACCCCAAACAAGAACGGGATAAACCCTAAAAACGAAAGAAAACCCCAAAAGCCATAGATCCACACCAAAAGTCCCCCTAAACCTACCTGATGTTCTCCAAAACCCACAATTTACACTTTTCCACCATGATGACCACGGAAAACCCAACAGAGAACCCAAAACACGTCAAAAACACCCCAAACAAGAACAGGATCACCCCCAAAACCAAAGAAAACCCCAAAAAGCACGGATCCAATCCCAAAACCACTCTAAACGTACCTGATGTTCTCCAAATCCAAATGTCCACTCCCAACCACCATAAAACCCATTAGGAACTCAACGAAACCCAACGGAAACCCCAAAACACGTCAAAAACACCCCAAAAAAGAACTGAATCAGAAGAAAAAACACCAAAAACTATGAATTTCCCCACAAAACCACCCTAAACTCACCTGATCTTCTTCAAAACCCACAATCCACTCCCATTTCCCTTAAGGACCAACGAGAATCCAACTAAAACCCAACGGAGACCCCAAAACAAGTCAAAAACACCCCAAACAAGAACGGAATCACCCCCAAAAATGAAAGAAAATCCCCAAAAAACATAGATCCACCCCAAAACGACACTAAACCTACCTGATCTTCTCCAAAACACGCAAGTTAAACTTTTCCAACATGATGAAAAACAAGAACCCAACAAAACCCAACAGAGACCCCAAAACATGTCAAAAACACCCCAAAAAAGAACGGGATCACCCCCAACACTGGAAGAAAATTCCCCCCCCAAAAATTTACAATTTTCACCATGATGACCAACATGAACCAAACGAAAACCCAAAAGGAGACACCAAAACACGTCAAAAACACCCCAAAAAAGAAAGGGATCACCCATAAACTGGAAGAAAATCCCCAAAAAGCACAGATCCAATCCCAAAACCAGCCTAAACCTACCTGATGTTCTCCAAAACCCACAAATTTACCCTTTTCCACCATGATGACCATGGAAAACCCAACGAAACCCAATGGAGACAAAAAACATGTCAAAAAAAAAAAAAACAAAAACAAAAACAAAACCAAAAACAAAAAAGAACAGGATCTCCCCAAAAAAGAGAAGAAAACCCCAAATGCCATAGATCCACCCCAAAAGTCCCCCTAAGCCTACCTGATGCTCTCCAAAACCCACGATTTACCCTTTTTCACAATGATGACCAACGAGAACCCAACAAAACCCAACGGACAACCCCAAAACACGTCAAAAACACCCCAAAAAAGAACAGGATCACCCCAAAAAACAGAAGAAAACCCCAAATACCATGAATCCACCCCAAAAGTCCCCCTAAACCTACCTGAAGTTCTCCAAAACCCACAATTTACCCTTTTCCACCAAGATGCCAACAGAAAACCCAACGAAACCCAACAGAGACATCAAAACATGTCAAAAACACCCCAAAAAAGAACGGGATAACCCCCAAAACTGGAAGAAAATCCCCAAAAAGCATGGATCCAATTCCAAAACCACCCTAAACCTACCTGATCTTCTCCAAATCCCAAAGTCCACTCCCAACCACCAGAAAACCCATTAGGAACTCAACAAAATGCAACAGAAACCCCAAAACACCTCAAAAACACCCCAAAAGCAAACTGGATCAGAAGAAAATACGTGATTTAACCCCAAGAAAACCCTTAAACCTACCTGATCTTCTCCAAATCCCAAAATCCACTCCCACCCACCATAAAACCCATTAGGAACTCAACAAAACGCAACGGAAACCCCAAAACACGTCAAAAACACCCCAAAAAAGAACTGGATCAGAAGGAAAAAAAAAACAAAACTATGCATTTCCCTCCCAAATCACCCTAAACTTACCTGATCTTCTTCAAAACCCACAATCCACTCCCATTTAGCTTAACGACCAACGAGAACCCAACAAAACCCAACGGAGACCCCAAAAACGTCAAAAACACCCCAAAAAAGAACTGGTTCAACCCCAACAACGAAAGAAAACCCCAAAAGCCATAGATCCACACCAAAAATCCCCCTAAACCAACCTGAAGTTCTCCAAAACCCACAGTTTACACTTTTCCACATTGATGACCATGGAAAACCCAACGAAACCCAACGGAGACCACAAAACACGTCAAAAAAAAAAAAAAAAAAAAAAAAAAAAAAAAAAAAAAAAAAAAAGAAAGGGATCACCCCCAAAATTGGAAGAAAATCCTTCAAAATCATAGATCCACCCCAAAACCACCCTAAACCTACCTGATGATCTCCAAAACCCACAATTTACACTTTTCCACCATGATGACCACGGAAAACCCAACAGAGAACCCAAAACACGTCAAAAACACCCCAAACAAGAACAGGATCACCCCCAAAACCAAAGAAAACCCCAAAAAGCACGGATCCAATCCCAAAACCACTCTAAACGTACCTGATGTTCTCCAAATCCAAATGTCCACTCCCAACCACCATAAAACCCATTAGGAACTCAACGAAACCCAACGGAAACCCCAAAACACGTCAAAAACACCCCAAAAAAGAACTGAATCAGAAGAAAAAACACCAAAAACTATGAATTTCCCCACAAAACCACCCTAAACTCACCTGATCTTCTTCAAAACCCACAATCCACTCCCATTTCCCTTAAGGACCAACGAGAATCCAACTAAAACCCAATGGAGACCCCAAAACAAGTCAAAAACACCCCAAACAAGAACGGAATCACCCCCAAAACTGGAAGAAAATCCCCAAAAAACATAGATCCACCCCAAAACGACACTAAACCTACCTGATCTTCTCCAAAACACGCAAGTTAAACTTTTCCAACATGATGAAAAACAAGAACCCAACAAAACCCAACAGAGACCCCAAAACATGTCAAAAACACCCCAAAAAAGAACGGGATCACCCCCAACACTGGAAGAAAATTCCCCCCCCAAAAATTTACAATTTTCACCATGATGACCAACATGAACCAAACGAAAACCCAAAAGGAGACACCAAAACACGTCAAAAACACCCCAAAAAAGAAAGGGATCACCCATAAACTGGAAGAAAATCCCCAAAAAGCACAGATCCAATCCCAAAACCAGCCTAAACCTACCTGATGTTCTCCAAAACCCACAAATTTACCCTTTTCCACCATGATGACCATGGAAAACCCAACGAAACCCAATGGAGACAAAAAACATGTCAAAAAAAAAACAAAAACAAAAACAAAAACAAAAACAAAAACAAAAAAGAACAGGATCTCCCCAAAAAAGAGAAGAAAACCCCAAATGCCATAGATCCACCCCAAAAGTCCCCCTAAGCCTACCTGATGCTCTCCAAAACCCACGATTTACCCTTTTTCACAATGATGACCAACGAGAACCCAACAAAACCCAACGGACAACCCCAAAACACGTCAAAAACACCCCAAAAAAGAACAGGATCACCCCAAAAAACAGAAGAAAACCCCAAATACCATGAATCCACCCCAAAAGTCCCCCTAAACCTACCTGAAGTTCTCCAAAACCCACAATTTACCCTTTTCCACCAAGATGCCAACAGAAAACCCAACGAAACCCAACAGAGACATCAAAACATGTCAAAAACACCCCAAAAAAGAACGGGATAACCCCCAAAACTGGAAGAAAATCCCCAAAAAGCATGGATCCAATTCCAAAACCACCCTAAACCTACCTGATCTTCTCCAAATCCCAAAGTCCACTCCCAACCACCAGAAAACCCATTAGGAACTCAACAAAATGCAACAGAAACCCCAAAACACCTCAAAAACACCCCAAAAGCAAACCGGATCAGAAGAAAATACGTGATTTAACCCCAAGAAAACCCTTAAACCTACCTGATCTTCTCCAAATCCCAAAATCCACTCCCACCCACCATAAAACCCATTAGGAACTCAACAAAACGCAACGGAAACCCCAAAACACGTCAAAAACACCCCAAAAAAGAACTGGATCAGAAGGAAAAAAAATCCAAAACTATGCATTTCCCTCCCAAATCACCCTAAACTTACCTGATCTTCTTCAAAACCCACAATCCACTCCCATTTAGCTTAACGACCAACGAGAACCCAACAAAACCCAACGGAGACCCCAAAAACGTCAAAAACACCCCAAAAAAGAACTGGTTCAACCCCAACAACGAAAGAAAACCCCAAAAGCCATAGATCCACACCAAAAATCCCCCTAAACCAACCTGAAGTTCTCCAAAACCCACAGTTTACACTTTTCCACATTGATGACCATGGAAAACCCAACGAAACCCAACGGAGACCACAAAACACGTCAAAAAAAAAAAAAAAAAAAAAAAAAAAAAAAAAGAAAGGGATCACCCCCAAAATTGGAAGAAAATCCTTCAAAATCATAGATCCACCCCAAAACCACCCTAAACCTACCTGATGATCTCCAAAACCCACAATTTACAATTTTCCAACATGATGACCATGGAAAACCCAACGAAACCCAACGGAGACCCCAAAAGAAGTCAAAAACACCCCAAACAAGAACGGGATAAACCCTAAAAACGAAAGAAAACCCCAAAAGCCATAGATCCACACCAAAAGTCCCCCTAAACCTACCTGATGTTCTCCAAAACCCACAATTTACACTTTTCCACCATGATGACCACGGAAAACCCAACAGAGAACCCAAAACACGTCAAAAACACCCCAAACAAGAACAGGATCACCCCCAAAACCAAAGAAAACCCCAAAAAGCACGGATCCAATCCCAAAACCACTCTAAACGTACCTGATGTTCTCCAAATCCAAATGTCCACTCCCAACCACCATAAAACCCATTAGGAACTCAACGAAACCCAACGGAAACCCCAAAACACGTCAAAAACACCCCAAAAAAGAACTGAATCAGAAGAAAAAACACCAAAAACTATGAATTTCCCCACAAAACCACCCTAAACTCACCTGATCTTCTTCAAAACCCACAATCCACTCCCATTTCCCTTAAGGACCAACGAGAATCCAACTAAAACCCAACGGAGACCCCAAAACAAGTCAAAAACACCCCAAACAAGAACGGAATCACCCCCAAAACTGGAAGAAAATCCCCAAAAAACATAGATCCACCCCAAAACGACACTAAACCTACCTGATCTTCTCCAAAACACGCAAGTTAAACTTTTCCAACATGATGAAAAACAAGAACCCAACAAAACCCAACAGAGACCCCAAAACATGTCAAAAACACCCCAAAAAAGAACGGGATCACCCCCAACACTGGAAGAAAATTCCCCCCCCAAAAATTTACAATTTTCACCATGATGACCAACATGAACCAAACGAAAACCCAAAAGGAGACACCAAAACACGTCAAAAACACCCCAAAAAAGAAAGGGATCACCCATAAACTGGAAGAAAATCCCCAAAAAGCACAGATCCAATCCCAAAACCAGCCTAAACCTACCTGATGTTCTCCAAAACCCACAAATTTACCCTTTTCCACCATGATGACCATGGAAAACCAAACGAAACCCAATGGAGACAAAAAACGTCAAAAAAAAAAAAAAAAAAAAAAAAAACAAAAAAACAAAAAAGAACAGGATCTCCCCAAAAAAGAGAAGAAAACCCCAAATGCCATAGATCCACCCCAAAAGTCCCCCTAAGCCTACCTGATGTTCTCCAAAACCCACAATTTACCCTTTTTCACAATGATGACCAACGAGAACCCAACAAAACCCAACGGACAACCCCAAAACACGTCAAAAACACCCCAAAAAAGAACAGGATCACCCCAAAAAACAGAAGAAAACCCCAAATACCATGAATCCACCCCAAAAGTCCCCCTAAACCTACCTGAAGTTCTCCAAAACCCACAATTTACCCTTTTCCACCAAGATGCCAACAGAAAACCCAACGAAACCCAACAGAGACATCAAAACATGTCAAAAACACCCCAAAAAAGAACGGGATAACCCCCAAAACTGGAAGAAAATCCCCAAAAAGCATGGATCCAATTCCAAAACCACCCTAAACCTACCTGATCTTCTCCAAATCCCAAAGTCCACTCCCAACCACCATAAAACCCATTAGGAACTCAACAAAATGCAACAGAAACCCCAAAACACCTCAAAAACACCCCAAAAGCAAACCGGATCAGAAGAAAATACGTGATTTAACCCCAAGAAAACCCTTAAACCTACCTGATCTTCTCCAAATCCCAAAATCCACTCCCACCCACCATAAAACCCATTAGGAACTCAATGAAACCCAACGGAAACCCCAAAACACGTCAAAAACACCCCAAAAAAGAACTGAATCAGAAGAAAAAACACCAAAACCTATGAATTTCCCCACAAAACCACCCTAAACTCACCTGATCTTCTTCAAAACCCACAATCCACTCCCATTTAGCTTAACGACCAACGAGAATCCAACTAAAACCCAACGGAGACCCCAAAACAAGTCAAAAACACCCCAAACAAGAACGGAATCACCCCCAAAACTGGAAGAAAATCCCCAAAAAACATAGATCCACCCCAAAACGACACTAAACCTACCTGATCTTCTCCAAAACACGCAAGTTAAACTTTTCCAACATGATGAAAAACAAGAACCCAACAAAACCCAACAGAGACCCCAAAACATGTCAAAAACACCCCAAAAAAGAACGGGATCACCCCCAACACTGGAAGAAAATTCCCCCCCCAAAAATTTACAATTTTCACCATGATGACCAACATGAACCAAACGAAAACCCAAAAGGAGACACCAAAACACGTCAAAAACACCCCAAAAAAGAAAGGGATCACCCATAAACTGGAAGAAAATCCCCAAAAAGCACAGATCCAATCCCAAAACCAGCCTAAACCTACCTGATGTTCTCCAAAACCCACAAATTTACCCTTTTCCACCATGATGACCATGGAAAACCCAACGAAACCCAATGGAGACAAAAAACATGTCAAAAAAAAAAACAAAAACAAAAACAAAAACAAAAACAAAAAAGAACAGGATCTCCCCAAAAAAGAGAAGAAAACCCCAAATGCCATAGATCCACCCCAAAAGTCCCCCTAAGCCTACCTGATGCTCTCCAAAACCCACGATTTACCCTTTTTCACAATGATGACCAACGAGAACCCAACAAAACCCAACGGACAACCCCAAAACACATCAAAAACACCCCAAAAAAGAACAGGATCACCCCAAAAAACAGAAGAAAACCCCAAATACCATGAATCCACCCCAAAAGTCCCCCTAAACCTACCTGAAGTTCTCCAAAACCCACAATTTACCCTTTTCCACCAAGATGCCAACAGAAAACCCAACGAAACCCAACAGAGACATCAAAACATGTCAAAAACACCCCAAAAAAGAACGGGATCACCCCCAACACTGGAAGAAAATCCCCAAAAAGCATGGATCCAATTCCAAAACCACCCTAAACCTACCTGATCTTCTCCAAATCCCAAAGTCCACTCCCAACCACCATAAAACCCATTAGGAACTCAACAAAATGCAACAGAAACCCCAAAACACCTCAAAAACACCCCAAAAGCAAACCGGATCAGAAGAAAATACGTGATTTAACCCCAAGAAAACCCTTAAACCTACCTGATCTTCTCCAAATCCCAAAATCCACTCCCACCCACCATAAAACCCATTAGGAACTCAACAAAACGCAACGGAAACCCCAAAACACGTCAAAAACACCCCAAAAAAGAACTGGATCAGAAGGAAAAAAAATCCAAAACTATGCATTTCCCTCCCAAATCACCCTAAACTTACCTGATCTTCTTCAAAACCCACAATCCACTCCCATTTAGCTTAACGACCAACGAGAACCCAACAAAACCCAACGGAGACCCCAAAAACGTCAAAAACACCCCAAAAAAGAACTGGTTCAACCCCAACAACGAAAGAAAACCCCAAAAGCCATAGATCCACACCAAAAATCCCCCTAAACCAACCTGAAGTTCTCCAAAACCCACAGTTTACACTTTTCCACATTGATGACCATGGAAAACCCAACGAAACCCAACGGAGACCACAAAACACGTCAAAAAAAAAAAAAAAAAAAAAAAAAAAAAAAAAAGAAAGGGATCACCCCCAAAATTGGAAGAAAATCCTTCAAAATCATAGATCCACCCCAAAACCACCCTAAACCTACCTGATGATCTCCAAAACCCACAATTTACAATTTTCCAACATGATGACCATGGAAAACCCAACGAAACCCAACGGAGACCCCAAAAGAAGTCAAAAACACCCCAAACAAGAACGGGATAAACCCTAAAAACGAAAGAAAACCCCAAAAGCCATAGATCCACACCAAAAGTCCCCCTAAACCTACCTGATGTTCTCCAAAACCCACAATTTACACTTTTCCACCATGATGACCACGGAAAACCCAACAGAGAACCCAAAACACGTCAAAAACACCCCAAACAAGAACAGGATCACCCCCAAAACCAAAGAAAACCCCAAAAAGCACGGATCCAATCCCAAAACCACTCTAAACGTACCTGATGTTCTCCAAATCCAAATGTCCACTCCCAACCACCATAAAACCCATTAGGAACTCAACGAAACCCAACGGAAACCCCAAAACACGTCAAAAACACCCCAAAAAAGAACTGAATCAGAAGAAAAAACACCAAAAACTATGAATTTCCCCACAAAACCACCCTAAACTCACCTGATCTTCTTCAAAACCCACAATCCACTCCCATTTCCCTTAAGGACCAACGAGAATCCAACTAAAACCCAACGGAGACCCCAAAACAAGTCAAAAACACCCCAAACAAGAACGGAATCACCCCCAAAACTGGAAGAAAATCCCCAAAAAACATAGATCCACCCCAAAACGACACTAAACCTACCTGATCTTCTCCAAAACACGCAAGTTAAACTTTTCCAACATGATGAAAAACAAGAACCCAACAAAACCCAACAGAGACCCCAAAACATGTCAAAAACACCCCAAAAAAGAACGGGATCACCCCCAACACTGGAAGAAAATTCCCCCCCCAAAAATTTACAATTTTCACCATGATGACCAACATGAACCAAACGAAAACCCAAAAGGAGACACCAAAACACGTCAAAAACACCCCAAAAAAGAAAGGGATCACCCATAAACTGGAAGAAAATCCCCAAAAAGCACAGATCCAATCCCAAAACCAGCCTAAACCTACCTGATGTTCTCCAAAACCCACAAATTTACCCTTTTCCACCATGATGACCATGGAAAACCCAACGAAACCCAATGGAGACAAAAAACATGTCAAAAAAAAAAACAAAAAAACAAAAAAAAACAAAAAAGAACAGGATCTCCCCAAAAAAGAGAAGAAAACCCCAAATGCCATAGATCCACCCCAAAAGTCCCCCTAAGCCTACCTGATGTTCTCCAAAACCCACAATTTACCCTTTTTCACAATGATGACCAACGAGAACCCAACAAAACCCAACGGACAACCCCAAAACACGTCAAAAACACCCCAAAAAAGAACAGGATCACCCCAAAAAACAGAAGAAAACCCCAAATACCATGAATCCACCCCAAAAGTCCCCCTAAACCTACCTGAAGTTCTCCAAAACCCACAATTTACCCTTTTCCACCAAGATGCCAACAGAAAACCCAACGAAACCCAACAGAGACATCAAAACATGTCAAAAACACCCCAAAAAAGAACGGGATAACCCCCAAAACTGGAAGAAAATCCCCAAAAAGCATGGATCCAATTCCAAAACCACCCTAAACCTACCTGATCTTCTCCAAATCCCAAAGTCCACTCCCAACCACCAGAAAACCCATTAGGAACTCAACAAAATGCAACAGAAACCCCAAAACACCTCAAAAACACCCCAAAAGCAAACCGGATCAGAAGAAAATACGTGATTTAACCCCAAGAAAACCCTTAAACCTACCTGATCTTCTCCAAATCCCAAAATCCACTCCCACCCACCATAAAACCCATTAGGAACTCAACAAAACGCAACGGAAACCCCAAAACACGTCAAAAACACCCCAAAAAAGAACTGGATCAGAAGGAAAAAAAAAACAAAACTATGCATTTCCCTCCCAAATCACCCTAAACTTACCTGATCTTCTTCAAAACCCACAATCCACTCCCATTTAGCTTAACGACCAACGAGAACCCAACAAAACCCAACGGAGACCCCAAAAACGTCAAAAACACCCCAAAAAAGAACTGGTTCAACCCCAACAACGAAAGAAAACCCCAAAAGCCATAGATCCACACCAAAAATCCCCCTAAACCAACCTGAAGTTCTCCAAAACCCACAGTTTACACTTTTCCACATTGATGACCATGGAAAACCCAACGAAACCCAACGGAGACCACAAAACACGTCAAAAAAAAAAAAAAAAAAAAAAAAAAAAAAAAAGAAAGGGATCACCCCCAAAATTGGAAGAAAATCCTTCAAAATCATAGATCCACCCCAAAACCACCCTAAACCTACCTGATGATCTCCAAAACCCACAATTTACAATTTTCCAACATGATGACCATGGAAAACCCAACGAAACCCAACGGAGACCCCAAAAGAAGTCAAAAACACCCCAAACAAGAACGGGATAAACCCTAAAAACGAAAGAAAACCCCAAAAGCCATAGATCCACACCAAAAGTCCCCCTAAACCTACCTGATGTTCTCCAAAACCCACAATTTACACTTTTCCACCATGATGACCACGGAAAACCCAACAGAGAACCCAAAACACGTCAAAAACACCCCAAACAAGAACAGGATCACCCCCAAAACCAAAGAAAACCCCAAAAAGCACGGATCCAATCCCAAAACCACTCTAAACGTACCTGATGTTCTCCAAATCCAAATGTCCACTCCCAACCACCAGAAAACCCATTAGGAACTCAACGAAACCCAACGGAAACCCCAAAACACGTCAAAAACACCCCAAAAAAGAACTGAATCAGAAGAAAAAACACCAAAAACTATGAATTTCCCCACAAAACCACCCTAAACTCACCTGATCTTCTTCAAAACCCACAATCCACTCCCATTTCCCTTAAGGACCAACGAGAATCCAACTAAAACCCAACGGAGACCCCAAAACAAGTCAAAAACACCCCAAACAAGAACGGAATCACCCCCAAAACTGGAAGAAAATCCCCAAAAAACATAGATCCACCCCAAAACGACACTAAACCTACCTGATCTTCTCCAAAACACGCAAGTTAAACTTTTCCAACATGATGAAAAACAAGAACCCAACAAAACCCAACAGAGACCCCAAAACATGTCAAAAACACCCCAAAAAAGAACGGGATCACCCCCAACACTGGAAGAAAATTCCCCCCCCAAAAATTTACAATTTTCACCATGATGACCAACATGAACCAAACGAAAACCCAAAAGGAGACACCAAAACACGTCAAAAACACCCCAAAAAAGAAAGGGATCACCCATAAACTGGAAGAAAATCCCCAAAAAGCACAGATCCAATCCCAAAACCAGCCTAAACCTACCTGATGTTCTCCAAAACCCACAAATTTACCCTTTTCCACCATGATGACCATGGAAAACCCAACGAAACCCAATGGAGACAAAAAACATGTCAAAAAAAAACCAAAAAAAACAAAAAAAACAAAAAAGAACAGGATCTCCCCAAAAAAGAGAAGAAAACCCCAAATGCCATAGATCCACCCCAAAAGTCCCCCTAAGCCTACCTGATGTTCTCCAAAACCCACAATTTACCCTTTTTCACAATGATGACCAACGAGAACCCAACAAAACCCAACGGACAACCCCAAAACACGTCAAAAACACCCCAAAAAAGAACAGGATCACCCCAAAAAACAGAAGAAAACCCCAAATACCATGAATCCACCCCAAAAGTCCCCCTAAACCTACCTGAAGTTCTCCAAAACCCACAATTTACCCTTTTCCACCAAGATGCCAACAGAAAACCCAACGAAACCCAACAGAGACATCAAAACATGTCAAAAACACCCCAAAAAAGAACGGGATAACCCCCAAAACTGGAAGAAAATCCCCAAAAAGCATGGATCCAATTCCAAAACCACCCTAAACCTACCTGATCTTCTCCAAATCCCAAAGTCCACTCCCAACCACCATAAAACCCATTAGGAACTCAACAAAATGCAACAGAAACCCCAAAACACCTCAAAAACACCCCAAAAGCAAACCGGATCAGAAGAAAATACGTGATTTAACCCCAAGAAAACCCTTAAACCTACCTGATCTTCTCCAAATCCCAAAATCCACTCCCACCCACCATAAAACCCATTAGGAACTCAACAAAACGCAACGGAAACCCCAAAACACGTCAAAAACACCCCAAAAAAGAACTGGATCAGAAGGAAAAAAAAAACAAAACTATGCATTTCCCTCCCAAATCACCCTAAACTTACCTGATCTTCTTCAAAACCCACAATCCACTCCCATTTAGCTTAACGACCAACGAGAACCCAACAAAACCCAACGGAGACCCCAAAAACGTCAAAAACACCCCAAAAAAGAACTGGTTCAACCCCAACAACGAAAGAAAACCCCAAAAGCCATAGATCCACACCAAAAATCCCCCTAAACCAACCTGAAGTTCTCCAAAACCCACAGTTTACACTTTTCCACATTGATGACCATGGAAAACCCAACGAAACCCAACGGAGACCACAAAACACGTCAAAAAAAAAAAAAAAAAAAAAAAAAGAAAGGGATCACCCCCAAAATTGGAAGAAAATCCTTCAAAATCATAGATCCACCCCAAAACCACCCTAAACCTACCTGATGATCTCCAAAACCCACAATTTACAATTTTCCAACATGATGACCATGGAAAACCCAACGAAACCCAACGGAGACCCCAAAAGAAGTCAAAAACACCCCAAACAAGAACGGGATAAACCCTAAAAACGAAAGAAAACCCCAAAAGCCATAGATCCACACCAAAAGTCCCCCTAAACCTACCTGATGTTCTCCAAAACCCACAATTTACACTTTTCCACCATGATGACCACGGAAAACCCAACAGAGAACCCAAAACACGTCAAAAACACCCCAAACAAGAACAGGATCACCCCCAAAACCAAAGAAAACCCCAAAAAGCACGGATCCAATCCCAAAACCACTCTAAACGTACCTGATGTTCTCCAAATCCAAATGTCCACTCCCAACCACCATAAAACCCATTAGGAACTCAACGAAACCCAACGGAAACCCCAAAACACGTCAAAAACACCCCAAAAAAGAACTGAATCAGAAGAAAAAACACCAAAAACTATGAATTTCCCCACAAAACCACCCTAAACTCACCTGATCTTCTTCAAAACCCACAATCCACTCCCATTTCCCTTAAGGACCAACGAGAATCCAACTAAAACCCAACGGAGACCCCAAAACAAGTCAAAAACACCCCAAACAAGAACGGAATCACCCCCAAAACTGGAAGAAAATCCCCAAAAAACATAGATCCACCCCAAAACGACACTAAACCTACCTGATCTTCTCCAAAACACGCAAGTTAAACTTTTCCAACATGATGAAAAACAAGAACCCAACAAAACCCAACAGAGACCCCAAAACATGTCAAAAACACCCCAAAAAAGAACGGGATCACCCCCAACACTGGAAGAAAATTCCCCCCCCCAAAAATTTACAATTTTCACCATGATGACCAACATGAACCAAACGAAAACCCAAAAGGAGACACCAAAACACGTCAAAAACACCCCAAAAAAGAAAGGGATCACCCATAAACTGGAAGAAAATCCCCAAAAAGCACAGATCCAATCCCAAAACCAGCCTAAACCTACCTGATGTTCTCCAAAACCCACAAATTTACCCTTTTCCACCATGATGACCATGGAAAACCCAACGAAACCCAATGGAGACAAAAAACATGTCAAAAAAAAAAAAAAACAAAAAAACAAAAAAAACAAAAAAGAACAGGATCTCCCCAAAAAAGAGAAGAAAACCCCAAATGCCATAGATCCACCCCAAAAGTCCCCCTAAGCCTACCTGATGTTCTCCAAAACCCACGATTTACCCTTTTTCACAATGATGACCAACGAGAACCCAACAAAACCCAACGGACAACCCCAAAACACGTCAAAAACACCCCAAAAAAGAACAGGATCACCCCAAAAAACAGAAGAAAACCCCAAATACCATGAATCCACCCCAAAAGTCCCCCTAAACCTACCTGAAGTTCTCCAAAACCCACAATTTACCCTTTTCCACCAAGATGCCAACAGAAAACCCAACGAAACCCAACAGAGACATCAAAACATGTCAAAAACACCCCAAAAAAGAACGGGATAACCCCCAAAACTGGAAGAAAATCCCCAAAAAGCATGGATCCAATTCCAAAACCACCCTAAACCTACCTGATCTTCTCCAAATCCCAAAGTCCACTCCCAACCACCAGAAAACCCATTAGGAACTCAACAAAATGCAACAGAAACCCCAAAACACCTCAAAAACACCCCAAAAGCAAACCGGATCAGAAGAAAATACGTGATTTAACCCCAAGAAAACCCTTAAACCTACCTGATCTTCTCCAAATCCCAAAATCCACTCCCACCCACCATAAAACCCATTAGGAACTCAACAAAACGCAACGGAAACCCCAAAACACGTCAAAAACACCCCAAAAAAGAACTGGATCAGAAGGAAAAAAAAAACAAAACTATGCATTTCCCTCCCAAATCACCCTAAACTTACCTGATCTTCTTCAAAACCCACAATCCACTCCCATTTAGCTTAACGACCAACGAGAACCCAACAAAACCCAACGGAGACCCCAAAAACGTCAAAAACACCCCAAAAAAGAACTGGTTCAACCCCAACAACGAAAGAAAACCCCAAAAGCCATAGATCCACACCAAAAATCCCCCTAAACCAACCTGAAGTTCTCCAAAACCCACAATTTACACTTTTCCACATTGATGACCATGGAAAACCCAACGAAACCCAACGGAGACCACAAAACACGTCAAAAAAAAAAAAAAAAAAAAAAAAAAAAAAAAAAAAAAGAAAGGGATCACCCCCAAAATTGGAAGAAAATCCTTCAAAATCATAGATCCACCCCAAAACCACCCTAAACCTACCTGATGATCTCCAAAACCCACAATTTACAATTTTCCAACATGATGACCATGGAAAACCCAACGAAACCCAACGGAGACCCCAAAAGAAGTCAAAAACACCCCAAACAAGAACGGGATAAACCCTAAAAACGAAAGAAAACCCCAAAAGCCATAGATCCACACCAAAAGTCCCCCTAAACCTACCTGATGTTCTCCAAAACCCACAATTTACACTTTTCCACCATGATGACCACGGAAAACCCAACAGAGAACCCAAAACACGTCAAAAACACCCCAAACAAGAACAGGATCACCCCCAAAACCAAAGAAAACCCCAAAAAGCACGGATCCAATCCCAAAACCACTCTAAACGTACCTGATGTTCTCCAAATCCAAATGTCCACTCCCAACCACCATAAAACCCATTAGGAACTCAACGAAACCCAACGGAAACCCCAAAACACGTCAAAAACACCCCAAAAAAGAACTGAATCAGAAGAAAAAACACCAAAAACTATGAATTTCCCCACAAAACCACCCTAAACTCACCTGATCTTCTTCAAAACCCACAATCCACTCCCATTTCCCTTAAGGACCAACGAGAATCCAACTAAAACCCAACGGAGACCCCAAAACAAGTCAAAAACACCCCAAACAAGAACGGAATCACCCCCAAAACTGGAAGAAAATCCCCAAAAAACATAGATCCACCCCAAAACGACACTAAACCTACCTGATCTTCTCCAAAACACGCAAGTTAAACTTTTCCAACATGATGAAAAACAAGAACCCAACAAAACCCAACAGAGACCCCAAAACATGTCAAAAACACCCCAAAAAAGAACGGGATCACCCCCAACACTGGAAGAAAATTCCCCCCCCCAAAAATTTACAATTTTCACCATGATGACCAACATGAACCAAACGAAAACCCAAAAGGAGACACCAAAACACGTCAAAAACACCCCAAAAAAGAAAGGGATCACCCATAAACTGGAAGAAAATCCCCAAAAAGCACAGATCCAATCCCAAAACCAGCCTAAACCTACCTGATGTTCTCCAAAACCCACAAATTTACCCTTTTCCACCATGATGACCATGGAAAACCCAACGAAACCCAATGGAGACAAAAAACATGTCAAAAAAAAAAAAAAACAAAAAAACAAAAAAAACAAAAAAGAACAGGATCTCCCCAAAAAAGAGAAGAAAACCCCAAATGCCATAGATCCACCCCAAAAGTCCCCCTAAGCCTACCTGATGTTCTCCAAAACCCACGATTTACCCTTTTTCACAATGATGACCAACGAGAACCCAACAAAACCCAACGGACAACCCCAAAACACGTCAAAAACACCCCAAAAAAGAACAGGATCACCCCAAAAAACAGAAGAAAACCCCAAATACCATGAATCCACCCCAAAAGTCCCCCTAAACCTACCTGAAGTTCTCCAAAACCCACAATTTACCCTTTTCCACCAAGATGCCAACAGAAAACCCAACGAAACCCAACAGAGACATCAAAACATGTCAAAAACACCCCAAAAAAGAACGGGATAACCCCCAAAACTGGAAGAAAATCCCCAAAAAGCATGGATCCAATTCCAAAACCACCCTAAACCTACCTGATCTTCTCCAAATCCCAAAGTCCACTCCCAACCACCATAAAACCCATTAGGAACTCAACAAAATGCAACAGAAACCCCAAAACACCTCAAAAACACCCCAAAAGCAAACCGGATCAGAAGAAAATACGTGATTTAACCCCAAGAAAACCCTTAAACCTACCTGATCTTCTCCAAATCCCAAAATCCACTCCCACCCACCATAAAACCCATTAGGAACTCAACAAAACGCAACGGAAACCCCAAAACACGTCAAAAACACCCCAAAAAAGAACTGGATCAGAAGGAAAAAAAAAACAAAACTATGCATTTCCCTCCCAAATCACCCTAAACTTACCTGATCTTCTTCAAAACCCACAATCCACTCCCATTTAGCTTAACGACCAACGAGAACCCAACAAAACCCAACGGAGACCCCAAAAACGTCAAAAACACCCCAAAAAAGAACTGGTTCAACCCCAACAACGAAAGAAAACCCCAAAAGCCATAGATCCACACCAAAAATCCCCCTAAACCAACCTGAAGTTCTCCAAAACCCACAATTTACACTTTTCCACATTGATGACCATGGAAAACCCAACGAAACCCAACGGAGACCACAAAACACGTAAAAAAAAAAAAAAAAAAAAAAAAAAAAAAAAAAAAAAAAAAAAAAGAAAGGGATCACCCCCAAAATTGGAAGAAAATCCTTCAAAATCATAGATCCACCCCAAAACCACCCTAAACCTACCTGATGATCTCCAAAACCCACAATTTACAATTTTCCAACATGATGACCATGGAAAACACAACTAAACCCAACGGAGACCCCAAAAGAAGTCAAAAACACCCCAAACAAGAACGGGATAAACCCTAAAAACGAAAGAAAACCCCAAAAGCCATAGATCCACACCAAAAGTCCCCCTAAACCTACCTGATGTTCTCCAAAACCCACAATTTACACTTTTCCACCATGATGACCACGGAAAACCCAACAGAGAACCCAAAACACGTCAAAAACACCCCAAACAAGAACAGGATCACCCCCAAAACCAAAGAAAACCCCAAAAAGCACGGATCCAATCCCAAAACCACTCTAAACGTACCTGATGTTCTCCAAATCCAAATGTCCACTCCCAACCACCATAAAACCCATTAGGAACTCAACGAAACCCAACGGAAACCCCAAAACACGTCAAAAACACCCCAAAAAAGAACTGAATCAGAAGAAAAAACACCAAAAACTATGAATTTCCCCACAAAACCACCCTAAACTCACCTGATCTTCTTCAAAACCCACAATCCACTCCCATTTCCCTTAAGGACCAACGAGAATCCAACTAAAACCCAACGGAGACCCCAAAACAAGTCAAAAACACCCCAAACAAGAACGGAATCACCCCCAAAACTGGAAGAAAATCCCCAAAAAACATAGATCCACCCCAAAACGACACTAAACCTACCTGATCTTCTCCAAAACACGCAAGTTAAACTTTTCCAACATGATGAAAAACAAGAACCCAACAAAACCCAACAGAGACCCCAAAACATGTCAAAAACACCCCAAAAAAGAACGGGATCACCCCCAACACTGGAAGAAAATTCCCCCCCCCCAAAATTTACAATTTTCACCATGATGACCAACATGAACCAAACGAAAACCCAAAAGGAGACACCAAAACACGTCAAAAACACCCCAAAAAAGAAAGGGATCACCCATAAACTGGAAGAAAATCCCCAAAAAGCACAGATCCAATCCCAAAACCAGCCTAAACCTACCTGATGTTCTCCAAAACCCACAAATTTACCCTTTTCCACCATGATGACCATGGAAAACCCAACGAAACCCAATGGAGACAAAAAACATGTCAAAAAAAAAAAAAAAAAAAAAACAAAAAAAAAAACAAAAAAGAACAGGATCTCCCCAAAAAAGAGAAGAAAACCCCAAATGCCATAGATCCACCCCAAAAGTCCCCCTAAGCCTACCTGATGTTCTCCAAAACCCACAATTTACCCTTTTTCACAATGATGACCAACGAGAACCCAACAAAACCCAACGGACAACCCCAAAACACGTCAAAAACACCCCAAAAAAGAACAGGATCACCCCAAAAAACAGAAGAAAACCCCAAATACCATGAATCCACCCCAAAAGTCCCCCTAAACCTACCTGAAGTTCTCCAAAACCCACAATTTACCCTTTTCCACCAAGATGCCAACAGAAAACCCAACGAAACCCAACAGAGACATCAAAACATGTCAAAAACACCCCAAAAAAGAACGGGATAACCCCCAAAACTGGAAGAAAATCCCCAAAAAGCATGGATCCAATTCCAAAACCACCCTAAACCTACCTGATCTTCTCCAAATCCCAAAGTCCACTCCCAACCACCAGAAAACCCATTAGGAACTCAACAAAATGCAACAGAAACCCCAAAACACCTCAAAAACACCCCAAAAGCAAACCGGATCAGAAGAAAATACGTGATTTAACCCCAAGAAAACCCTTAAACCTACCTGATCTTCTCCAAATCCCAAAATCCACTCCCACCCACCATAAAACCCATTAGGAACTCAACAAAACGCAACGGAAACCCCAAAACACGTCAAAAACACCCCAAAAAAGAACTGGATCAGAAGAAAAAAAAAACAAAACTATGCATTTCCCTCCCAAATCACCCTAAACTTACCTGATCTTCTTCAAAACCCACAATCCACTCCCATTTAGCTTAACGACCAACGAGAACCCAACAAAACCCAACGGAGACCCCAAAAACGTCAAAAACACCCCAAAAAAGAACTGGTTCAACCCCAACAACGAAAGAAAACCCCAAAAGCCATAGATCCACACCAAAAATCCCCCTAAACCAACCTGAAGTTCTCCAAAACCCACAATTTACACTTTTCCACATTGATGACCATGGAAAACCCAACGAAACCCAACGGAGACCACAAAACACGTAAAAAAAAAAAAAAAAAAAAAAAAAAAAAAAAAAAAAAGAAAGGGATCACCCCCAAAATTGGAAGAAAATCCTTCAAAATCATAGATCCACCCCAAAACCACCCTAAACCTACCTGATGATCTCCAAAACCCACAATTTACAATTTTCCAACATGATGACCATGGAAAACCCAACGAAACCCAATGGAGACCCCAAAAGAAGTCAAAAACACCCCAAACAAGAACGGGATAAACCCTAAAAACGAAAGAAAACCCCAAAAGCCATAGATCCACACCAAAAGTCCCCCTAAACCTACCTGATGTTCTCCAAAACCCACAATTTACACTTTTCCACCATGATGACCACGGAAAACCCAACAGAGAACCCAAAACACGTCAAAAACACCCCAAACAAGAACAGGATCACCCCCAAAACCAAAGAAAACCCCAAAAAGCACGGATCCAATCCCAAAACCACTCTAAACGTACCTGATGTTCTCCAAATCCAAATGTCCACTCCCAACCACCATAAAACCCATTAGGAACTCAACGAAACCCAACGGAAACCCCAAAACACGTCAAAAACACCCCAAAAAAGAACTGAATCAGAAGAAAAAACACCAAAAACTATGAATTTCCCCACAAAACCACCCTAAACTCACCTGATCTTCTTCAAAACCCACAATCCACTCCCATTTCCCTTAAGGACCAACGAGAATCCAACTAAAACCCAACGGAGACCCCAAAACAAGTCAAAAACACCCCAAACAAGAACGGAATCACCCCCAAAACTGGAAGAAAATCCCCAAAAAACATAGATCCACCCCAAAACGACACTAAACCTACCTGATCTTCTCCAAAACACGCAAGTTAAACTTTTCCAACATGATGAAAAACAAGAACCCAACAAAACCCAACAGAGACCCCAAAACATGTCAAAAACACCCCAAAAAAGAACGGGATCACCCCCAACACTGGAAGAAAATTCCCCCCCCAAAAATTTACAATTTTCACCATGATGACCAACATGAACCAAACGAAAACCCAAAAGGAGACACCAAAACACGTCAAAAACACCCCAAAAAAGAAAGGGATCACCCATAAACTGGAAGAAAATCCCCAAAAAGCACAGATCCAATCCCAAAACCAGCCTAAACCTACCTGATGTTCTCCAAAACCCACAAATTTACCCTTTTCCACCATGATGACCATGGAAAACCCAACGAAACCCAATGGAGACAAAAAACATGTCAAAAAAAAAAAAAAAAACAAAAAAACAAAAAAAACAAAAAAGAACAGGATCTCCCCAAAAAAGAGAAGAAAACCCCAAATGCCATAGATCCACCCCAAAAGTCCCCCTAAGCCTACCTGATGTTCTCCAAAACCCACAATTTACCCTTTTTCACAATGATGACCAACGAGAACCCAACAAAACCCAACGGACAACCCCAAAACACGTCAAAAACACCCCAAAAAAGAACAGGATCACCCCAAAAAACAGAAGAAAACCCCAAATACCATGAATCCACCCCAAAAGTCCCCCTAAACCTACCTGAAGTTCTCCAAAACCCACAATTTACCCTTTTCCACCAAGATGCCAACAGAAAACCCAACGAAACCCAACAGAGACATCAAAACATGTCAAAAACACCCCAAAAAAGAACGGGATAACCCCCAAAACTGGAAGAAAATCCCCAAAAAGCATGGATCCAATTCCAAAACCACCCTAAACCTACCTGATCTTCTCCAAATCCCAAAGTCCACTCCCAACCACCAGAAAACCCATTAGGAACTCAACAAAATGCAACAGAAACCCCAAAACACCTCAAAAACACCCCAAAAGCAAACCGGATCAGAAGAAAATACGTGATTTAACCCCAAGAAAACCCTTAAACCTACCTGATCTTCTCCAAATCCCAAAATCCACTCCCACCCACCATAAAACCCATTAGGAACTCAACAAAACGCAACGGAAACCCCAAAACACGTCAAAAACACCCCAAAAAAGAACTGGATCAGAAGGAAAAAAAAAACAAAACTATGCATTTCCCTCCCAAATCACCCTAAACTTACCTGATCTTCTTCAAAACCCACAATCCACTCCCATTTAGCTTAACGACCAACGAGAACCCAACAAAACCCAACGGAGACCCCAAAAACGTCAAAAACACCCCAAAAAAGAACTGGTTCAACCCCAACAACGAAAGAAAACCCCAAAAGCCATAGATCCACACCAAAAATCCCCCTAAACCAACCTGAAGTTCTCCAAAACCCACAATTTACACTTTTCCACATTGATGACCATGGAAAACCCAACGAAACCCAACGGAGACCACAAAACACGTCAAAAAAAAAAAAAAAAAAAAAAAAAAAAGAAAGGGATCACCCCCAAAATTGGAAGAAAATCCTTCAAAATCATAGATCCACCCCAAAACCACCCTAAACCTACCTGATGATCTCCAAAACCCACAATTTACAATTTTCCAACATGATGACCATGGAAAACCCAACGAAACCCAACGGAGACCCCAAAAGAAGTCAAAAACACCCCAAACAAGAACGGGATAAACCCTAAAAACGAAAGAAAACCCCAAAAGCCATAGATCCACACCAAAAGTCCCCCTAAACCTACCTGATGTTCTCCAAAACCCACAATTTACACTTTTCCACCATGATGACCACGGAAAACCCAACAGAGAACCCAAAACACGTCAAAAACACCCCAAACAAGAACAGGATCACCCCCAAAACCAAAGAAAACCCCAAAAAGCACGGATCCAATCCCAAAACCACTCTAAACGTACCTGATGTTCTCCAAATCCAAATGTCCACTCCCAACCACCATAAAACCCATTAGGAACTCAACGAAACCCAACGGAAACCCCAAAACACGTCAAAAACACCCCAAAAAAGAACTGAATCAGAAGAAAAAACACCAAAAACTATGAATTTCCCCACAAAACCACCCTAAACTCACCTGATCTTCTTCAAAACCCACAATCCACTCCCATTTCCCTTAAGGACCAACGAGAATCCAACTAAAACCCAACGGAGACCCCAAAACAAGTCAAAAACACCCCAAACAAGAACGGAATCACCCCCAAAACTGGAAGAAAATCCCCAAAAAACATAGATCCACCCCAAAACGACACTAAACCTACCTGATCTTCTCCAAAACACGCAAGTTAAACTTTTCCAACATGATGAAAAACAAGAACCCAACAAAACCCAACAGAGACCCCAAAACATGTCAAAAACACCCCAAAAAAGAACGGGATCACCCCCAACACTGGAAGAAAATTCCCCCCCAAAAAATTTACAATTTTCACCATGATGACCAACATGAACCAAACGAAAACCCAAAAGGAGACACCAAAACACGTCAAAAACACCCCAAAAAAGAAAGGGATCACCCATAAACTGGAAGAAAATCCCCAAAAAGCACAGATCCAATCCCAAAACCAGCCTAAACCTACCTGATGTTCTCCAAAACCCACAAATTTACCCTTTTCCACCATGATGACCATGGAAAACCCAACGAAACCCAATGGAGACAAAAAACATGTCAAAACAAAAACAAAAACAAAAACAAAAACAAAAACAAAAAAGAACAGGATCTCCCCAAAAAAGAGAAGAAAACCCCAAATGCCATAGATCCACCCCAAAAGTCCCCCTAAGCCTACCTGATGTTCTCCAAAACCCACGATTTACCCTTTTTCACAATGATGACCAACGAGAACCCAACAAAACCCAACGGACAACCCCAAAACACGTCAAAAACACCCCAAAAAAGAACAGGATCACCCCAAAAAACAGAAGAAAACCCCAAATACCATGAATCCACCCCAAAAGTCCCCCTAAACCTACCTGAAGTTCTCCAAAACCCACAATTTACCCTTTTCCACCAAGATGCCAACAGAAAACCCAACGAAACCCAACAGAGACATCAAAACATGTCAAAAACACCCCAAAAAAGAACGGGATAACCCCCAAAACTGGAAGAAAATCCCCAAAAAGCATGGATCCAATTCCAAAACCACCCTAAACCTACCTGATCTTCTCCAAATCCCAAAGTCCACTCCCAACCACCAGAAAACCCATTAGGAACTCAACAAAATGCAACAGAAACCCCAAAACACCTCAAAAACACCCCAAAAGCAAACCGGATCAGAAGAAAATACGTGATTTAACCCCAAGAAAACCCTTAAACCTACCTGATCTTCTCCAAATCCCAAAATCCACTCCCACCCACCATAAAACCCATTAGGAACTCAACAAAACGCAACGGAAACCCCAAAACACGTCAAAAACACCCCAAAAAAGAACTGGATCAGAAGGAAAAAAAAAACAAAACTATGCATTTCCCTCCCAAATCACCCTAAACTTACCTGATCTTCTTCAAAACCCACAATCCACTCCCATTTAGCTTAACGACCAACGAGAACCCAACAAAACCCAACGGAGACCCCAAAAACGTCAAAAACACCCCAAAAAAGAACTGGTTCAACCCCAACAACGAAAGAAAACCCCAAAAGCCATAGATCCACACCAAAAATCCCCCTAAACCAACCTGAAGTTCTCCAAAACCCACAATTTACACTTTTCCACATTGATGACCATGGAAAACCCAACGAAACCCAACGGAGACCACAAAACACGTAAAAAAAAAAAAAAAAAAAAAAAAAAAAAAAAAAAAAGAAAGGGATCACCCCCAAAATTGGAAGAAAATCCTTCAAAATCATAGATCCACCCCAAAACCACCCTAAACCTACCTGATGATCTCCAAAACCCACAATTTACAATTTTCCAACATGATGACCATGGAAAACCCAACGAAACCCAATGGAGACCCCAAAAGAAGTCAAAAACACCCCAAACAAGAACGGGATAAACCCTAAAAACGAAAGAAAACCCCAAAAGCCATAGATCCACACCAAAAGTCCCCCTAAACCTACCTGATGTTCTCCAAAACCCACAATTTACACTTTTCCACCATGATGACCACGGAAAACCCAACAGAGAACCCAAAACACGTCAAAAACACCCCAAACAAGAACAGGATCACCCCCAAAACCAAAGAAAACCCCAAAAAGCACGGATCCAATCCCAAAACCACTCTAAACGTACCTGATGTTCTCCAAATCCAAATGTCCACTCCCAACCACCATAAAACCCATTAGGAACTCAACGAAACCCAACGGAAACCCCAAAACACGTCAAAAACACCCCAAAAAAGAACTGAATCAGAAGAAAAAACACCAAAAACTATGAATTTCCCCACAAAACCACCCTAAACTCACCTGATCTTCTTCAAAACCCACAATCCACTCCCATTTCCCTTAAGGACCAACGAGAATCCAACTAAAACCCAACGGAGACCCCAAAACAAGTCAAAAACACCCCAAACAAGAACGGAATCACCCCCAAAACTGGAAGAAAATCCCCAAAAAACATAGATCCACCCCAAAACGACACTAAACCTACCTGATCTTCTCCAAAACACGCAAGTTAAACTTTTCCAACATGATGAAAAACAAGAACCCAACAAAACCCAACAGAGACCCCAAAACATGTCAAAAACACCCCAAAAAAGAACGGGATCACCCCCAACACTGGAAGAAAATTCCCCCCCCAAAAATTTACAATTTTCACCATGATGACCAACATGAACCAAACGAAAACCCAAAAGGAGACACCAAAACACGTCAAAAACACCCCAAAAAAGAAAGGGATCACCCATAAACTGGAAGAAAATCCCCAAAAAGCACAGATCCAATCCCAAAACCAGCCTAAACCTACCTGATGTTCTCCAAAACCCACAAATTTACCCTTTTCCACCATGATGACCATGGAAAACCCAACGAAACCCAATGGAGACAAAAAACATGTCAAAAAAAAAAAAAAAAAAAAAAAACAAAAAAAACAAAAAAGAACAGGATCTCCCCAAAAAAGAGAAGAAAACCCCAAATGCCATAGATCCACCCCAAAAGTCCCCCTAAGCCTACCTGATGTTCTCCAAAACCCACAATTTACCCTTTTTCACAATGATGACCAACGAGAACCCAACAAAACCCAACGGACAACCCCAAAACACGTCAAAAACACCCCAAAAAAGAACAGGATCACCCCAAAAAACAGAAGAAAACCCCAAATACCATGAATCCACCCCAAAAGTCCCCCTAAACCTACCTGAAGTTCTCCAAAACCCACAATTTACCCTTTTCCACCAAGATGCCAACAGAAAACCCAACGAAACCCAACAGAGACATCAAAACATGTCAAAAACACCCCAAAAAAGAACGGGATAACCCCCAAAACTGGAAGAAAATCCCCAAAAAGCATGGATCCAATTCCAAAACCACCCTAAACCTACCTGATCTTCTCCAAATCCCAAAGTCCACTCCCAACCACCATAAAACCCATTAGGAACTCAACAAAATGCAACAGAAACCCCAAAACACCTCAAAAACACCCCAAAAGCAAACCGGATCAGAAGAAAATACGTGATTTAACCCCAAGAAAACCCTTAAACCTACCTGATCTTCTCCAAATCCCAAAATCCACTCCCACCCACCATAAAACCCATTAGGAACTCAACAAAACGCAACGGAAACCCCAAAACACGTCAAAAACACCCCAAAAAAGAACTGGATCAGAAGGAAAAAAAAAACAAAACTATGCATTTCCCTCCCAAATCACCCTAAACTTACCTGATCTTCTTCAAAACCCACAATCCACTCCCATTTAGCTTAACGACCAACGAGAACCCAACAAAACCCAACGGAGACCCCAAAAACGTCAAAAACACCCCAAAAAAGAACTGGTTCAACCCCAACAACGAAAGAAAACCCCAAAAGCCATAGATCCACACCAAAAATCCCCCTAAACCAACCTGAAGTTCTCCAAAACCCACAATTTACACTTTTCCACATTGATGACCATGGAAAACCCAACGAAACCCAACGGAGACCACAAAACACGTCAAAAAAAAAAAAAAAAAAAAAAAAAAAGAAAGGGATCACCCCCAAAATTGGAAGAAAATCCTTCAAAATCATAGATCCACCCCAAAACCACCCTAAACCTACCTGATGATCTCCAAAACCCACAATTTACAATTTTCCAACATGATGACCATGGAAAACCCAACGAAACCCAACGGAGACCCCAAAAGAAGTCAAAAACACCCCAAACAAGAACGGGATAAACCCTAAAAACGAAAGAAAACCCCAAAAGCCATAGATCCACACCAAAAGTCCCCCTAAACCTACCTGATGTTCTCCAAAACCCACAATTTACACTTTTCCACCATGATGACCACGGAAAACCCAACAGAGAACCCAAAACACGTCAAAAACACCCCAAACAAGAACAGGATCACCCCCAAAACCAAAGAAAACCCCAAAAAGCACGGATCCAATCCCAAAACCACTCTAAACGTACCTGATGTTCTCCAAATCCAAATGTCCACTCCCAACCACCATAAAACCCATTAGGAACTCAACGAAACCCAACGGAAACCCCAAAACATGTCAAAAACACCCCAAAAAAGAACTGAATCAGAAGAAAAAACACCAAAAACTATGAATTTCCCCACAAAACCACCCTAAACTCACCTGATCTTCTTCAAAACCCACAATCCACTCCCATTTCCCTTAAGGACCAACGAGAATCCAACTAAAACCCAACGGAGACCCCAAAACAAGTCAAAAACACCCCAAACAAGAACGGAATCACCCCCAAAACTGGAAGAAAATCCCCAAAAAACATAGATCCACCCCAAAACGACACTAAACCTACCTGATCTTCTCCAAAACACGCAAGTTAAACTTTTCCAACATGATGAAAAACAAGAACCCAACAAAACCCAACAGAGACCCCAAAACATGTCAAAAACACCCCAAAAAAGAACGGGATCACCCCCAACACTGGAAGAAAATTCCCCCCCAAAAAATTTACAATTTTCACCATGATGACCAACATGAACCAAACGAAAACCCAAAAGGAGACACCAAAACACGTCAAAAACACCCCAAAAAAGAAAGGGATCACCCATAAACTGGAAGAAAATCCCCAAAAAGCACAGATCCAATCCCAAAACCAGCCTAAACCTACCTGATGTTCTCCAAAACCCACAAATTTACCCTTTTCCACCATGATGACCATGGAAAACCCAACGAAACCCAATGGAGACAAAAAACATGTCAAAACAAAAACAAAAACAAAAACAAAAACAAAAACAAAAAAGAACAGGATCTCCCCAAAAAAGAGAAGAAAACCCCAAATGCCATAGATCCACCCCAAAAGTCCCCCTAAGCCTACCTGATGTTCTCCAAAACCCACGATTTACCCTTTTTCACAATGATGACCAACGAGAACCCAACAAAACCCAACGGACAACCCCAAAACACGTCAAAAACACCCCAAAAAAGAACAGGATCACCCCAAAAAACAGAAGAAAACCCCAAATACCATGAATCCACCCCAAAAGTCCCCCTAAACCTACCTGAAGTTCTCCAAAACCCACAATTTACCCTTTTCCACCAAGATGCCAACAGAAAACCCAACGAAACCCAACAGAGACATCAAAACATGTCAAAAACACCCCAAAAAAGAACGGGATAACCCCCAAAACTGGAAGAAAATCCCCAAAAAGCATGGATCCAATTCCAAAACCACCCTAAACCTACCTGATCTTCTCCAAATCCCAAAGTCCACTCCCAACCACCACAAAACCCATTAGGAACTCAACAAAATGCAACAGAAACCCCAAAACACCTCAAAAACACCCCAAAAGCAAACCGGATCAGAAGAAAATACGTGATTTAACCCCAAGAAAACCCTTAAACCTACCTGATCTTCTCCAAATCCCAAAATCCACTCCCACCCACCATAAAACCCATTAGGAACTCAACAAAACGCAACGGAAACCCCAAAACACGTCAAAAACACCCCAAAAAAGAACTGGATCAGAAGGAAAAAAAAAACAAAACTATGCATTTCCCTCCCAAATCACCCTAAACTTACCTGATCTTCTTCAAAACCCACAATCCACTCCCATTTAGCTTAACGACCAACGAGAACCCAACAAAACCCAACGGAGACCCCAAAAACGTCAAAAACACCCCAAAAAAGAACTGGTTCAACCCCAACAACGAAAGAAAACCCCAAAAGCCATAGATCCACACCAAAAATCCCCCTAAACCAACCTGAAGTTCTCCAAAACCCACAATTTACACTTTTCCACATTGATGACCATGGAAAACCCAACGAAACCCAACGGAGACCACAAAACACGTAAAAAAAAAAAAAAAAAAAAAAAAAAAAAAAAAAAAGAAAGGGATCACCCCCAAAATTGGAAGAAAATCCTTCAAAATCATAGATCCACCCCAAAACCACCCTAAACCTACCTGATGATCTCCAAAACCCACAATTTACAATTTTCCAACATGATGACCATGGAAAACCCAACGAAACCCAACGGAGACCCCAAAAGAAGTCAAAAACACCCCAAACAAGAACGGGATAAACCCTAAAAACGAAAGAAAACCCCAAAAGCCATAGATCCACACCAAAAGTCCCCCTAAACCTACCTGATGTTCTCCAAAACCCACAATTTACACTTTTCCACCATGATGACCATGGAAAACCCAACAGAGAACCCAAAACACGTCAAAAACACCCCAAACAAGAACAGGATCACCCCCAAAACCAAAGAAAACCCCAAAAAGCACGGATCCAATCCCAAAACCACTCTAAACGTACCTGATGTTCTCCAAATCCAAATGTCCACTCCCAACCACCATAAAACCCATTAGGAACTCAACGAAACCCAACAGAAACCCCAAAACACGTCAAAAACACCCCAAAAAAGAACTGAATCAGAAGAAAAAACACCAAAAACTATGAATTTCCCCACAAAACCACCCTAAACTCACCTGATCTTCTTCAAAACCCACAATCCACTCCCATTTCCCTTAAGGACCAACGAGAATCCAACTAAAACCCAACGGAGACCCCAAAACAAGTCAAAAACACCCCAAACAAGAACGGAATCACCCCCAAAACTGAAAGAAAATCCCCAAAAAACATAGATCCACCCCAAAACGACACTAAACCTACCTGATCTTCTCCAAAACACGCAAGTTAAACTTTTCCAACATGATGAAAAACAAGAACCCAACAAAACCCAACAGAGACCCCAAAACATGTCAAAAACACCCCAAAAAAGAACGGGATCACCCCCAACACTGGAAGAAAATTCCCCCCCCAAAAATTTACAATTTTCACCATGATGACCAACATGAACCAAACGAAAACCCAAAAGGAGACACCAAAACACGTCAAAAACACCCCAAAAAAGAAAGGGATCACCCATAAACTGGAAGAAAATCCCCAAAAAGCACAGATCCAATCCCAAAACCAGCCTAAACCTACCTGATGTTCTCCAAAACCCACAAATTTACCCTTTTCCACCATGATGACCATGGAAAACCCAACGAAACCCAATGGAGACAAAAAACATGTCAAAAAAAAAAAAAAAAAAAAAAAAACAAAAAAAAAAGAACAGGATCTCCCCAAAAAAGAGAAGAAAACCCCAAATGCCATAGATCCACCCCAAAAGTCCCCCTAAGCCTACCTGATGTTCTCCAAAACCCACGATTTACCCTTTTTCACAATGATGACCAACGAGAACCCAACAAAACCCAACGGACAACCCCAAAACATGTCAAAAACACCCCAAAAAAGAACAGGATCACCCCAAAAAACAGAAGAAAACCCCAAATACCATGAATCCACCCCAAAAGTCCCCCTAAACCTACCTGAAGTTCTCCAAAACCCACAATTTACCCTTTTCCACCAAGATGCCAACAGAAAACCCAACGAAACCCAACAGAGACATCAAAACATGTCAAAAACACCCCAAAAAAGAACGGGATAACCCCCAAAACTGGAAGAAAATCCCCAAAAAGCATGGATCCAATTCCAAAACCACCCTAAACCTACCTGATCTTCTCCAAATCCCAAAGTCCACTCCCAACCACCATAAAACCCATTAGGAACTCAACAAAATGCAACAGAAACCCCAAAACACCTCAAAAACACCCCAAAAGCAAACCGGATCAGAAGAAAATACGTGATTTAACCCCAAGAAAACCCTTAAACCTACCTGATCTTCTCCAAATCCCAAAATCCACTCCCACCCACCATAAAACCCATTAGGAACTCAACAAAACGCAACGGAAACCCCAAAACACGTCAAAAACACCCCAAAAAAGAACTGGATCAGAAGGAAAAAAAAAACAAAACTATGCATTTCCCTCCCAAATCACCCTAAACTTACCTGATCTTCTTCAAAACCCACAATCCACTCCCATTTAGCTTAACGACCAACGAGAACCCAACAAAACCCAACGGAGACCCCAAAAACGTCAAAAACACCCCAAAAAAGAACTGGTTCAACCCCAACAACGAAAGAAAACCCCAAAAGCCATAGATCCACACCAAAAATCCCCCTAAACCAACCTGAAGTTCTCCAAAACCCACAATTTACACTTTTCCACATTGATGACCATGGAAAACCCAACGAAACCCAACGGAGACCACAAAACACGTCAAAAAAAAAAAAAAAAAAAAAAAAAAAAAAAAAAAGAAAGGGATCACCCCCAAAATTGGAAGAAAATCCTTCAAAATCATAGATCCACCCCAAAACCACCCTAAACCTACCTGATGATCTCCAAAACCCACAATTTACAATTTTCCAACATGATGACCATGGAAAACCCAACGAAACCCAACGGAGACCCCAAAAGAAGTCAAAAACACCCCAAACAAGAACGGGATAAACCCTAAAAACGAAAGAAAACCCCAAAAGCCATAGATCCACACCAAAAGTCCCCCTAAACCTACCTGATGTTCTCCAAAACCCACAATTTACACTTTTCCACCATGATGACCACGGAAAACCCAACAGAGAACCCAAAACACGTCAAAAACACCCCAAACAAGAACAGGATCACCCCCAAAACCAAAGAAAACCCCAAAAAGCACGGATCCAATCCCAAAACCACTCTAAACGTACCTGATGTTCTCCAAATCCAAATGTCCACTCCCAACCACCATAAAACCCATTAGGAACTCAACGAAACCCAACGGAAACCCCAAAACACGTCAAAAACACCCCAAAAAAGAACTGAATCAGAAGAAAAAACACCAAAAACTATGAATTTCCCCACAAAACCACCCTAAACTCACCTGATCTTCTTCAAAACCCACAATCCACTCCCATTTCCCTTAAGGACCAACGAGAATCCAACTAAAACCCAACGGAGACCCCAAAACAAGTCAAAAACACCCCAAACAAGAACGGAATCACCCCCAAAACTGGAAGAAAATCCCCAAAAAACATAGATCCACCCCAAAACGACACTAAACCTACCTGATCTTCTCCAAAACACGCAAGTTAAACTTTTCCAACATGATGAAAAACAAGAACCCAACAAAACCCAACAGAGACCCCAAAACATGTCAAAAACACCCCAAAAAAGAACGGGATCACCCCCAACACTGGAAGAAAATTCCCCCCCCAAAAATTTACAATTTTCACCATGATGACCAACATGAACCAAACGAAAACCCAAAAGGAGACACCAAAACACGTCAAAAACACCCCAAAAAAGAAAGGGATCACCCATAAACTGGAAGAAAATCCCCAAAAAGCACAGATCCAATCCCAAAACCAGCCTAAACCTACCTGATGTTCTCCAAAACCCACAAATTTACCCTTTTCCACCATGATGACCATGGAAAACCCAACGAAACCCAATGGAGACAAAAAACATGTCAAAACAAAAACAAAAACAAAAACAAAAACAAAAACAAAAAAGAACAGGATCTCCCCAAAAAAGAGAAGAAAACCCCAAATGCCATAGATCCACCCCAAAAGTCCCCCTAAGCCTACCTGATGTTCTCCAAAACCCACGATTTACCCTTTTTCACAATGATGACCAACGAGAACCCAACAAAACCCAACGGACAACCCCAAAACACGTCAAAAACACCCCAAAAAAGAACAGGATCACCCCAAAAAACAGAAGAAAACCCCAAATACCATGAATCCACCCCAAAAGTCCCCCTAAACCTACCTGAAGTTCTCCAAAACCCACAATTTACCCTTTTCCACCAAGATGCCAACAGAAAACCCAACGAAACCCAACAGAGACATCAAAACATGTCAAAAACACCCCAAAAAAGAACGGGATCACCCCCAACACTGGAAGAAAATCCCCAAAAAGCATGGATCCAATTCCAAAACCACCCTAAACCTACCTGATCTTCTCCAAATCCCAAAGTCCACTCCCAACCACCAGAAAACCCATTAGGAACTCAACAAAATGCAACAGAAACCCCAAAACACCTCAAAAACACCCCAAAAGCAAACCGGATCAGAAGAAAATACGTGATTTAACCCCAAGAAAACCCTTAAACCTACCTGATCTTCTCCAAATCCCAAAATCCACTCCCACCCACCATAAAACCCATTAGGAACTCAACAAAACGCAACGGAAACCCCAAAACACGTCAAAAACACCCCAAAAAAGAACTGGATCAGAAGGAAAAAAAAAACAAAACTATGCATTTCCCTCCCAAATCACCCTAAACTTACCTGATCTTCTTCAAAACCCACAATCCACTCCCATTTAGCTTAACGACCAACGAGAACCCAACAAAACCCAACGGAGACACCAAAAACGTCAAAAACACCCCAAAAAAGAACTGGTTCAACCCCAACAACGAAAGAAAACCCCAAAAGCCATAGATCCACACCAAAAATCCCCCTAAACCAACCTGAAGTTCTCCAAAACCCACAGTTTACACTTTTCCACATTGATGACCATGGAAAACCCAACGAAACCCAACGGAGACCACAAAACACGTCAAAAAAAAAAAAAAAAAAAAAAAAAAAAAAAAAAAAGAAAGGGATCACCCCCAAAATTGGAAGAAAATCCTTCAAAATCATAGATCCACCCCAAAACCACCCTAAACCTACCTGATGATCTCCAAAACCCACAATTTACAATTTTCCAACATGATGACCATGGAAAACACAACTAAACCCAACGGAGACCCCAAAAGAAGTCAAAAACACCCCAAACAAGAACGGGATAAACCCTAAAAACGAAAGAAAACCCCAAAAGCCATAGATCCACACCAAAAGTCCCCCTAAACCTACCTGATGTTCTCCAAAACCCACAATTTACACTTTTCCACCATGATGACCACGGAAAACCCAACAGAGAACCCAAAACACGTCAAAAACACCCCAAACAAGAACAGGATCACCCCCAAAACCAAAGAAAACCCCAAAAAGCACGGATCCAATCCCAAAACCACTCTAAACGTACCTGATGTTCTCCAAATCCAAATGTCCACTCCCAACCACCATAAAACCCATTAGGAACTCAACGAAACCCAACGGAAACCCCAAAACACGTCAAAAACACCCCAAAAAAGAACTGAATCAGAAGAAAAAACACCAAAAACTATGAATTTCCCCACAAAACCACCCTAAACTCACCTGATCTTCTTCAAAACCCACAATCCACTCCCATTTCCCTTAAGGACCAACGAGAATCCAACTAAAACCCAACGGAGACCCCAAAACAAGTCAAAAACACCCCAAACAAGAACGGAATCACCCCCAAAACTGGAAGAAAATCCCCAAAAAACATAGATCCACCCCAAAACGACACTAAACCTACCTGATCTTCTCCAAAACACGCAAGTTAAACTTTTCCAACATGATGAAAAACAAGAACCCAACAAAACCCAACAGAGACCCCAAAACATGTCAAAAACACCCCAAAAAAGAACGGGATCACCCCCAACACTGGAAGAAAATCCCCAAAAAGCATGGATCCAATTCCAAAACCACCCTAAACCTACCTGATCTTCTCCAAATCCCAAAGTCCACTCCCAACCACCAGAAAACCCATTAGGAACTCAACAAAATGCAACAGAAACCCCAAAACACCTCAAAAACACCCCAAAAGCAAACCGGATCAGAAGAAAATACGTGATTTAACCCCAAGAAAACCCTTAAACCTACCTGATCTTCTCCAAATCCCAAAATCCACTCCCACCCACCATAAAACCCATTAGGAACTCAACAAAACGCAACGGAAACCCCAAAACACGTCAAAAACACCCCAAAAAAGAACTGGATCAGAAGGAAAAAAAAAACAAAACTATGCATTTCCCTCCCAAATCACCCTAAACTTACCTGATCTTCTTCAAAACCCACAATCCACTCCCATTTAGCTTAACGACCAACGAGAACCCAACAAAACCCAACGGAGACCCCAAAAACGTCAAAAACACCCCAAAAAAGAACTGGTTCAACCCCAACAACGAAAGAAAACCCCAAAAGCCATAGATCCACACCAAAAATCCCCCTAAACCAACCTGAAGTTCTCCAAAACCCACAGTTTACACTTTTCCACATTGATGACCATGGAAAACCCAACGAAACCCAACGGAGACCACAAAACACGTCAAAAAAAAAAAAAAAAAAAAAAAAAAAAAAAAAAAAAAAAAGGGATCACCCCCAAAATTGGAAGAAAATCCTTCAAAATCATAGATCCACCCCAAAACCACCCTAAACCTACCTGATGATCTCCAAAACCCACAATTTACAATTTTCCAACATGATGACCATGGAAAACCCAACGAAACCCAACGGAGACCCCAAAAGAAGTCAAAAACACGCCAAACAAGAACGGGATAAACCCTAAAAACGAAAGAAAACCCCAAAAGCCATAGATCCACACCAAAAGTCCCCCTAAACCTACCTGATGTTCTCCAAAACCCACAATTTACACTTTTCCACCATGATGACCACGGAAAACCCAACAGAGAACCCAAAACACGTCAAAAACACCCCAAACAAGAACAGGATCACCCCCAAAACCAAAGAAAACCCCAAAAAGCACGGATCCAATCCCAAAACCACTCTAAACGTACCTGATGTTCTCCAAATCCAAATGTCCACTCCCAACCACCATAAAACCCATTAGGAACTCAACGAAACCCAACGGAAACCCCAAAACACGTCAAAAACACCCCAAAAAAGAACTGAATCAGAAGAAAAAACACCAAAAACTATGAATTTCCCCACAAAACCACCCTAAACTCACCTGATCTTCTTCAAAACCCACAATCCACTCCCATTTCCCTTAAGGACCAACGAGAATCCAACTAAAACCCAACGGAGACCCCAAAACAAGTCAAAAACACCCCAAACAAGAACGGAATCACCCCCAAAACTGGAAGAAAATCCCCAAAAAACATAGATCCACCCCAAAACGACACTAAACCTACCTGATCTTCTCCAAAACACGCAAGTTAAACTTTTCCAACATGATGAAAAACAAGAACCCAACAAAACCCAACAGAGACCCCAAAACATGTCAAAAACACCCCAAAAAAGAACGGGATCACCCCCAACACTGGAAGAAAATTCCCCCCCAAAAAATTTACAATTTTCACCATGATGACCAACATGAACCAAACGAAAACCCAAAAGGAGACACCAAAACACGTCAAAAACACCCCAAAAAAGAAAGGGATCACCCATAAACTGGAAGAAAATCCCCAAAAAGCACAGATCCAATCCCAAAACCAGCCTAAACCTACCTGATGTTCTCCAAAACCCACAAATTTACCCTTTTCCACCATGATGACCATGGAAAACCCAACGAAACCCAATGGAGACAAAAAACATGTCAAAAAAAAAAAAAAAAAAAACAAAAAAGAACAGGATCTCCCCAAAAAAGAGAAGAAAACCCCAAATGCCATAGATCCACCCCAAAAGTCCCCCTAAGCCTACCTGATGTTCTCCAAAACCCACGATTTACCCTTTTTCACAATGATGACCAACGAGAACCCAACAAAACCCAACGGACAACCCCAAAACACGTCAAAAACACCCCAAAAAAGAACAGGATCACCCCAAAAAACAGAAGAAAACCCCAAATACCATGAATCCACCCCAAAAGTCCCCCTAAACCTACCTGAAGTTCTCCAAAACCCACAATTTACCCTTTTCCACCAAGATGCCAACAGAAAACCCAACGAAACCCAACAGAGACATCAAAACATGTCAAAAACACCCCAAAAAAGAACGGGATAACCCCCAAAACTGGAAGAAAATCCCCAAAAAGCATGGATCCAATTCCAAAACCACCCTAAACCTACCTGATCTTCTCCAAATCCCAAAGTCCACTCCCAACCACCAGAAAACCCATTAGGAACTCAACAAAATGCAACAGAAACCCCAAAACACCTCAAAAACACCCCAAAAGCAAACCGGATCAGAAGAAAATACGTGATTTAACCCCAAGAAAACCCTTAAACCTACCTGATCTTCTCCAAATCCCAAAATCCACTCCCACCCACCATAAAACCCATTAGGAACTCAACAAAACGCAACGGAAACCCCAAAACACGTCAAAAACACCCCAAAAAAGAACTGGATCAGAAGGAAAAAAAAAACAAAACTATGCATTTCCCTCCCAAATCACCCTAAACTTACCTGATCTTCTTCAAAACCCACAATCCACTCCCATTTAGCTTAACGACCAACGAGAACCCAACAAAACCCAACGGAGACCCCAAAAACGTCAAAAACACCCCAAAAAAGAACTGGTTCAACCCCAACAACGAAAGAAAACCCCAAAAGCCATAGATCCACACCAAAAATCCCCCTAAACCAACCTGAAGTTCTCCAAAACCCACAGTTTACACTTTTCCACATTGATGACCATGGAAAACCCAACGAAACCCAACGGAGACCACAAAACACGTAAAAAAAAAAAAAAAAAAAAAAAAAAAAAAAAAAAAAAAAGAAAGGGATCATCCCCAAAATTGGAAGAAAATCCTTCAAAATCATAGATCCACCCCAAAACCACCCTAAACCTACCTGATGATCTCCAAAACCCACAATTTACAATTTTCCAACATGATGACCATGGAAAACCCAACGAAACCCAACGGAGACCCCAAAAGAAGTCAAAAACACCCCAAACAAGAACGGGATAAACCCTAAAAACGAAAGAAAACCCCAAAAGCCATAGATCCACACCAAAAGTCCCCCTAAACCTACCTGATGTTCTCCAAAACCCACAATTTACACTTTTCCACCATGATGACCACGGAAAACCCAACAGAGAACCCAAAACACGTCAAAAACACCCCAAACAAGAACAGGATCACCCCCAAAACCAAAGAAAACCCCAAAAAGCACGGATCCAATCCCAAAACCACTCTAAACGTACCTGATGTTCTCCAAATCCAAATGTCCACTCCCAACCACCATAAAACCCATTAGGAACTCAACGAAACCCAACGGAAACCCCAAAACACGTCAAAAACACCCCAAAAAAGAACTGAATCAGAAGAAAAAACACCAAAAACTATGAATTTCCCCACAAAACCACCCTAAACTCACCTGATCTTCTTCAAAACCCACAATCCACTCCCATTTCCCTTAAGGACCAACGAGAATCCAACTAAAACCCAACGGAGACCCCAAAACAAGTCAAAAACACCCCAAACAAGAACGGAATCACCCCCAAAACTGGAAGAAAATCCCCAAAAAACATAGATCCACCCCAAAACGACACTAAACCTACCTGATCTTCTCCAAAACACGCAAGTTAAACTTTTCCAACATGATGAAAAACAAGAACCCAACAAAACCCAACAGAGACCCCAAAACATGTCAAAAACACCCCAAAAAAGAACGGGATCACCCCCAACACTGGAAGAAAATCCCCAAAAAGCATGGATCCAATTCCAAAACCACCCTAAACCTACCTGATCTTCTCCAAATCCCAAAGTCCACTCCCAACCACCAGAAAACCCATTAGGAACTCAACAAAATGCAACAGAAACCCCAAAACACCTCAAAAACACCCCAAAAGCAAACCGGATCAGAAGAAAATACGTGATTTAACCCCAAGAAAACCCTTAAACCTACCTGATCTTCTCCAAATCCCAAAATCCACTCCCACCCACCATAAAACCCATTAGGAACTCAACAAAACGCAACGGAAACCCCAAAACACGTCAAAAACACCCCAAAAAAGAACTGGATCAGAAGGAAAAAAAAAACAAAACTATGCATTTCCCTCCCAAATCACCCTAAACTTACCTGATCTTCTTCAAAACCCACAATCCACTCCCATTTAGCTTAACGACCAACGAGAACCCAACAAAACCCAACGGAGACCCCAAAAACGTCAAAAACACCCCAAAAAAGAACTGGTTCAACCCCAACAACGAAAGAAAACCCCAAAAGCCATAGATCCACACCAAAAATCCCCCTAAACCAACCTGAAGTTCTCCAAAACCCACAGTTTACACTTTTCCACATTGATGACCATGGAAAACCCAACGAAACCCAACGGAGACCACAAAACACGTCAAAAAAAAAAAAAAAAAAAAAAAAAAAAAAAAAAAGGGATCACCCCCAAAATTGGAAGAAAATCCTTCAAAATCATAGATCCACCCCAAAACCACCCTAAACCTACCTGATGATCTCCAAAACCCACAATTTACAATTTTCCAACATGATGACCATGGAAAACCCAACGAAACCCAACGGAGACCCCAAAAGAAGTCAAAAACACCCCAAACAAGAACGGGATAAACCCTAAAAACGAAAGAAAACCCCAAAAGCCATAGATCCACACCAAAAGTCCCCCTAAACCTACCTGATGTTCTCCAAAACCCACAATTTACACTTTTCCACCATGATGACCACGGAAAACCCAACAGAGAACCCAAAACACGTCAAAAACACCCCAAACAAGAACAGGATCACCCCCAAAACCAAAGAAAACCCCAAAAAGCACGGATCCAATCCCAAAACCACTCTAAACGTACCTGATGTTCTCCAAATCCAAATGTCCACTCCCAACCACCATAAAACCCATTAGGAACTCAACGAAACCCAACGGAAACCCCAAAACACGTCAAAAACACCCCAAAAAAGAACTGAATCAGAAGAAAAAACACCAAAAACTATGAATTTCCCCACAAAACCACCCTAAACTCACCTGATCTTCTTCAAAACCCACAATCCACTCCCATTTCCCTTAAGGACCAACGAGAATCCAACTAAAACCCAACGGAGACCCCAAAACAAGTCAAAAACACCCCAAACAAGAACGGAATCACCCCCAAAACTGGAAGAAAATCCCCAAAAAACATAGATCCACCCCAAAACGACACTAAACCTACCTGATCTTCTCCAAAACACGCAAGTTAAACTTTTCCAACATGATGAAAAACAAGAACCCAACAAAACCCAACAGAGACCCCAAAACATGTCAAAAACACCCCAAAAAAGAACGGGATCACCCCCAACACTGGAAGAAAATTCCCCCCCCAAAAATTTACAATTTTCACCATGATGACCAACATGAACCAAACGAAAACCCAAAAGGAGACACCAAAACACGTCAAAAACACCCCAAAAAAGAAAGGGATCACCCATAAACTGGAAGAAAATCCCCAAAAAGCACAGATCCAATCCCAAAACCAGCCTAAACCTACCTGATGTTCTCCAAAACCCACAAATTTACCCTTTTCCACCATGATGACCATGGAAAACCCAACGAAACCCAATGGAGACAAAAAACATGTCAAAAAAAAAAAAACAAAAAACAAAAAAGAACAGGATCTCCCCAAAAAAGAGAAGAAAACCCCAAATGCCATAGATCCACCCCAAAAGTCCCCCTAAGCCTACCTGATGTTCTCCAAAACCCACGATTTACCCTTTTTCACAATGATGACCAACGAGAACCCAACAAAACCCAACGGACAACCCCAAAACACGTCAAAAACACCCCAAAAAAGAACAGGATCACCCCAAAAAACAGAAGAAAACCCCAAATACCATGAATCCACCCCAAAAGTCCCCCTAAACCTACCTGAAGTTCTCCAAAACCCACAATTTACCCTTTTCCACCAAGATGCCAACAGAAAACCCAACGAAACCCAACAGAGACATCAAAACATGTCAAAAACACCCCAAAAAAGAACGGGATAACCCCCAAAACTGGAAGAAAATCCCCAAAAAGCATGGATCCAATTCCAAAACCACCCTAAACCTACCTGATCTTCTCCAAATCCCAAAGTCCACTCCCAACCACCAGAAAACCCATTAGGAACTCAACAAAATGCAACAGAAACCCCAAAACACCTCAAAAACACCCCAAAAGCAAACCGGATCAGAAGAAAATACGTGATTTAACCCCAAGAAAACCCTTAAACCTACCTGATCTTCTCCAAATCCCAAAATCCACTCCCACCCACCATAAAACCCATTAGGAACTCAACAAAACGCAACGGAAACCCCAAAACACGTCAAAAACACCCCAAAAAAGAACTGGATCAGAAGGAAAAAAAAAACAAAACTATGCATTTCCCTCCCAAATCACCCTAAACTTACCTGATCTTCTTCAAAACCCACAATCCACTCCCATTTAGCTTAACGACCAACGAGAACCCAACAAAACCCAACGGAGACCCCAAAAACGTCAAAAACACCCCAAAAAAGAACTGGTTCAACCCCAACAACGAAAGAAAACCCCAAAAGCCATAGATCCACACCAAAAATCCCCCTAAACCAACCTGAAGTTCTCCAAAACCCACAGTTTACACTTTTCCACATTGATGACCATGGAAAACCCAACGAAACCCAACGGAGACCACAAAACACGTCAAAAAAAAAAAAAAAAAAAAAAAAAAAAAAAAAAAAGAAAGGGATCACCCCCAAAATTGGAAGAAAATCCTTCAAAATCATAGATCCACCCCAAAACCACCCTAAACCTACCTGATGATCTCCAAAACCCACAATTTACAATTTTCCAACATGATGACCATGGAAAACCCAACGAAACCCAACGGAGACCCCAAAAGAAGTCAAAAACACCCCAAACAAGAACGGGATAAACCCTAAAAACGAAAGAAAACCCCAAAAGCCATAGATCCACACCAAAAGTCCCCCTAAACCTACCTGATGTTCTCCAAAACCCACAATTTACACTTTTCCACCATGATGACCACGGAAAACCCAACAGAGAACCCAAAACACGTCAAAAACACCCCAAACAAGAACAGGATCACCCCCAAAACCAAAGAAAACCCCAAAAAGCACGGATCCAATCCCAAAACCACTCTAAACGTACCTGATGTTCTCCAAATCCAAATGTCCACTCCCAACCACCATAAAACCCATTAGGAACTCAACGAAACCCAACGGAAACCCCAAAACACGTCAAAAACACCCCAAAAAAGAACTGAATCAGAAGAAAAAACACCAAAAACTATGAATTTCCCCACAAAACCACCCTAAACTCACCTGATCTTCTTCAAAACCCACAATCCACTCCCATTTCCCTTAAGGACCAACGAGAATCCAACTAAAACCCAACGGAGACCCCAAAACAAGTCAAAAACACCCCAAACAAGAACGGAATCACCCCCAAAACTGGAAGAAAATCCCCAAAAAACATAGATCCACCCCAAAACGACACTAAACCTACCTGATCTTCTCCAAAACACGCAAGTTAAACTTTTCCAACATGATGAAAAACAAGAACCCAACAAAACCCAACAGAGACCCCAAAACATGTCAAAAACACCCCAAAAAAGAACGGGATCACCCCCAACACTGGAAGAAAATTCCCCCCCAAAAAATTTACAATTTTCACCATGATGACCAACATGAACCAAACGAAAACCCAAAAGGAGACACCAAAACACGTCAAAAACACCCCAAAAAAGAAAGGGATCACCCATAAACTGGAAGAAAATCCCCAAAAAGCACAGATCCAATCCCAAAACCAGCCTAAACCTACCTGATGTTCTCCAAAACCCACAAATTTACCCTTTTCCACCATGATGACCATGGAAAACCCAACGAAACCCAATGGAGACAAAAAACATGTCAAAAAAAAAAAACAAAAACAAAAACAAAAACAAAAACAAAAAAGAACAGGATCTCCCCAAAAAAGAGAAGAAAACCCCAAATGCCATAGATCCACCCCAAAAGTCCCCCTAAGCCTACCTGATGTTCTCCAAAACCCACGATTTACCCTTTTTCACAATGATGACCAACGAGAACCCAACAAAACCCAACGGACAACCCCAAAACACGTCAAAAACACCCCAAAAAAGAACAGGATCACCCCAAAAAACAGAAGAAAACCCCAAATACCATGAATCCACCCCAAAAGTCCCCCTAAACCTACCTGAAGTTCTCCAAAACCCACAATTTACCCTTTTCCACCAAGATGCCAACAGAAAACCCAACGAAACCCAACAGAGACATCAAAACATGTCAAAAACACCCCAAAAAAGAACGGGATAACCCCCAAAACTGGAAGAAAATCCCCAAAAAGCATGGATCCAATTCCAAAACCACCCTAAACCTACCTGATCTTCTCCAAATCCCAAAGTCCACTCCCAACCACCAGAAAACCCATTAGGAACTCAACAAAATGCAACAGAAACCCCAAAACACCTCAAAAACACCCCAAAAGCAAACCGGATCAGAAGAAAATACGTGATTTAACCCCAAGAAAACCCTTAAACCTACCTGATCTTCTCCAAATCCCAAAATCCACTCCCACCCACCATAAAACCCATTAGGAACTCAACAAAACGCAACGGAAACCCCAAAACACGTCAAAAACACCCCAAAAAAGAACTGGATCAGAAGGAAAAAAAAAACAAAACTATGCATTTCCCTCCCAAATCACCCTAAACTTACCTGAACTTCTTCAAAACCCACAATCCACTCCCATTTAGCTTAACGACCAACGAGAACCCAACAAAACCCAACGGAGACCCCAAAAACGTCAAAAACACCCCAAAAAAGAACTGGTTCAACCCCAACAACGAAAGAAAACCCCAAAAGCCATAGATCCACACCAAAAATCCCCCTAAACCAACCTGAAGTTCTCCAAAACCCACAGTTTACACTTTTCCACATTGATGACCATGGAAAACCCAACGAAACCCAACGGAGACCCCAAAAGAAGTCAAAAACACCCCAAACAAGAACGGGATAAACCCTAAAAACGAAAGAAAACCCCAAAAGCCATAGATCCACACCAAAAGTCCCCCTAAACCTACCTGATGTTCTCCAAAACCCACAATTTACACTTTTCCACCATGATGACCACGGAAAACCCAACAGAGAACCCAAAACACGTCAAAAACACCCCAAACAAGAACAGGATCACCCCCAAAACCAAAGAAAACCCCAAAAAGCACGGATCCAATCCCAAAACCACTCTAAACGTACCTGATGTTCTCCAAATCCAAATGTCCACTCCCAACCACCATAAAACCCATTAGGAACTCAACGAAACCCAACGGAAACCCCAAAACACGTCAAAAACACCCCAAAAAAGAACTGAATCAGAAGAAAAAACACCAAAAACTATGAATTTCCCCACAAAACCACCCTAAACTCACCTGATCTTCTTCAAAACCCACAATCCACTCCCATTTCCCTTAAGGACCAACGAGAATCCAACTAAAACCCAACGGAGACCCCAAAACAAGTCAAAAACACCCCAAACAAGAACGGAATCACCCCCAAAACTGGAAGAAAATCCCCAAAAAACATAGATCCACCCCAAAACGACACTAAACCTACCTGATCTTCTCCAAAACACGCAAGTTAAACTTTTCCAACATGATGAAAAACAAGAACCCAACAAAACCCAACAGAGACCCCAAAACATGTCAAAAACACCCCAAAAAAGAACGGGATCACCCCCAACACTGGAAGAAAATTCCCCCCCCAAAAATTTACAATTTTCACCATGATGACCAACATGAACCAAACGAAAACCCAAAAGGAGACACCAAAACACGTCAAAAACACCCCAAAAAAGAAAGGGATCACCCATAAACTGGAAGAAAATCCCCAAAAAGCACAGATCCAATCCCAAAACCAGCCTAAACCTACCTGATGTTCTCCAAAACCCACAAATTTACCCTTTTCCACCATGATGACCATGGAAAACCCAACGAAACCCAATGGAGACAAAAAACATGTCAAAAAAAAAAAACAAAAAAAAACAAAAAAAAAAAAAAAACAAAAAAGAACAGGATCTCCCCAAAAAAGAGAAGAAAACCCCAAATGCCATAGATCCACCCCAAAAGTCCCCCTAAGCCTACCTGATGTTCTCCAAAACCCACGATTTACCCTTTTTCACAATGATGACCAACGAGAACCCAACAAAACCCAACGGACAACCCCAAAACACGTCAAAAACACCCCAAAAAAGAACAGGATCACCCCAAAAAACAGAAGAAAACCCCAAATACCATGAATCCACCCCAAAAGTCCCCCTAAACCTACCTGAAGTTCTCCAAAACCCACAATTTACCCTTTTCCACCAAGATGCCAACAGAAAACCCAACGAAACCCAACAGAGACATCAAAACATGTCAAAAACACCCCAAAAAAGAACGGGATAACCCCCAAAACTGGAAGAAAATCCCCAAAAAGCATGGATCCAATTCCAAAACCACCCTAAACCTACCTGATCTTCTCCAAATCCCAAAGTCCACTCCCAACCACCATAAAACCCATTAGGAACTCAACAAAATGCAACAGAAACCCCAAAACACCTCAAAAACACCCCAAAAGCAAACCGGATCAGAAGAAAATACGTGATTTAACCCCAAGAAAACCCTTAAACCTACCTGATCTTCTCCAAATCCCAAAATCCACTCCCACCCACCATAAAACCCATTAGGAACTCAACAAAACGCAACGGAAACCCCAAAACACGTCAAAAACACCCCAAAAAAGAACTGGATCAGAAGGAAAAAAAAAAACAAAACTATGCATTTCCCTCCCAAATCACCCTAAACTTACCTGAACTTCTTCAGAACCCACAATCCACTCCCATTTAGCTTAACGACCAACGAGAACCCAACAAAACCCAACGGAGACCCCAAAAACGTCAAAAACACCCCAAAAAAGAACTGGTTCAACCCCAACAACGAAAGAAAACCCCAAAAGCCATAGATCCACACCAAAAATCCCCCTAAACCAACCTGAAGTTCTCCAAAACCCACAGTTTACACTTTTCCACATTGATGACCATGGAAAACCCAACGAAACCCAACGGAGACCCCAAAAGAAGTCAAAAACACCCCAAACAAGAACGGGATAAACCCTAAAAACGAAAGAAAACCCCAAAAGCCATAGATCCACACCAAAAGTCCCCCTAAACCTACCTGATGTTCTCCAAAACCCACAATTTACACTTTTCCACCATGATGACCACGGAAAACCCAACAGAGAACCCAAAACACGTCAAAAACACCCCAAACAAGAACAGGATCACCCCCAAAACCAAAGAAAACCCCAAAAAGCACGGATCCAATCCCAAAACCACTCTAAACGTACCTGATGTTCTCCAAATCCAAATGTCCACTCCCAACCACCATAAAACCCATTAGGAACTCAACGAAACCCAACGGAAACCCCAAAACACGTCAAAAACACCCCAAAAAAGAACTGAATCAGAAGAAAAAACACCAAAAACTATGAATTTCCCCACAAAACCACCCTAAACTCACCTGATCTTCTTCAAAACCCACAATCCACTCCCATTTCCCTTAAGGACCAACGAGAATCCAACTAAAACCCAACGGAGACCCCAAAACAAGTCAAAAACACCCCAAACAAGAACGGAATCACCCCCAAAACTGGAAGAAAATCCCCAAAAAACATAGATCCACCCCAAAACGACACTAAACCTACCTGATCTTCTCCAAAACACGCAAGTTAAACTTTTCCAACATGATGAAAAACAAGAACCCAACAAAACCCAACAGAGACCCCAAAACATGTCAAAAACACCCCAAAAAAGAACGGGATCACCCCCAAAACTGGAAGAAAATTCCCCCCCCAAAAATTTACAATTTTCACCATGATGACCAACATGAACCAAACGAAAACCCAAAAGGAGACACCAAAACACGTCAAAAACACCCCAAAAAAGAAAGGGATCACCCATAAACTGGAAGAAAATCCCCAAAAAGCACAGATCCAATCCCAAAACCAGCCTAAACCTACCTGATGTTCTCCAAAACCCACAAATTTACCCTTTTCCACCATGATGACCATGGAAAACCCAACGAAACCCAATGGAGACAAAAAACATGTCAAAAAAAAAAAAAAAAAGAAAAAAAAAAAAAAAAAAAAGAAAAGGATCTCCCCAAAAAAGAGAAGAAAACCCCAAATGCCATAGATCCACCCCAAAAGTCCCCCTAAGCCTACCTGATGTTCTCCAAAACCCACGATTTACCCTTTTTCACAATGATGACCAACGAGAACCCAACAAAACCCAACGGACAACCCCAAAACACGTCAAAAACACCCCAAAAAAGAACAGGATCACCCCAAAAAACAGAAGAAAACCCCAAATACCATGAATCCACCCCAAAAGTCCCCCTAAACCTACCTGAAGTTCTCCAAAACCCACAATTTACCCTTTTCCACCAAGATGCCAACAGAAAACCCAACGAAACCCAAAAGAGACATCAAAACATGTCAAAAACACCCCAAAAAAGAACGGGATAACCCCCAAAACTGGAAGAAAATCCCCAAAAAGCATGGATCCAATTCCAAAACCACCCTAAACCTACCTGATCTTCTCCAAATCCCAAAGTCCACTCCCAACCACCAGAAAACCCATTAGGAACTCAACAAAATGCAACAGAAACCCCAAAACACCTCAAAAACACCCCAAAAGCAAACCGGATCAGAAGAAAATACGTGATTTAACCCCAAGAAAACCCTTAAACCTACCTGATCTTCTCCAAATCCCAAAATCCACTCCCACCCACCATAAAACCCATTAGGAACTCAACAAAACGCAACGGAAACCCCAAAACACGTCAAAAACACCCCAAAAAAGAACTGGATCAGAAGGAAAAAAAAAACAAAACTATGCATTTCCCTCCCAAATCACCCTAAACTTACCTGATCTTCTTCAAAACCCACAATCCACTCCCATTTAGCTTAACGACCAACGAGAACCCAACAAAACCCAACGGAGACCCCAAAAACGTCAAAAACACCCCAAAAAAGAACTGGTTCAACCCCAACAACGAAAGAAAACCCCAAAAGCCATAGATCCACACCAAAAATCCCCCTAAACCAACCTGAAGTTCTCCAAAACCCACAGTTTACACTTTTCCACATTGATGACCATGGAAAACCCAACGAAACCCAACGGAGACCACAAAACACGTCAAAAAAAAAAAAAAAAAAAAAAAAAAAAAGAAAAAGAAAGGGATCACCCCCAAAATTGGAAGAAAATCCTTCAAAATCATAGATCCACCCCAAAACCACCCTAAACCTACCTGATGATCTCCAAAACCCACAATTTACAATTTTCCAACATGATGACCATGGAAAACCCAACGAAACCCAACGGAGACCCCAAAAGAAGTCAAAAACACCCCAAACAAGAACGGGATAAACCCTAAAAACGAAAGAAAACCCCAAAAGCCATAGATCCACACCAAAAGTCCCCCTAAACCTACCTGATGTTCTCCAAAACCCACAATTTACACTTTTCCACCATGATGACCACGGAAAACCCAACAGAGAACCCAAAACACGTCAAAAACACCCCAAACAAGAACAGGGTCACCCCCAAAACCAAAGAAAACCCCAAAAAGCACGGATCCAATCCCAAAACCACTCTAAACGTACCTGATGTTCTCCAAATCCAAATGTCCACTCCCAACCACCATAAAACCCATTAGGAACTCAACGAAACCCAACGGAAACCCCAAAACACGTCAAAAACACCCCAAAAAAGAACTGAATCAGAAGAAAAAACACCAAAAACTATGAATTTCCCCACAAAACCACCCTAAACTCACCTGATCTTCTTCAAAACCCACAATCCACTCCCATTTCCCTTAAGGACCAACGAGAATCCAACTAAAACCCAACGGAGACCCCAAAACAAGTCAAAAACACCCCAAACAAGAACGGAATCACCCCCAAAACTGGAAGAAAATCCCCAAAAAACATAGATCCACCCCAAAACGACACTAAACCTACCTGATCTTCCCCAAAACACGCAAGTTAAACTTTTCTAACATGATGAAAAACAAGAACCCAACAAAACCCAACAGAGACCCCAAAACATGTCAAAAACACCCCAAAAAAGAACGGGATCACCCCCAACACTGGAAGAAAATTCCCTCCCCAAAAATTTACAATTTTCACCATGATGACCAACATGAACCAAACGAAAACCCAAAAGGAGACACCAAAACACGTCAAAAACACCCCAAAAAAGAAAGGGATCACCCATAAACTGGAAGAAAATCCCCAAAAAGCACAGATCCAATCCCAAAACCAGCCTAAACCTACCTGATGTTCTCCAAAACCCACAAATTTACCCTTTTCCACCATGATGACCATGGAAAACCCAACGAAACCCAATGGAGACAAAAAACATGTCAAAAAAAAACAAAAACAAAAACAAAAACAAAAACAAAAAAGAACAGGATCTCCCCAAAAAAGAGAAGAAAACCCCAAATGCCATAGATCCACCCCAAAAGTCCCCCTAAGCCTACCTGATGTTCTCCAAAACCCACGATTTACCCTTTTTCACAATGATGACCAACGAGAACCCAACAAAACCCAACGGACAACCCCAAAACACGTCAAAAACACCCCAAAAAAGAACAGGATCACCCCAAAAAACAGAAGAAAACCCCAAATACCATGAATCCACCCCAAAAGTCCCCCTAAACCTACCTGAAGTTCTCCAAAACCCACAATTTACCCTTTTCCACCAAGATGCCAACAGAAAACCCAACGAAACCCAACAGAGACATCAAAACATGTCAAAAACACCCCAAAAAAGAACGGGATAACCCCAAAACTGGAAGAAAATCCCCAAAAAGCATGGATCCAATTCCAAAACCACCCTAAACCTACCTGATCTTCTCCAAATCCCAAAGTCCACTCCCAACCACCATAAAACCCATTAGGAACTCAACAAAATGCAACAGAAACCCCAAAACACCTCAAAAACACCCCAAAAGCAAACCGGATCAGAAGAAAATACGTGATTTAACCCCAAGAAAACCCTTAAACCTACCTGATCTTCTCCAAATCCCAAAATCCACTCCCACCCACCATAAAACCCATTAGGAACTCAACAAAACACAACGGAAACCCCAAAACACGTCAAAAACACCCCAAAAAAGAACTGGATCAGAAGGAAAAAAAAAACAAAACTATGCATTTCCCTCCCAAATCACCCTAAACTTACCTGATCTTCTTCAAAACCCACAATCCACTCCCATTTAGCTTAACGACCAACGAGAACCCAACAAAACCCAACGGAGACACCAAAAACGTCAAAAACACCCCAAAAAAGAACTGGTTCAACCCCAACAACGAAAGAAAACCCCAAAAGCCATAGATCCACACCAAAAATCCCCCTAAACCAACCTGAAGTTCTCCAAAACCCACAGTTTACACTTTTCCACATTGATGACCATGGAAAACCCAACGAAACCCAACGGAGACCACAAAACACGTAAAAAAAAAAAAAAAAAAAAAAAAAAAAAAAAAAAAAAAGAAAGGGATCACCCCCAAAATTGGAAGAAAATCCTTCAAAATCATAGATCCACCCCAAAACCACCCTAAACCTACCTGATGATCTCCAAAACCCACAATTTACAATTTTCCAACATGATGACCATGGAAAACCCAACGGAGACCCCAAAAGAAGTCAAAAACACCCCAAACAAGAACGGGATAAACCCTAAAAACGAAAGAAAACCCCAAAAGCCATAGATCCACACCAAAAGTCCCCCTAAACCTACCTGATGTTCTCCAAAACCCACAATTTACACTTTTCCACCATGATGACCACGGAAAACCCAACAGAGAACCCAAAACACGTCAAAAACACCCCAAACAAGAACAGGATCACCCCCAAAACCAAAGAAAACCCCAAAAAGCACGGATCCAATCCCAAAACCACTCTAAACGTACCTGATGTTCTCCAAATCCAAATGTCCACTCCCAACCACCATAAAACCCATTAGGAACTCAACGAAACCCAACGGAAACCCCAAAACACGTCAAAAACACCCCAAAAAAGAACTGAATCAGAAGAAAAAACACCAAAAACTATGAATTTCCCCACAAAACCACCCTAAACTCACCTGATCTTCTTCAAAACCCACAATCCACTCCCATTTCCCTTAAGGACCAACGAGAATCCAACTAAAACCCAACGGAGACCCCAAAACAAGTCAAAAACACCCCAAACAAGAACGGAATCACCCCCAAAACTGGAAGAAAATCCCCAAAAAACATAGATCCACCCCAAAACGACACTAAACCTACCTGATCTTCTCCAAAACACGCAAGTTAAACTTTTCCAACATGATGAAAAACAAGAACCCAACAAAACCCAACAGAGACCCCAAAACATGTCAAAAACACCCCAAAAAAGAACGGGATCACCCCCAAAACTGGAAGAAAACTCCCCCCCCAAAAATTTACAATTTTCACCATGATGACCAACATGAACCAAACGAAAACCCAAAAGGAGACACCAAAACACGTCAAAAACACCCCAAAAAAGAAAGGGATCACCCATAAACTGGAAGAAAATCCCCAAAAAGCACAGATCCAATCCCAAAACCTGCCTAAACCTACCTGATGTTCTCCAAAACCCACAAATTTACCCTTTTCCACCATGATGACCATGGAAAACCCAACGAAACCCAATGGAGACAAAAAACATGTCAAAAAAAAAAAAAAAAAAAGAACAGGATCTCCCCAAAAAAGAGAAGAAAACCCCAAATGCCATAGATCCACCCCAAAAGTCCCCCTAAGCCTACCTGATGTTCTCCAAAACCCACAATTTACCCTTTTTCACAATGATGACCAACGAGAACCCAACAAAACCCAACGGACAACCCCAAAACACGTCAAAAACACCCCAAAAAAGAACAGGATCACCCCAAAAAACAGAAGAAAACCCCAAATACCATGAATCCACCCCAAAAGTCCCCCTAAACCTACCTGAAGTTCTCCAAAACCCACAATTTACCCTTTTCCACCAAGATGCCAACAGAAAACCCAACGAAACCCAACAGAGACATCAAAACATGTCAAAAACACCCCAAAAAAGAACGGGATAACCCCAAAACTGGAAGAAAATCCCCAAAAAGCATGGATCCAATTCCAAAACCACCCTAAACCTACCTGATCTTCTCCAAATCCCAAAGTCCACTCCCAACCACCATAAAACCCATTAGGAACTCAACAAAATGCAACAGAAACCCCAAAACACCTCAAAAACACCCCAAAAGCAAACCGGATCAGAAGAAAATACGTGATTTAACCCCAAGAAAACCCTTAAACCTACCTGATCTTCTCCAAATCCCAAAATCCACTCCCACCCACCATAAAACCCATTAGGAACTCAACAAAACGCAACGGAAACCCCAAAACACGTCAAAAACACCCCAAAAAAGAACTGGATCAGAAGGAAAAAAAAAACAAAACTATGCATTTCCCTCCCAAATCACCCTAAACTTACCTGATCTTCTTCAAAACCCACAATCCACTCCCATTTAGCTTAACGACCAACGAGAACCCAACAAAACCCAACGGAGACCCCAAAAACGTCAAAAACACCCCAAAAAAGAACTGGTTCAACCCCAACAACGAAAGAAAACCCCAAAAGCCATAGATCCACACCAAAAATCCCCCTAAACCAACCTGAAGTTCTCCAAAACCCACAGTTTACACTTTTCCACATTGATGACCATGGAAAACCCAACGAAACCCAACGGAGACCACAAAACACGTAAAAAAAAAAAAAAAAAAAAAAAAAAAAAAAAAAAAAAAAAAAAAAAAAAAAAAAGAAAGGGATCACCCCCAAAATTGGAAGAAAATCCTTCAAAATCATAGATCCACCCCAAAACCACCCTAAACCTACCTGATGATCTCCAAAACCCACAATTTACAATTTTCCAACATGATGACCATGGAAAACCCAACGGAGACCCCAAAAGAAGTCAAAAACACCCCAAACAAGAACGGGATAAACCCTAAAAACGAAAGAAAACCCCAAAAGCCATAGATCCACACCAAAAGTCCCCCTAAACCTACCTGATGTTCTCCAAAACCCACAATTTACACTTTTCCACCATGATGACCACGGAAAACCCAACAGAGAACCCAAAACACGTCAAAAACACCCCAAACAAGAACAGGATCACCCCCAAAACCAAAGAAAACCCCAAAAAGCACGGATCCAATCCCAAAACCACTCTAAACGTACCTGATGTTCTCCAAATCCAAATGTCCACTCCCAACCACCATAAAACCCATTAGGAACTCAACGAAACCCAACGGAAACCCCAAAACACGTCAAAAACACCCCAAAAAAGAACTGAATCAGAAGAAAAAACACCAAAAACTATGAATTTCCCCACAAAACCACCCTAAACTCACCTGATCTTCTTCAAAACCCACAATCCACTCCCATTTCCCTTAAGGACCAACGAGAATCCAACTAAAACCCAACGGAGACCCCAAAACAAGTCAAAAACACCCCAAACAAGAACGGAATCACCCCCAAAACTGGAAGAAAATCCCCAAAAAACATAGATCCACCCCAAAACGACACTAAACCTACCTGATCTTCTCCAAAACACGCAAGTTAAACTTTTCCAACATGATGAAAAACAAGAACCCAACAAAACCCAACAGAGACCCCAAAACATGTCAAAAACACCCCAAAAAAGAACGGGATCACCCCCAAAACTGGAAGAAAACTCCCCCCCCAAAAATTTACAATTTTCACCATGATGACCAACATGAACCAAACGAAAACCCAAAAGGAGACACCAAAACACGTCAAAAACACCCCAAAAAAGAAAGGGATCACCCATAAACTGGAAGAAAATCCCCAAAAAGCACAGATCCAATCCCAAAACCTGCCTAAACCTACCTGATGTTCTCCAAAACCCACAAATTTACCCTTTTCCACCATGATGACCATGGAAAACCCAACGAAACCCAATGGAGACAAAAAACATGTCAAAAAAAAAAAAAAAAAAAGAACAGGATCTCCCCAAAAAAGAGAAGAAAACCCCAAATGCCATAGATCCACCCCAAAAGTCCCCCTAAGCCTACCTGATGTTCTCCAAAACCCACAATTTACCCTTTTTCACAATGATGACCAACGAGAACCCAACAAAACCCAACGGACAACCCCAAAACACGTCAAAAACACCCCAAAAAAGAACAGGATCACCCCAAAAAACAGAAGAAAACCCCAAATACCATGAATCCACCCCAAAAGTCCCCCTAAACCTACCTGAAGTTCTCCAAAACCCACAATTTACCCTTTTCCACCAAGATGCCAACAGAAAACCCAACGAAACCCAACAGAGACATCAAAACATGTCAAAAACACCCCAAAAAAGAACGGGATAACCCCCAAAACTGGAAGAAAATCCCCAAAAAGCATGGATCCAATTCCAAAACCACCCTAAACCTACCTGATCTTCTCCAAATCCCAAAGTCCACTCCCAACCACCATAAAACCCATTAGGAACTCAACAAAATGCAACAGAAACCCCAAAACACCTCAAAAACACCCCAAAAGCAAACCGGATCAGAAGAAAATACGTGATTTAACCCCAAGAAAACCCTTAAACCTACCTGATCTTCTCCAAATCCCAAAATCCACTCCCACCCACCATAAAACCCATTAGGAACTCAACAAAACGCAACGGAAACCCCAAAACACGTCAAAAACACCCCAAAAAAGAACTGGATCAGAAGGAAAAAAAAAACAAAACTATGCATTTCCCTCCCAAATCACCCTAAACTTACCTGAACTTCTTCAAAACCCACAATCCACTCCCATTTAGCTTAACGACCAACGAGAACCCAACAAAACCCAACGGAGACCCCAAAAACGTCAAAAACACCCCAAAAAAGAACTGGTTCAACCCCAACAACGAAAGAAAACCCCAAAAGCCATAGATCCACACCAAAAATCCCCCTAAACCAACCTGAAGTTCTCCAAAACCCACAGTTTACACTTTTCCACATTGATGACCATGGAAAACCCAACGAAACCCAACGGAGACCCCAAAACAAGTCAAAAACACCCCAAACAAGAACGGGATAAACCCTAAAAACGAAAGAAAACCCCAAAAGCCATAGATCCACACCAAAAGTCCCCCTAAACCTACCTGATGTTCTCCAAAACCCACAATTTACACTTTTCCACCATGATGACCACGGAAAACCCAACAGAGAACCCAAAACACGTCAAAAACACCCCAAACAAGAACAGGATCACCCCCAAAACCAAAGAAAACCCCAAAAAGCACGGATCCAATCCCAAAACCACTCTAAACGTACCTGATGTTCTCCAAATCCAAATGTCCACTCCCAACCACCATAAAACCCATTAGGAACTCAACGAAACCCAACGGAAACCCCAAAACACGTCAAAAACACCCCAAAAAAGAACTGAATCAGAAGAAAAAACACCAAAAACTATGAATTTCCCCACAAAACCACCCTAAACTCACCTGATCTTCTTCAAAACCCACAATCCACTCCCATTTCCCTTAAGGACCAACGAGAATCCAACTAAAACCCAACGGAGACCCCAAAACAAGTCAAAAACACCCCAAACAAGAACGGAATCACCCCCAAAACTGGAAGAAAATCCCCAAAAAACATAGATCCACCCCAAAACGACACTAAACCTACCTGATCTTCTCCAAAACACGCAAGTTAAACTTTTCCAACATGATGAAAAACAAGAACCCAACAAAACCCAACAGAGACCCCAAAACATGTCAAAAACACCCCAAAAAAGAACGGGATCACCCCCAAAACTGGAAGAAAATTCCCCCCCCAAAAATTTACAATTTTCACCATGATGACCAACATGAACCAAACGAAAACCCAAAAGGAGACACCAAAACACGTCAAAAACACCCCAAAAAAGAAAGGGATCACCCATAAACTGGAAGAAAATCCCCAAAAAGCACAGATCCAATCCCAAAACCAGCCTAAACCTACCTGATGTTCTCCAAAACCCACAAATTTACCCTTTTCCACCATGATGACCATGGAAAACCCAACGAAACCCAATGGAGACAAAAAACATGTCAAAAAAAAAAAAAAAAGAAAAAAAAAAAAAAAAAAAAGAAAAGGATCTCCCCAAAAAAGAGAAGAAAACCCCAAATGCCATAGATCCACCCCAAAAGTCCCCCTAAGCCTACCTGATTTTCTCCAAAACCCACGATTTACCCTTTTTCACAATGATGACCAACGAGAACCCAACAAAACCCAACGGACAACCCCAAAACACGTCAAAAACACCCCAAAAAAGAACAGGATCACCCCAAAAAAACAGAAGAAAACCCCAAATACCATGAATCCACCCCAAAAGTCCCCCTAAACCTACCTGAAGTTCTCCAAAACCCACAATTTACCCTTTTCCACCAAGATGCCAACAGAAAACCCAACGAAACCCAACAGAGACATCAAAACATGTCAAAAACACCCCAAAAAAGAACGGGATAACCCCCAAAACTGGAAGAAAATCCCCAAAAAGCATGGATCCAATTCCAAAACCACCCTAAACCTACCTGATCTTCTCCAAATCCCAAAGTCCACTCCCAACCACCATAAAACCCATTAGGAACTCAACAAAATGCAACAGAAACCCCAAAACACCTCAAAAACACCCCAAAAGCAAACCGGATCAGAAGAAAATACGTGATTTAACCCCAAGAAAACCCTTAAACCTACCTGATCTTCTCCAAATCCCAAAATCCACTCCCACCCACCATAAAACCCATTAGGAACTCAACAAAACGCAACGGAAACCCCAAAACACGTCAAAAACACCCCAAAAAAGAACTGGATCAGAAGGAAAAAAAAAACAAAACTATGCATTTCCCTCCCAAATCACCCTAAACTTACCTGATCTTCTTCAAAACCCACAATCCACTCCCATTTAGCTTAACGACCAACGAGAACCCAACAAAACCCAACGGAGACCCCAAAAACGTCAAAAACACCCCAAAAAAGAACTGGTTCAACCCCAACAACGAAAGAAAACCCCAAAAGCCATAGATCCACACCAAAAATCCCCCTAAACCAACCTGAAGTTCTCCAAAACCCACAGTTTACACTTTTCCACATTGATGACCATGGAAAACCCAACGAAACCCAACGGAGACCACAAAACACGTCAAAAAAAAAAAAAAAAAAAAAAAAAAAAAAAAAGAAAGGGATCACCCCCAAAATTGGAAGAAAATCCTTCAAAATCATAGATCCACCCCAAAACCACCCTAAACCTACCTGATGATCTCCAAAACCCACAATTTACAATTTTCCAACATGATGACCATGGAAAACCCAACGAAACCCAACGGAGACCCCAAAAGAAGTCAAAAACACCCCAAACAAGAACGGGATAAACCCTAAAAACGAAAGAAAACCCCAAAAGCCATAGATCCACACCAAAAGTCCCCCTAAACCTACCTGATGTTCTCCAAAACCCACAATTTACACTTTTCCACCATGATGACCACGGAAAACCCAACAGAGAACCCAAAACACGTCAAAAACACCCCAAACAAGAACAGGATCACCCCCAAAACCAAAGAAAACCCCAAAAAGCACGGATCCAATCCCAAAACCACTCTAAACGTACCTGATGTTCTCCAAATCCAAATGTCCACTCCCAACCACCATAAAACCCATTAGGAACTCAACGAAACCCAACGGAAACCCCAAAACACGTCAAAAACACCCCAAAAAAGAACTGAATCAGAAGAAAAAACACCAAAAACTATGAATTTCCCCACAAAACCACCCTAAACTCACCTGATCTTCTTCAAAACCCACAATCCACTCCCATTTCCCTTAAGGACCAACGAGAATCCAACTAAAACCCAACGGAGACCCCAAAACAAGTCAAAAACACCCCAAACAAGAACGGAATCACCCCCAAAACTGGAAGAAAATCCCCAAAAAACATAGATCCACCCCAAAACGACACTAAACCTACCTGATCTTCTCCAAAACACGCAAGTTAAACTTTTCCAACATGATGAAAAACAAGAACCCAACAAAACCCAACAGAGACCCCAAAACATGTCAAAAACACCCCAAAAAAGAACGGGATCACCCCCAACACTGGAAGAAAATTCCCCCCCAAAAAATTTACAATTTTCACCATGATGACCAACATGAACCAAACGAAAACCCAAAAGGAGACACCAAAACACGTCAAAAACACCCCAAAAAAGAAAGGGATCACCCATAAACTGGAAGAAAATCCCCAAAAAGCACAGATCCAATCCCAAAACCAGCCTAAACCTACCTGATGTTCTCCAAAACCCACAAATTTACCCTTTTCCACCATGATGACCATGGAAAACCCAACGAAACCCAATGGAGACAAAAAACATGTCAAAAAAAAACCAAAAACAAAAACAAAAACAAAAACAAAAAAGAACAGGATCTCCCCAAAAAAGAGAAGAAAACCCCAAATGCCATAGATCCACCCCAAAAATCCCCCTAAGCCTACCTGATGTTCTCCAAAACCCACGATTTACCCTTTTTCACAATGATGACCAACGAGAACCCAACAAAACCCAACGGACAACCCCAAAACACGTCAAAAACACCCCAAAAAAGAACAGGATCACCCCAAAAAACAGAAGAAAACCCCAAATACCATGAATCCACCCCAAAAGTCCCCCTAAACCTACCTGAAGTTCTCCAAAACCCACAATTTACCCTTTTCCACCAAGATGCCAACAGAAAACCCAACGAAACCCAACAGAGACATCAAAACATGTCAAAAACACCCCAAAAAAGAACGGGATAACCCCCAAAACTGGAAGAAAATCCCCAAAAAGCATGGATCCAATTCCAAAACCACCCTAAACCTACCTGATCTTCTCCAAATCCCAAAGTCCACTCCCAACCACCATAAAACCCATTAGGAACTCAACAAAATGCAACAGAAACCCCAAAACACCTCAAAAACACCCCAAAAGCAAACCGGATCAGAAGAAAATACGTGATTTAACCCCAAGAAAACCCTTAAACCTACCTGATCTTCTCCAAATCCCAAAATCCACTCCCACCCACCATAAAACCCATTAGGAACTCAACAAAACGCAACGGAAACCCCAAAACACGTCAAAAACACCCCAAAAAAGAACTGGATCAGAAGGAAAAAAAAAAAAACAAAACTATGCATTTCCCTCCCAAATCACCCTAAACTTACCTGATCTTCTTCAAAACCCACAATCCACTCCCATTTAGCTTAACGACCAACGAGAACCCAACAAAACCCAACGGAGACCCCAAAAACGTCAAAAACACCCCAAAAAAGAACTGGTTCAACCCCAACAACGAAAGAAAACCCCAAAAGCCATAGATCCACACCAAAAATCCCCCTAAACCAACCTGAAGTTCTCCAAAACCCACAGTTTACACTTTTCCACATTGATGACCATGGAAAACCCAACGAAACCCAACGGAGACCACAAAACACGTCAAAAAAAAAAAAAAAAAAAAAAAAAAGAAAAAGAAAGGGATCACCCCCAAAATTGGAAGAAAATCCTTCAAAATCATAGATCCACCCCAAAACCACCCTAAACCTACCTGATGATCTCCAAAACCCACAATTTACAATTTTCCAACATGATGACCATGGAAAACCCAACGAAACCCAACGGAGACCCCAAAAGAAGTCAAAAACACCCCAAACAAGAACGGGATAAACCCTAAAAACGAAAGAAAACCCCAAAAGCCATAGATCCACACCAAAAGTCCCCCTAAACCTACCTGATGTTCTCCAAAACCCACAATTTACACTTTTCCACCATGATGACCACGGAAAACCCAACAGAGAACCCAAAACACGTCAAAAACACCCCAAACAAGAACAGGATCACCCCCAAAACCAAAGAAAACCCCAAAAAGCACGGATCCAATCCCAAAACCACTCTAAACGTACCTGATGTTCTCCAAATCCAAATGTCCACTCCCAACCACCATAAAACCCATTAGGAACTCAACGAAACCCAACGGAAACCCCAAAACACGTCAAAAACACCCCAAAAAAGAACTGAATCAGAAGAAAAAACACCAAAAACTATGAATTTCCCCGCAAAACCACCCTAAACTCACCTGATCTTCTTCAAAACCCACAATCCACTCCCATTTCCCTTAAGGACCAACGAGAATCCAACTAAAACCCAACGGAGACCCCAAAACAAGTCAAAAACACCCCAAACAAGAACGGAATCACCCCCAAAACTGGAAGAAAATCCCCAAAAAACATAGATCCACCCCAAAACGACACTAAACCTACCTGATCTTCCCCAAAACACGCAAGTTAAACTTTTCTAACATGATGAAAAACAAGAACCCAACAAAACCCAACAGAGACCCCAAAACATGTCAAAAACACCCCAAAAAAGAACGGGATCACCCCCAACACTGGAAGAAAATTCCCCCCCCAAAAATTTACAATTTTCACCATGATGACCAACATGAACCAAACGAAAACCCAAAAGGAGACACCAAAACACGTCAAAAACACCCCAAAAAAGAAAGGGATCACCCATAAACTGGAAGAAAATCCCCAAAAAGCACAGATCCAATCCCAAAACCAGCCTAAACCTACCTGATGTTCTCCAAAACCCACAAATTTACCCTTTTCCACCATGATGACCATGGAAAACCCAACGAAACCCAATGGAGACAAAAAACATGTCAAAAAAAAAAAAAAACAAAAACAAAAACAAAAACAAAAAAGAACAGGATCTCCCCAAAAAAGAGAAGAAAACCCCAAATGCCATAGATCCACCCCAAAAGTCCCCCTAAGCCTACCTGATGTTCTCCAAAACCCACAATTTACCCTTTTTCACAATGATGACCAACGAGAACCCAACAAAACCCAACGGACAACCCCAAAACACGTCAAAAACACCCCAAAAAAGAACAGGATCACCCCAAAAACCAGAAGAAAACCCCAAATACCATGAATCCACCCCAAAAGTCCCCCTAAACCTACCTGAAGTTCTCCAAAACCCACAATTTACCCTTTTCCACCAAGATGCCAACAGAAAACCCAACGAAACCCAACAGAGACATCAAAACATGTCAAAAACACCCCAAAAAAGAACGGGATAACCCCAAAACTGGAAGAAAATCCCCAAAAAGCATGGATCCAATTCCAAAACCACCCTAAACCTACCTGATCTTCTCCAAATCCCAAAGTCCACTCCCAACCACCATAAAACCCATTAGGAACTCAACAAAATGCAACAGAAACCCCAAAACACCTCAAAAACACCCCAAAAGCAAACCGGATCAGAAGAAAATACGTGATTTAACCCCAAGAAAACCCTTAAACCTACCTGATCTTCTCCAAATCCCAAAATCCACTCCCACCCACCATAAAACCCATTAGGAACTCAACAAAACGCAACGGAAACCCCAAAACACGTCAAAAACACCCCAAAAAAGAACTGGATCAGAAGGAAAAAAAAAACAAAACTATGCATTTCCCTCCCAAATCACCCTAAACTTACCTGATCTTCTTCAAAACCCACAATCCACTCCCATTTAGCTTAACGACCAACGAGAACCCAACAAAACCCAACGGAGACCCCAAAAACGTCAAAAACACCCCAAAAAAGAACTGGTTCAACCCCAACAACGAAAGAAAACCCCAAAAGCCATAGATCCACACCAAAAATCCCCCTAAACCAACCTGAAGTTCTCCAAAACCCACAATTTACACTTTTCCACATTGATGACCATGGAAAACCCAACGAAACCCAACGGAGACCACAAAACACGTCAAAAAAAAAAAAAAAAAAAAAAAAGAAAGGGATCACCCCCAAAATTGGAAGAAAATCCTTCAAAATCATAGATCCACCCCAAAACCACCCTAAACCTACCTGATGATCTCCAAAACCCACAATTTACAATTTTCCAACATGATGACCATGGAAAACCCAACGGAGACCCCAAAAGAAGTCAAAAACACCCCAAACAAGAACGGGATAAACCCTAAAAACGAAAGAAAACCCCAAAAGCCATAGATCCACACCAAAAGTCCCCCTAAACCTACCTGATGTTCTCCAAAACCCACAATTTACACTTTTCCACCATGATGACCACGGAAAACCCAACAGAGAACCCAAAACACGTCAAAAACACCCCAAACAAGAACAGGATCACCCCCAAAACCAAAGAAAACCCCAAAAAGCACGGATCCAATCCCAAAACCACTCTAAACGTACCTGATGTTCTCCAAATCCAAATGTCCACTCCCAACCACCATAAAACCCATTAGGAACTCAACGAAACCCAACGGAAACCCCAAAACACGTCAAAAACACCCCAAAAAAGAACTGAATCAGAAGAAAAAACACCAAAAACTATGAATTTCCCCACAAAACCACCCTAAACTCACCTGATCTTCTTCAAAACCCACAATCCACTCCCATTTCCCTTAAGGACCAACGAGAATCCAACTAAAACCCAACGGAGACCCCAAAACAAGTCAAAAACACCCCAAACAAGAACGGAATCACCCCCAAAACTGGAAGAAAATCCCCAAAAAACATAGATCCACCCCAAAACGACACTAAACCTACCTGATCTTCTCCAAAACACGCAAGTTAAACTTTTCCAACATGATGAAAAACAAGAACCCAACAAAACCCAACAGAGACCCCAAAACATGTCAAAAACACCCCAAAAAAGAACGGGATCACCCCCAAAACTGGAAGAAAACTCCCCCCCCAAAAATTTACAATTTTCACCATGATGACCAACATGAACCAAACGAAAACCCAAAAGGAGACACCAAAACACGTCAAAAACACCCCAAAAAAGAAAGGGATCACCCATAAACTGGAAGAAAATCCCCAAAAAGCACAGATCCAATCCCAAAACCTGCCTAAACCTACCTGATGTTCTCCAAAACCCACAAATTTACCCTTTTCCACCATGATGACCATGGAAAACCCAACGAAACCCAATGGAGACAAAAAACATGTCAAAAAAAAAAAAAAAAAAAGAACAGGATCTCCCCAAAAAAGAGAAGAAAACCCCAAATGCCATAGATCCACCCCAAAAGTCCCCCTAAGCCTACCTGATGTTCTCCAAAACCCACAATTTACCCTTTTTCACAATGATGACCAACGAGAACCCAACAAAACCCAACGGACAACCCCAAAACACGTCAAAAACACCCCAAAAAAGAACAGGATCACCCCAAAAAACAGAAGAAAACCCCAAATACCATGAATCCACCCCAAAAGTCCCCCTAAACCTACCTGAAGTTCTCCAAAACCCACAATTTACCCTTTTCCACCAAGATGCCAACAGAAAACCCAACGAAACCCAACAGAGACATCAAAACATGTCAAAAACACCCCAAAAAAGAACGGGATAACCCCCAAAACTGGAAGAAAATCCCCAAAAAGCATGGATCCAATTCCAAAACCACCCTAAACCTACCTGATCTTCTCCAAATCCCAAAGGCCACTCCCAACCACCATAAAACCCATTAGGAACTCAACAAAATGCAACAGAAACCCCAAAACACCTCAAAAACACCCCAAAAGCAAACCGGATCAGAAGAAAATACGTGATTTAACCCCAAGAAAACCCTTAAACCTACCTGATCTTCTCCAAATCCCAAAATCCACTCCCACCCACCATAAAACCCATTAGGAACTCAACAAAACGCAACGGAAACCCCAAAACACGTCAAAAACACCCCAAAAAAGAACTGGATCAGAAGGAAAAAAAAAACAAAACTATGCATTTCCCTCCCAAATCACCCTAAACTTACCTGATCTTCTTCAAAACCCACAATCCACTCCCATTTAGCTTAACGACCAACGAGAACCCAACAAAACCCAACGGAGACCCCAAAAACGTCAAAAACACCCCAAAAAAGAACTGGTTCAACCCCAACAACGAAAGAAAACCCCAAAAGCCATAGATCCACACCAAAAATCCCCCTAAACCAACCTGAAGTTCTCCAAAACCCACAATTTACACTTTTCCACATTGATGACCATGGAAAACCCAACGAAACCCAACGGAGACCACAAAACACGTCAAAAAAAAAAAAAAAAAAAAAAAAAAAAAAAAAAAGAAAGGGATCACCCCCAAAATTGGAAGAAAATCCTTCAAAATCATAGATCCACCCCAAAACCACCCTAAACCTACCTGATGATCTCCAAAACCCACAATTTACAATTTTCCAACATGATGACCATGGAAAACCCAACGAAACCCAACGGAGACCCCAAAAGAAGTCAAAAACACCCCAAACAAGAACGGGATAAACCCTAAAAACGAAAGAAAACCCCAAAAGCCATAGATCCACACCAAAAGTCCCCCTAAACCTACCTGATGTTCTCCAAAACCCACAATTTACACTTTTCCACCATGATGACCACGGAAAACCCAACAGAGAACCCAAAACACGTCAAAAACACCCCAAACAAGAACAGGATCACCCCCAAAACCAAAGAAAACCCCAAAAAGCACGGATCCAATCCCAAAACCACTCTAAACGTACCTGATGTTCTCCAAATCCAAATGTCCACTCCCAACCACCATAAAACCCATTAGGAACTCAACGAAACCCAACGGAAACCCCAAAACACGTCAAAAACACCCCAAAAAAGAACTGAATCAGAAGAAAAAACACCAAAAACTATGAATTTCCCCACAAAACCACCCTAAACTCACCTGATCTTCTTCAAAACCCACAATCCACTCCCATTTCCCTTAAGGACCAACGAGAATCCAACTAAAACCCAACGGAGACCCCAAAACAAGTCAAAAACACCCCAAACAAGAACGGAATCACCCCCAAAACTGGAAGAAAATCCCCAAAAAACATAGATCCACCCCAAAACGACACTAAACCTACCTGATCTTCTCCAAAACACGCAAGTTAAACTTTTCCAACATGATGAAAAACAAGAACCCAACAAAACCCAACAGAGACCCCAAAACATGTCAAAAACACCCCAAAAAAGAACGGGATCACCCCCAACACTGGAAGAAAATTCCCCCCCAAAAAATTTACAATTTTCACCATGATGACCAACATGAACCAAACGAAAACCCAAAAGGAGACACCAAAACACGTCAAAAACACCCCAAAAAAGAAAGGGATCACCCATAAACTGGAAGAAAATCCCCAAAAAGCACAGATCCAATCCCAAAACCAGCCTAAACCTACCTGATGTTCTCCAAAACCCACAAATTTACCCTTTTCCACCATGATGACCATGGAAAACCCAACGAAACCCAATGGAGACAAAAAACATGTCAAAAAAAAAAAAAAAAAAAAAGAACAGGATCTCCGCTAAAAAGAGAAGAAAACCCCAAATGCCATAGATCCACCCCAAAAGTCCCCCTAAGCCTACCTGATGTTCTCCAAAACCCACAATTTACCCTTTTTCACAATGATGACCAACGAGAACCCAACAAAACCCAACGGACAACCCCAAAACACGTCAAAAACACCCCAAAAAAGAACAGGATCACCCCAAAAAACAGAAGAAAACCCCAAATACCATGAATCCACCCCAAAAGTCCCCCTAAACCTACCTGAAGTTCTCCAAAACCCACAATTTACCCTTTTCCACCAAGATGCCAACAGAAAACCCAACGAAACCCAACAGAGACATCAAAACATGTCAAAAACACCCCAAAAAAGAACGGGATAACCCCCAAAACTGGAAGAAAATCCCCAAAAAGCATGGATCCAATTCCAAAACCACCCTAAACCTACCTGATCTTCTCCAAATCCCAAAGTCCACTCCCAACCACCATAAAACCCATTAGGAACTCAACAAAATGCAACAGAAACCCCAAAACACCTCAAAAACACCCCAAAAGCAAACCGGATCAGAAGAAAATACGTGATTTAACCCCAAGAAAACCCTTAAACCTACCTGATCTTCTCCAAATCCCAAAATCCACTCCCACCCACCATAAAACCCATTAGGAACTCAACAAAACGCAACGGAAACCCCAAAACACGTCAAAAACACCCCAAAAAAGAACTGGATCAGAAGGAAAAAAAAAACAAAACTATGCATTTCCCTCCCAAATCACCCTAAACTTACCTGATCTTCTTCAAAACCCACAATCCACTCCCATTTAGCTTAACGACCAACGAGAACCCAACAAAACCCAACGGAGACCCCAAAAACGTCAAAAACACCCCAAAAAAGAACTGGTTCAACCCCAACAACGAAAGAAAACCCCAAAAGCCATAGATCCACACCAAAAATCCCCCTAAACCAACCTGAAGTTCTCCAAAACCCACAATTTACACTTTTCCACATTGATGACCATGGAAAACCCAACGAAACCCAACGGAGACCACAAAACACGTCAAAAAAAAAAAAAAAAAAAAAAAAAAAAAAAAAAGAAAGGGATCACCCCCAAAATTGGAAGAAAATCCTTCAAAATCATAGATCCACCCCAAAACCACCCTAAACCTACCTGATGATCTCCAAAACCCACAATTTACAATTTTCCAACATGATGACCATGGAAAACCCAACGAAACCCAACGGAGACCCCAAAAGAAGTCAAAAACACCCCAAACAAGAACGGGATAAACCCTAAAAACGAAAGAAAACCCCAAAAGCCATAGATCCACACCAAAAGTCCCCCTAAACCTACCTGATGTTCTCCAAAACCCACAATTTACACTTTTCCACCATGATGACCACGGAAAACCCAACAGAGAACCCAAAACACGTCAAAAACACCCCAAACAAGAACAGGATCACCCCCAAAACCAAAGAAAACCCCAAAAAGCACGGATCCAATCCCAAAACCACTCTAAACGTACCTGATGTTCTCCAAATCCAAATGTCCACTCCCAACCACCATAAAACCCATTAGGAACTCAACGAAACCCAACGGAAACCCCAAAACACGTCAAAAACACCCCAAAAAAGAACTGAATCAGAAGAAAAAACACCAAAAACTATGAATTTCCCCACAAAACCACCCTAAACTCACCTGATCTTCTTCAAAACCCACAATCCACTCCCATTTCCCTTAAGGACCAACGAGAATCCAACTAAAACCCAACGGAGACCCCAAAACAAGTCAAAAACACCCCAAACAAGAACGGAATCACCCCCAAAACTGGAAGAAAATCCCCAAAAAACATAGATCCACCCCAAAACGACACTAAACCTACCTGATCTTCTCCAAAACACGCAAGTTAAACTTTTCCAACATGATGAAAAACAAGAACCCAACAAAACCCAACAGAGACCCCAAAACATGTCAAAAACACCCCAAAAAAGAACGGGATCACCCCCAACACTGGAAGAAAATTCCCCCCCCAAAAATTTACAATTTTCACCATGATGACCAACATGAACCAAACGAAAACCCAAAAGGAGACACCAAAACACGTCAAAAACACCCCAAAAAAGAAAGGGATCACCCATAAACTGGAAGAAAATCCCCAAAAAGCACAGATCCAATCCCAAAACCAGCCTAAACCTACCTGATGTTCTCCAAAACCCACAAATTTACCCTTTTCCACCATGATGACCATGGAAAACCCAACGAAACCCAATGGAGACAAAAAACATGTCAAAAAAAAACCAAAAACAAAAACAAAAACAAAAACAAAAAAGAACAGGATCTCCCCAAAAAAGAGAAGAAAACCCCAAATGCCATAGATCCACCCCAAAAATCCCCCTAAGCCTACCTGATGTTCTCCAAAACCCACGATTTACCCTTTTTCACAATGATGACCAACGAGAACCCAACAAAACCCAACGGACAACCCCAAAACACGTCAAAAACACCCCAAAAAAGAACAGGATCACCCCAAAAAACAGAAGAAAACCCCAAATACCATGAATCCACCCCAAAAGTCCCCCTAAACCTACCTGAAGTTCTCCAAAACCCACAATTTACCCTTTTCCACCAAGATGCCAACAGAAAACCCAACGAAACCCAACAGAGACATCAAAACATGTCAAAAACACCCCAAAAAAGAACGGGATAACCCCCAAAACTGGAAGAAAATCCCCAAAAAGCATGGATCCAATTCCAAAACCACCCTAAACCTACCTGATCTTCTCCAAATCCCAAAGTCCACTCCCAACCACCAGAAAACCCATTAGGAACTCAACAAAATGCAACAGAAACCCCAAAACACCTCAAAAACACCCCAAAAGCAAACCGGATCAGAAGAAAATACGTGATTTAACCCCAAGAAAACCCTTAAACCTACCTGATCTTCTCCAAATCCCAAAATCCACTCCCACCCACCATAAAACCCATTAGGAACTCAACAAAACGCAACGGAAACCCCAAAACACGTCAAAAACACCCCAAAAAAGAACTGGATCAGAAGGAAAAAAAAAAAAACAAAACTATGCATTTCCCTCCCAAATCACCCTAAACTTACCTGATCTTCTTCAAAACCCACAATCCACTCCCATTTAGCTTAACGACCAACGAGAACCCAACAAAACCCAACGGAGACCCCAAAAACGTCAAAAACACCCCAAAAAAGAACTGGTTCAACCCCAACAACGAAAGAAAACCCCAAAAGCCATAGATCCACACCAAAAATCCCCCTAAACCAACCTGAAGTTCTCCAAAACCCACAGTTTACACTTTTCCACATTGATGACCATGGAAAACCCAACGAAACCCAACGGAGACCACAAAACACGTCAAAAAAAAAAAAAAAAAAAAAAAAAAGAAAAAGAAAGGGATCACCCCCAAAATTGGAAGAAAATCCTTCAAAATCATAGATCCACCCCAAAACCACCCTAAACCTACCTGATGATCTCCAAAACCCACAATTTACAATTTTCCAACATGATGACCATGGAAAACCCAACGAAACCCAACGGAGACCCCAAAAGAAGTCAAAAACACCCCAAACAAGAACGGGATAAACCCTAAAAACGAAAGAAAACCCCAAAAGCCATAGATCCACACCAAAAGTCCCCCTAAACCTACCTGATGTTCTCCAAAACCCACAATTTACACTTTTCCACCATGATGACCACGGAAAACCCAACAGAGAACCCAAAACACGTCAAAAACACCCCAAACAAGAACAGGATCACCCCCAAAACCAAAGAAAACCCCAAAAAGCACGGATCCAATCCCAAAACCACTCTAAACGTACCTGATGTTCTCCAAATCCAAATGTCCACTCCCAACCACCATAAAACCCATTAGGAACTCAACGAAACCCAACGGAAACCCCAAAACACGTCAAAAACACCCCAAAAAAGAACTGAATCAGAAGAAAAAACACCAAAAACTATGAATTTCCCCACAAAACCACCCTAAACTCACCTGATCTTCTTCAAAACCCACAATCCACTCCCATTTCCCTTAAGGACCAACGAGAATCCAACTAAAACCCAACGGAGACCCCAAAACAAGTCAAAAACACCCCAAACAAGAACGGAATCACCCCCAAAACTGGAAGAAAATCCCCAAAAAACATAGATCCACCCCAAAACGACACTAAACCTACCTGATCTTCCCCAAAACACGCAAGTTAAACTTTTCTAACATGATGAAAAACAAGAACCCAACAAAACCCAACAGAGACCCCAAAACATGTCAAAAACACCCCAAAAAAGAACGGGATCACCCCCAACACTGGAAGAAAATTCCCCCCCCAAAAATTTACAATTTTCACCATGATGACCAACATGAACCAAACGAAAACCCAAAAGGAGACACCAAAACACGTCAAAAACACCCCAAAAAAGAAAGGGATCACCCATAAACTGGAAGAAAATCCCCAAAAAGCACAGATCCAATCCCAAAACCAGCCTAAACCTACCTGATGTTCTCCAAAACCCACAAATTTACCCTTTTCCACCATGATGACCATGGAAAACCCAACGAAACCCAATGGAGACAAAAAACATGTCAAAAAAAAAAAAAAACAAAAACAAAAACAAAAACAAAAAAGAACAGGATCTCCCCAAAAAAGAGAAGAAAACCCCAAATGCCATAGATCCACCCCAAAAGTCCCCCTAAGCCTACCTGATGTTCTCCAAAACCCACAATTTACCCTTTTTCACAATGATGACCAACGAGAACCCAACAAAACCCAACGGACAACCCCAAAACACGTCAAAAACACCCCAAAAAAGAACAGGATCACCCCAAAAACCAGAAGAAAACCCCAAATACCATGAATCCACCCCAAAAGTCCCCCTAAACCTACCTGAAGTTCTCCAAAACCCACAATTTACCCTTTTCCACCAAGATGCCAACAGAAAACCCAACGAAACCCAACAGAGACATCAAAACATGTCAAAAACACCCCAAAAAAGAACGGGATAACCCCAAAACTGGAAGAAAATCCCCAAAAAGCATGGATCCAATTCCAAAACCACCCTAAACCTACCTGATCTTCTCCAAATCCCAAAGTCCACTCCCAACCACCATAAAACCCATTAGGAACTCAACAAAATGCAACAGAAACCCCAAAACACCTCAAAAACACCCCAAAAGCAAACCGGATCAGAAGAAAATACGTGATTTAACCCCAAGAAAACCCTTAAACCTACCTGATCTTCTCCAAATCCCAAAATCCACTCCCACCCACCATAAAACCCATTAGGAACTCAACAAAACGCAACGGAAACCCCAAAACACGTCAAAAACACCCCAAAAAAGAACTGGATCAGAAGGAAAAAAAAAACAAAACTATGCATTTCCCTCCCAAATCACCCTAAACTTACCTGATCTTCTTCAAAACCCACAATCCACTCCCATTTAGCTTAACGACCAACGAGAACCCAACAAAACCCAACGGAGACCCCAAAAACGTCAAAAACACCCCAAAAAAGAACTGGTTCAACCCCAACAACGAAAGAAAACCCCAAAAGCCATAGATCCACACCAAAAATCCCCCTAAACCAACCTGAAGTTCTCCAAAACCCACAATTTACACTTTTCCACATTGATGACCATGGAAAACCCAACGAAACCCAACGGAGACCACAAAACACGTCAAAAAAAAAAAAAAAAAAAAAAAAAAAAAAAAAAAGAAAGGGATCACCCCCAAAATTGGAAGAAAATCCTTCAAAATCATAGATCCACCCCAAAACCACCCTAAACCTACCTGATGATCTCCAAAACCCACAATTTACAATTTTCCAACATGATGACCATGGAAAACCCAACGAAACCCAACGGAGACCCCAAAAGAAGTCAAAAACACCCCAAACAAGAACGGGATAAACCCTAAAAACGAAAGAAAACCCCAAAAGCCATAGATCCACACCAAAAGTCCCCCTAAACCTACCTGATGTTCTCCAAAACCCACAATTTACACTTTTCCACCATGATGACCACGGAAAACCCAACAGAGAACCCAAAACACGTCAAAAACACCCCAAACAAGAACAGGATCACCCCCAAAACCAAAGAAAACCCCAAAAAGCACGGATCCAATCCCAAAACCACTCTAAACGTACCTGATGTTCTCCAAATCCAAATGTCCACTCCCAACCACCATAAAACCCATTAGGAACTCAACGAAACCCAACGGAAACCCCAAAACACGTCAAAAACACCCCAAAAAAGAACTGAATCAGAAGAAAAAACACCAAAAACTATGAATTTCCCCACAAAACCACCCTAAACTCACCTGATCTTCTTCAAAACCCACAATCCACTCCCATTTCCCTTAAGGACCAACGAGAATCCAACTAAAACCCAACGGAGACCCCAAAACAAGTCAAAAACACCCCAAACAAGAACGGAATCACCCCCAAAACTGGAAGAAAATCCCCAAAAAACATAGATCCACCCCAAAACGACACTAAACCTACCTGATCTTCTCCAAAACACGCAAGTTAAACTTTTCCAACATGATGAAAAACAAGAACCCAACAAAACCCAACAGAGACCCCAAAACATGTCAAAAACACCCCAAAAAAGAACGGGATCACCCCCAAAACTGGAAGAAAACTCCCCCCCCAAAAATTTACAATTTTCACCATGATGACCAACATGAACCAAACGAAAACCCAAAAGGAGACACCAAAACACGTCAAAAACACCCCAAAAAAGAAAGGGATCACCCATAAACTGGAAGAAAATCCCCAAAAAGCACAGATCCAATCCCAAAACCTGCCTAAACCTACCTGATGTTCTCCAAAACCCACAAATTTACCCTTTTCCACCATGATGACCATGGAAAACCCAACGAAACCCAATGGAGACAAAAAACATGTCAAAAAAAAAAAAAAAAAAAGAACAGGATCTCCCCAAAAAAGAGAAGAAAACCCCAAATGCCATAGATCCACCCCAAAAGTCCCCCTAAGCCTACCTGATGTTCTCCAAAACCCACAATTTACCCTTTTTCACAATGATGACCAACGAGAACCCAACAAAACCCAACGGACAACCCCAAAACACGTCAAAAACACCCCAAAAAAGAACAGGATCACCCCAAAAAACAGAAGAAAACCCCAAATACCATGAATCCACCCCAAAAGTCCCCCTAAACCTACCTGAAGTTCTCCAAAACCCACAATTTACCCTTTTCCACCAAGATGCCAACAGAAAACCCAACGAAACCCAACAGAGACATCAAAACATGTCAAAAACACCCCAAAAAAGAACGGGATAACCCCCAAAACTGGAAGAAAATCCCCAAAAAGCATGGATCCAATTCCAAAACCACCCTAAACCTACCTGATCTTCTCCAAATCCCAAAGGCCACTCCCAACCACCATAAAACCCATTAGGAACTCAACAAAATGCAACAGAAACCCCAAAACACCTCAAAAACACCCCAAAAGCAAACCGGATCAGAAGAAAATACGTGATTTAACCCCAAGAAAACCCTTAAACCTACCTGATCTTCTCCAAATCCCAAAATCCACTCCCACCCACCATAAAACCCATTAGGAACTCAACAAAACGCAACGGAAACCCCAAAACACGTCAAAAACACCCCAAAAAAGAACTGGATCAGAAGGAAAAAAAAAACAAAACTATGCATTTCCCTCCCAAATCACCCTAAACTTACCTGATCTTCTTCAAAACCCACAATCCACTCCCATTTAGCTTAACGACCAACGAGAACCCAACAAAACCCAACGGAGACCCCAAAAACGTCAAAAACACCCCAAAAAAGAACTGGTTCAACCCCAACAACGAAAGAAAACCCCAAAAGCCATAGATCCACACCAAAAATCCCCCTAAACCAACCTGAAGTTCTCCAAAACCCACAATTTACACTTTTCCACATTGATGACCATGGAAAACCCAACGAAACCCAACGGAGACCACAAAACACGTCAAAAAAAAAAAAAAAAAAAAAAAAAAAAAAAAAAAGAAAGGGATCACCCCCAAAATTGGAAGAAAATCCTTCAAAATCATAGATCCACCCCAAAACCACCCTAAACCTACCTGATGATCTCCAAAACCCACAATTTACAATTTTCCAACATGATGACCATGGAAAACCCAACGAAACCCAACGGAGACCCCAAAAGAAGTCAAAAACACCCCAAACAAGAACGGGATAAACCCTAAAAACGAAAGAAAACCCCAAAAGCCATAGATCCACACCAAAAGTCCCCCTAAACCTACCTGATGTTCTCCAAAACCCACAATTTACACTTTTCCACCATGATGACCACGGAAAACCCAACAGAGAACCCAAAACACGTCAAAAACACCCCAAACAAGAACAGGATCACCCCCAAAACCAAAGAAAACCCCAAAAAGCACGGATCCAATCCCAAAACCACTCTAAACGTACCTGATGTTCTCCAAATCCAAATGTCCACTCCCAACCACCATAAAACCCATTAGGAACTCAACGAAACCCAACGGAAACCCCAAAACACGTCAAAAACACCCCAAAAAAGAACTGAATCAGAAGAAAAAACACCAAAAACTATGAATTTCCCCACAAAACCACCCTAAACTCACCTGATCTTCTTCAAAACCCACAATCCACTCCCATTTCCCTTAAGGACCAACGAGAATCCAACTAAAACCCAACGGAGACCCCAAAACAAGTCAAAAACACCCCAAACAAGAACGGAATCACCCCCAAAACTGGAAGAAAATCCCCAAAAAACATAGATCCACCCCAAAACGACACTAAACCTACCTGATCTTCTCCAAAACACGCAAGTTAAACTTTTCCAACATGATGAAAAACAAGAACCCAACAAAACCCAACAGAGACCCCAAAACATGTCAAAAACACCCCAAAAAAGAACGGGATCACCCCCAACACTGGAAGAAAATTCCCCCCCCAAAAATTTACAATTTTCACCATGATGACCAACATGAACCAAACGAAAACCCAAAAGGAGACACCAAAACACGTCAAAAACACCCCAAAAAAGAAAGGGATCACCCATAAACTGGAAGAAAATCCCCAAAAAGCACAGATCCAATCCCAAAACCAGCCTAAACCTACCTGATGTTCTCCAAAACCCACAAATTTACCCTTTTCCACCATGATGACCATGGAAAACCCAACGAAACCCAATGGAGACAAAAAACATGTCAAAAAAAAAACAAAAACAAAAACAAAAAAAAACAAAAAAGAACAGGATCTCCCCAAAAAAGAGAAGAAAACCCCAAATGCCATAGATCCACCCCAAAAGTCCCCCTAAGCCTACCTGATGTTCTCCAAAACCCACGATTTACCCTTTTTCACAATGATGACCAACGAGAACCCAACAAAACCCAACGGACAACCCCAAAACACGTCAAAAACACCCCAAAAAAGAACAGGATCACCCCAAAAAACAGAAGAAAACCCCAAATACCATGAATCCACCCCAAAAGTCCCCCTAAACCTACCTGAAGTTCTCCAAAACCCACAATTTACCCTTTTCCACCAAGATGCCAACAGAAAACCCAACGAAACCCAACAGAGACATCAAAACATGTCAAAAACACCCCAAAAAAGAACGGGATAACCCCCAAAACTGGAAGAAAATCCCCAAAAAGCATGGATCCAATTCCAAAACCAGCCTAAACCTACCTGATGATCTCCAAAACCCACAATTTACAATTTTCCAACATGATGACCATGGAAAACCCAACGAAACCCAACGGAGACCCCAAAAGAAGTCAAAAACACCCCAAACAAGAACGGGATAAACCCTAAAAACGAAAGAAAACCCCAAAAGCCATAGATCCACACCAAAAGTCCCCCTAAACCTACCTGATGTTCTCCAAAACCCACAATTTACACTTTTCCACCATGATGACCACGGAAAACCCAACAGAGAACCCAAAACACGTCAAAAACACCCCAAACAAGAACAGGATCACCCCCAAAACCAAAGAAAACCCCAAAAAGCACGGATCCAATCCCAAAACCACTCTAAACGTACCTGATGTTCTCCAAATCCAAATGTCCACTCCCAACCACCATAAAACCCATTAGGAACTCAACGAAACCCAACGGAAACCCCAAAACACGTCAAAAACACCCCAAAAAAGAACTGAATCAGAAGAAAAAACACCAAAAACTATGAATTTCCCCACAAAACCACCCTAAACTCACCTGATCTTCTTCAAAACCCACAATCCACTCCCATTTCCCTTAAGGACCAACGAGAATCCAACTAAAACCCAACGGAGACCCCAAAACAAGTCAAAAACACCCCAAACAAGAACGGAATCACCCCCAAAACTGGAAGAAAATCCCCAAAAAACATAGATCCACCCCAAAACGACACTAAACCTACCTGATCTTCTCCAAAACACGCAAGTTAAACTTTTCCAACATGATGAAAAGCAAGAACCCAACAAAACCCAACAGAGACCCCAAAACATGTCAAAAACACCCCAAAAAAGAACGGGATCACCCCCAAAACTGGAAGAAAATTCCCCCCCCAAAAATTTACAATTTTCACCATGATGACCAACATGAACCAAACGAAAACCCAAAAGGAGACACCAAAACACGTCAAAAACACCCCAAAAAAGAAAGGGATCACCCATAAACTGGAAGAAAATCCCCAAAAAGCACAGATCCAATCCCAAAACCAGCCTAAACCTACCTGATGTTCTCCAAAACCCACAAATTTACCCTTTTCCACCATGATGACCATGGAAAACCCAACGAAACCCAATGGAGACAAAAAACATGTCAAAAAAAAACAAAAACAAAAACAAAAACAAAAACAAAAACAAAAAAGAACAGGATCTCCCCAAAAAAGAGAAGAAAACCCCAAATGCCATAGATCCACCCCAAAAGTCCCCCTAAGCCTACCTGATGTTCTCCAAAACCCACGATTTACCCTTTTTCACAATGATGACCAACGAGAACCCAACAAAACCCAACGGACAACCCCAAAACACGTCAAAAACACCCCAAAAAAGAACAGGATCACCCCAAAAACCAGAAGAAAACCCCAAATACCATGAATCCACCCCAAAAGTCCCCCTAAACCTACCTGAAGTTCTCCAAAACCCACAATTTACCCTTTTCCACCAAGATGCCAACAGAAAACCCAACGAAACCCAACAGAGACATCAAAACATGTCAAAAACACCCCAAAAAAGAACGGGATAACCCCCAAAACTGGAAGAAAATCCCCAAAAAGCATGGATCCAATTCCAAAACCACCCTAAACCTACCTGATCTTCTCCAAATCCCAAAGTCCACTCCCAACCACCAGAAAACCCATTAGGAACTCAACAAAATGCAACAGAAACCCCAAAACACCTCAAAAACACCCCAAAAGCAAACCGGATCAGAAGAAAATACGTGATTTAACCCCAAGAAAACCCTTAAACCTACCTGATCTTCTCCAAATCCCAAAATCCACTCCCACCCACCATAAAACCCATTAGGAACTCAACAAAACGCAACGGAAACCCCAAAACACGTCAAAAACACCCCAAAAAAGAACTGGATCAGAAGGAAAAAAAAAACAAAACTATGCATTTCCCTCCCAAATCACCCTAAACTTACCTGATCTTCTTCAAAACCCACAATCCACTCCCATTTAGCTTAACGACCAACGAGAACCCAACAAAACCCAACGGAGACCCCAAAAACGTCAAAAACACCCCAAAAAAGAACTGGTTCAACCCCAACAACGAAAGAAAACCCCAAAAGCCATAGATCCACACCAAAAATCCCCCTAAACCAACCTGAAGTTCTCCAAAACCCACAGTTTACACTTTTCCACATTGATGACCATGGAAAACCCAACGAAACCCAACGGAGACCACAAAACACGTCAAAAAAAAAAAAAAAAAAAAAAAAAAAAAAAAAAAAAAGAAAGGGATCACCCCCAAAATTGGAAGAAAATCCTTCAAAATCATAGATCCACCCCAAAACCACCCTAAACCTACCTGATGATCTCCAAAACCCACAATTTACAATTTTCCAACATGATGACCATGGAAAACCCAACGAAACCCAACGGAGACCCCAAAAGAAGTCAAAAACACCCCAAACAAGAACGGGATAAACCCTAAAAACGAAAGAAAACCCCAAAAGCCATAGATCCACACCAAAAGTCCCCCTAAACCTACCTGATGTTCTCCAAAACCCACAATTTACACTTTTCCACCATGATGACCACGGAAAACCCAACAGAGAACCCAAAACACGTCAAAAACACCCCAAACAAGAACAGGATCACCCCCAAAACCAAAGAAAACCCCAAAAAGCACGGATCCAATCCCAAAACCACTCTAAACGTACCTGATGTTCTCCAAATCCAAATGTCCACTCCCAACCACCATAAAACCCATTAGGAACTCAACGAAACCCAACGGAAACCCCAAAACACGTCAAAAACACCCCAAAAAAGAACTGAATCAGAAGAAAAAACACCAAAAACTATGAATTTCCCCACAAAACCACCCTAAACTCACCTGATCTTCTTCAAAACCCACAATCCACTCCCATTTCCCTTAAGGACCAACGAGAATCCAACTAAAACCCAACGGAGACCCCAAAACAAGTCAAAAACACCCCAAACAAGAACGGAATCACCCCCAAAACTGGAAGAAAATCCCCCAAAAACATAGATCCACCCCAAAACGACACTAAACCTACCTGATCTTCTCCAAAACACGCAAGTTAAACTTTTCCAACATGATGAAAAACAAGAACCCAACAAAACCCAACAGAGACCCCAAAACATGTCAAAAACACCCCAAAAAAGAACGGGATCACCCCCAAAACTGGAAGAAAATTCCCCCCCCAAAAATTTACAATTTTCACCATGATGACCAACATGAACCAAACGAAAACCCAAAAGGAGACACCAAAACACGTCAAAAACACCCCAAAAAAGAAAGGGATCACCCATAAACTGGAAGAAAATCCCCAAAAAGCACAGATCCAATCCCAAAAGTCCCCCTAAACCTACCTGAAGTTCTCCAAAACCCACAATTTACCCTTTTCCACCAAGATGCCAACAGAAAACCCAACGAAACCCAACAGAGACATCAAAACATGTCAAAAACACCCCAAAAAAGAACGGGATAACCCCCAAAACTGGAAGAAAATCCCCAAAAAGCATGGATCCAATTCCAAAACCACCCTAAACCTACCTGATCTTCTCCAAATCCCAAAGTCCACTCCCAACCACCAGAAAACCCATTAGGAACTCAACAAAATGCAACAGAAACCCCAAAACACCTCAAAAACACCCCAAAAGCAAACCGGATCAGAAGAAAATACGTGATTTAACCCCAAGAAAACCCTTAAACCTACCTGATCTTCTCCAAATCCCAAAATCCACTCCCACCCACCATAAAACCCATTAGGAACTCAACAAAACGCAACGGAAACCCCAAAACACGTCAAAAACACCCCAAAAAAGAACTGGATCAGAAGGAAAAAAAAAACAAAACTATGCATTTCCCTCCCAAATCACCCTAAACTTACCTGATCTTCTTCAAAACCCACAATCCACTCCCATTTAGCTTAACGACCAACGAGAACCCAACAAAACCCAACGGAGACCCCAAAAACGTCAAAAACACCCCAAAAAAGAACTGGTTCAACCCCAACAACGAAAGAAAACCCCAAAAGCCATAGATCCACACCAAAAATCCCCCTAAACCAACCTGAAGTTCTCCAAAACCCACAGTTTACACTTTTCCACATTGATGACCATGGAAAACCCAACGAAACCCAACGGAGACCACAAAACACGTCAAAAAAAAAAAAAAAAAAAAAAAAAAAAAAAAAAAGAAAGGGATCACCCCCAAAATTGGAAGAAAATCCTTCAAAATCATAGATCCACCCCAAAACCACCCTAAACTTACCTGATGATCTCCAAAACCCACAATTTACAATTTTCCAACATGATGACCATGGAAAACCCAACGAAACCCAACGGAGACCCCAAAAGAAGTCAAAAACACCCCAAACAAGAACGGGATAAACCCTAAAAACGAAAGAAAACCCCAAAAGCCATAGATCCACACCAAAAGTCCCCCTAAACCTACCTGATGTTCTCCAAAACCCACAATTTACACTTTTCCACCATGATGACCACGGAAAACCCAACAGAGAACCCAAAACACGTCAAAAACACCCCAAACAAGAACAGGATCACCCCCAAAACCAAAGAAAACCCCAAAAAGCACGGATCCAATCCCAAAACCACTCTAAACGTACCTGATGTTCTCCAAATCCAAATGTCCACTCCCAACCACCATAAAACCCATTAGGAACTCAACGAAACCCAACGGAAACCCCAAAACACGTCAAAAACACCCCAAAAAAGAACTGAATCAGAAGAAAAAACACCAAAAACTATGAATTTCCCCACAAAACCACCCTAAACTCACCTGATCTTCTTCAAAACCCACAATCCACTCCCATTTCCCTTAAGGACCAACGAGAATCCAACTAAAACCCAACGGAGACCCCAAAACAAGTCAAAAACACCCCAAACAAGAACGGAATCACCCCCAAAACTGGAAGAAAATCCCCAAAAAACATAGATCCACCCCAAAACGACACTAAACCTACCTGATCTTCTCCAAAACACGCAAGTTAAACTTTTCCAACATGATGAAAAACAAGAACCCAACAAAACCCAACAGAGACCCCAAAACATGTCAAAAACACCCCAAAAAAGAACGGGATCACCCCCAACACTGGAAGAAAATTCCCCCCCCAAAAATTTACAATTTTCACCATGATGACCAACATGAACCAAACGAAAACCCAAAAGGAGACACCAAAACACGTCAAAAACACCCCAAAAAAGAAAGGGATCACCCATAAACTGGAAGAAAATCCCCAAAAAGCACAGATCCAATCCCAAAAGTCCCCCTAAACCTACCTGAAGTTCTCCAAAACCCACAATTTACCCTTTTCCACCAAGATGCCAACAGAAAACCCAACGAAACCCAACAGAGACATCAAAACATGTCAAAAACACCCCAAAAAAGAACGGGATAACCCCCAAAACTGGAAGAAAATCCCCAAAAAGCATGGATCCAATTCCAAAACCACCCTAAACCTACCTGATCTTCTCCAAATCCCAAAGTCCACTCCCAACCACCAGAAAACCCATTAGGAACTCAACAAAATGCAACAGAAACCCCAAAACACCTCAAAAACACCCCAAAAGCAAACCGGATCAGAAGAAAATACGTGATTTAACCCCAAGAAAACCCTTAAACCTACCTGATCTTCTCCAAATCCCAAAATCCACTCCCACCCACCATAAAACCCATTAGGAACTCAACAAAACGCAACGGAAACCCCAAAACACGTCAAAAACACCCCAAAAAAGAACTGGATCAGAAGGAAAAAAAAAACAAAACTATGCATTTCCCTCCCAAATCACCCTAAACTTACCTGATCTTCTTCAAAACCCACAATCCACTCCCATTTAGCTTAACGACCAACGAGAACCCAACAAAACCCAACGGAGACCCCAAAAACGTCAAAAACACCCCAAAAAAGAACTGGTTCAACCCCAACAACGAAAGAAAACCCCAAAAGCCATAGATCCACACCAAAAATCCCCCTAAACCAACCTGAAGTTCTCCAAAACCCACAGTTTACACTTTTCCACATTGATGACCATGGAAAACCCAACGAAACCCAACGGAGACCACAAAACACGTCAAAAAAAAAAAAAAAAAAAAAAAAAAAAAAAAAAAGAAAGGGATCACCCCCAAAATTGGAAGAAAATCCTTCAAAATCATAGATCCACCCCAAAACCACCCTAAACTTACCTGATGATCTCCAAAACCCACAATTTACAATTTTCCAACATGATGACCATGGAAAACCCAACGAAACCCAACGGAGACCCCAAAAGAAGTCAAAAACACCCCAAACAAGAACGGGATAAACCCTAAAAACGAAAGAAAACCCCAAAAGCCATAGATCCACACCAAAAGTCCCCCTAAACCTACCTGATGTTCTCCAAAACCCACAATTTACACTTTTCCACCATGATGACCACGGAAAACCCAACAGAGAACCCAAAACACGTCAAAAACACCCCAAACAAGAACAGGATCACCCCCAAAACCAAAGAAAACCCCAAAAAGCACGGATCCAATCCCAAAACCACTCTAAACGTACCTGATGTTCTCCAAATCCAAATGTCCACTCCCAACCACCATAAAACCCATTAGGAACTCAACGAAACCCAACGGAAACCCCAAAACACGTCAAAAACACCCCAAAAAAGAACTGAATCAGAAGAAAAAACACCAAAAACTATGAATTTCCCCACAAAACCACCCTAAACTCACCTGATCTTCTTCAAAACCCACAATCCACTCCCATTTCCCTTAAGGACCAACGAGAATCCAACTAAAACCCAACGGAGACCCCAAAACAAGTCAAAAACACCCCAAACAAGAACGGAATCACCCCCAAAACTGGAAGAAAATCCCCAAAAAACATAGATCCACCCCAAAACGACACTAAACCTACCTGATCTTCTCCAAAACACGCAAGTTAAACTTTTCCAACATGATGAAAAACAAGAACCCAACAAAACCCAACAGAGACCCCAAAACATGTCAAAAACACCCCAAAAAAGAACGGGATCACCCCCAACACTGGAAGAAAATTCCCCCCCCCAAAAATTTACAATTTTCACCATGATGACCAACATGAACCAAACGAAAACCCAAAAGGAGACACCAAAACACGTCAAAAACACCCCAAAAAAGAAAGGGATCACCCATAAACTGGAAGAAAATCCCCAAAAAGCACAGATCCAATCCCAAAACCAGCCTAAACCTACCTGATGTTCTCCAAAACCCACAAATTTACCCTTTTCCACCATGATGACCATGGAAAACCCAACGAAACCCAATGGAGACAAAAAACATGTCAAAAAAAAACAAAAACAAAAACAAAAACAAAAACAAAAAAGAACAGGATCTCCCCAAAAAAGAGAAGAAAACCCCAAATGCCATAGATCCACCCCAAAAGTCCCCCTAAGCCTACCTGATGTTCTCCAAAACCCACGATTTACCCTTTTTCACAATGATGACCAACGAGAACCCAACAAAACCCAACGGACAACCCCAAAACACGTCAAAAACACCCCAAAAAAGAACAGGATCACCCCAAAAAACAGAAGAAAACCCCAAATACCATGAATCCACCCCAAAAGTCCCCCTAAACCTACCTGAAGTTCTCCAAAACCCACAATTTACCCTTTTCCACCAAGATGCCAACAGAAAACCCAACGAAACCCAACAGAGACATCAAAACATGTCAAAAACACCCCAAAAAAGAACGGGATAACCCCCAAAACTGGAAGAAAATCCCCAAAAAGCATGGATCCAATTCCAAAACCACCCTAAACCTACCTGATCTTCTCCAAATCCCAAAGGCCACTCCCAACCACCACAAAACCCATTAGGAACTCAACAAAATGCAACAGAAACCCCAAAACACCTCAAAAACACCCCAAAAGCAAACCGGATCAGAAGAAAATACGTGATTTAACCCCAAGAAAACCCTTAAACCTACCTGATCTTCTCCAAATCCCAAAATCCACTCCCACCCACCATAAAACCCATTAGGAACTCAACAAAACGCAACGGAAACCCCAAAACACGTCAAAAACACCCCAAAAAAGAACTGGATCAGAAGGAAAAAAAAAAACAAAACTATGCATTTCCCTCCCAAATCACCCTAAACTTACCTGATCTTCTTCAAAACCCACAATCCACTCCCATTTAGCTTAACGACCAACGAGAACCCAACAAAACCCAACGGAGACCCCAAAAACGTCAAAAACACCCCAAAAAAGAACTGGTTCAACCCCAACAACGAAAGAAAACCCCAAAAGCCATAGATCCACACCAAAAATCCCCCTAAACCAACCTGAAGTTCTCCAAAACCCACAATTTACACTTTTCCACATTGATGACCATGGAAAACCCAACGAAACCCAACGGAGACCACAAAACACGTAAAAAAAAAAAAAAAAAAAAAAAAAAAAAAAAAAAAAAAAAAGAAAGGGATCACCCCCAAAATTGGAAGAAAATCCTTCAAAATCATAGATCCACCCCAAAACCACCCTAAACCTACCTGATGATCTCCAAAACCCACAATTTACAATTTTCCAACATGATGACCATGGAAAACCCAACGAAACCCAACGGAGACCCCAAAAGAAGTCAAAAACACCCCAAACAAGAACGGGATAAACCCTAAAAACGAAAGAAAACCCCAAAAGCCATAGATCCACACCAAAAGTCCCCCTAAACCTACCTGATGTTCTCCAAAACCCACAATTTACACTTTTCCACCATGATGACCACGGAAAACCCAACAGAGAACCCAAAACACGTCAAAAACACCCCAAACAAGAACAGGATCACCCCCAAAACCAAAGAAAACCCCAAAAAGCACGGATCCAATCCCAAAACCACTCTAAACGTACCTGATGTTCTCCAAATCCAAATGTCCACTCCCAACCACCATAAAACCCATTAGGAACTCAACGAAACCCAACGGAAACCCCAAAACACGTCAAAAACACCCCAAAAAAGAACTGAATCAGAAGAAAAAACACCAAAAACTATGAATTTCCCCACAAAACCACCCTAAACTCACCTGATCTTCTTCAAAACCCACAATCCACTCCCATTTCCCTTAAGGACCAACGAGAATCCAACTAAAACCCAACGGAGACCCCAAAACAAGTCAAAAACACCCCAAACAAGAACGGAATCACCCCCAAAACTGGAAGAAAATCCCCAAAAAACATAGATCCACCCCAAAACGACACTAAACCTACCTGATCTTCTCCAAAACACGCAAGTTAAACTTTTCCAACATGATGAAAAACAAGAACCCAACAAAACCCAACAGAGACCCCAAAACATGTCAAAAACACCCCAAAAAAGAACGGGATCACCCCCAACACTGGAAGAAAATTCCCCCCCCAAAAATTTACAATTTTCACCATGATGACCAACATGAACCAAACGAAAACCCAAAAGGAGACACCAAAACACGTCAAAAACACCCCAAAAAAGAAAGGGATCACCCATAAACTGGAAGAAAATCCCCAAAAAGCACAGATCCAATCCCAAAACCAGCCTAAACCTACCTGATGTTCTCCAAAACCCACAAATTTACCCTTTTCCACCATGATGACCATGGAAAACCCAACGAAACCCAATGGAGACAAAAAACATGGCAAAAAAAAACAAAAACAAAAACAAAAACAAAAACAAAAAAGAACAGGATCTCCCCAAAAAAGAGAAGAAAACCCCAAATGCCATAGATCCACCCCAAAAGTCCCCCTAAGCCTACCTGATGTTCTCCAAAACCCACGATTTACCCTTTTTCACAATGATGACCAACGAGAACCCAACAAAACCCAACGGACAACCCCAAAACACGTCAAAAACACCCCAAAAAAGAACAGGATCACCCCAAAAAACAGAAGAAAACCCCAAATACCATGAATCCACCCCAAAAGTCCCCCTAAACCTACCTGAAGTTCTCCAAAACCCACAATTTACCCTTTTCCACCAAGATGCCAACAGAAAACCCAACGAAACCCAACAGAGACATCAAAACATGTCAAAAACACCCCAAAAAAGAACGGGATAACCCCCAAAACTGGAAGAAAATCCCCAAAAAGCATGGATCCAATTCCAAAACCACCCTAAACCTACCTGATCTTCTCCAAATCCCAAAGGCCACTCCCAACCACCACAAAACCCATTAGGAACTCAACAAAATGCAACAGAAACCCCAAAACACCTCAAAAACACCCCAAAAGCAAACCGGATCAGAAGAAAATACGTGATTTAACCCCAAGAAAACCCTTAAACCTACCTGATCTTCTCCAAATCCCAAAATCCACTCCCACCCACCATAAAACCCATTAGGAACTCAACAAAACGCAACGGAAACCCCAAAACACGTCAAAAACACCCCAAAAAAGAACTGGATCAGAAGGAAAAAAAAAAACAAAACTATGCATTTCCCTCCCAAATCACCCTAAACTTACCTGATCTTCTTCAAAACCCACAATCCACTCCCATTTAGCTTAACGACCAACGAGAACCCAACAAAACCCAACGGAGACCCCAAAAACATCAAAAACACCCCAAAAAAGAACTGGTTCAACCCCAACAACGAAAGAAAACCCCAAAAGCCATAGATCCACACCAAAAATCCCCCTAAACCAACCTGAAGTTCTCCAAAACCCACAGTTTACACTTTTCCACATTGATGACCATGGAAAACCCAACGAAACCCAACGGAGACCACAAAACACGTCAAAAAAAAAAAAAAAAAAAAAAAAAAAAAAAAAAAAGAAAGGGATCACCCCCAAAATTGGAAGAAAATCCTTCAAAATCATAGATCCACCCCAAAACCACCCTAAACCTACCTGATGATCTCCAAAACCCACAATTTACAATTTTCCAACATGATGACCATGGAAAACCCAACGAAACCCAACGGAGACCCCAAAAGAAGTCAAAAACACCCCAAACAAGAACGGGATAAACCCTAAAAACGAAAGAAAACCCCAAAAGCCATAGATCCACACCAAAAGTCCCCCTAAACCTACCTGATGTTCTCCAAAACCCACAATTTACACTTTTCCACCATGATGACCACGGAAAACCCAACAGAGAACCCAAAACACGTCAAAAACACCCCAAACAAGAACAGGATCACCCCCAAAACCAAAGAAAACCCCAAAAAGCACGGATCCAATCCCAAAACCACTCTAAACGTACCTGATGTTCTCCAAATCCAAATGTCCACTCCCAACCACCATAAAACCCATTAGGAACTCAACGAAACCCAACGGAAACCCCAAAACACGTCAAAAACACCCCAAAAAAGAACTGAATCAGAAGAAAAAACACCAAAAACTATGAATTTCCCCACAAAACCACCCTAAACTCACCTGATCTTCTTCAAAACCCACAATCCACTCCCATTTCCCTTAAGGACCAACGAGAATCCAACTAAAACCCAACGGAGACCCCAAAACAAGTCAAAAACACCCCAAACAAGAACGGAATCACCCCCAAAACTGGAAGAAAATCCCCAAAAAACATAGATCCACCCCAAAACGACACTAAACCTACCTGATCTTCTCCAAAACACGCAAGTTAAACTTTTCCAACATGATGAAAAACAAGAACCCAACAAAACCCAACAGAGACCCCAAAACATGTCAAAAACACCCCAAAAAAGAACGGGATCACCCCCAACACTGGAAGAAAATTCCCCCCCCAAAAATTTACAATTTTCACCATGATGACCAACATGAACCAAACGAAAACCCAAAAGGAGACACCAAAACACGTCAAAAACACCCCAAAAAAGAAAGGGATCACCCATAAACTGGAAGAAAATCCCCAAAAAGCACAGATCCAATCCCAAAACCAGCCTAAACCTACCTGATGTTCTCCAAAACCCACAAATTTACCCTTTTCCACCATGATGACCATGGAAAACCCAACGAAACCCAATGGAGACAAAAAACATGGCAAAAAAAAACAAAAACAAAAACAAAAACAAAAACAAAAACAAAAAAGAACAGGATCTCCCCAAAAAAGAGAAGAAAACCCCAAATGCCATAGATCCACCCCAAAAGTCCCCCTAAGCCTACCTGATGTTCTCCAAAACCCACGATTTACCCTTTTTCACAATGATGACCAACGAGAACCCAACAAAACCCAACGGACAACCCCAAAACACGTCAAAAACACCCCAAAAAAGAACAGGATCACCCCAAAAAACAGAAGAAAACCCCAAATACCATGAATCCACCCCAAAAGTCCCCCTAAACCTACCTGAAGTTCTCCAAAACCCACAATTTACCCTTTTCCACCAAGATGCCAACAGAAAACCCAACGAAACCCAACAGAGACATCAAAACATGTCAAAAACACCCCAAAAAAGAACGGGATAACCCCCAAAACTGGAAGAAAATCCCCAAAAAGCATGGATCCAATTCCAAAACCACCCTAAACCTACCTGATCTTCTCCAAATCCCAAAGTCCACTCCCAACCACCACAAAACCCATTAGGAACTCAACAAAATGCAACAGAAACCCCAAAACACCTCAAAAACACCCCAAAAGCAAACCGGATCAGAAGAAAATACGTGATTTAACCCCAAGAAAACCCTTAAACCTACCTGATCTTCTCCAAATCCCAAAATCCACTCCCACCCACCATAAAACCCATTAGGAACTCAACAAAACGCAACGGAAACCCCAAAACACGTCAAAAACACCCCAAAAAAGAACTGGATCAGAAGAAAAAAAAAACAAAACTATGCATTTCCCTCCCAAATCACCCTAAACTTACCTGATCTTCTTCAAAACCCACAATCCACTCCCATTTAGCTTAACGACCAACGAGAACCCAACAAAACCCAACGGAGACCCCAAAAACGTCAAAAACACCCCAAAAAAGAACTGGTTCAACCCCAACAACGAAAGAAAACCCCAAAAGCCATAGATCCACACCAAAAATCCCCCTAAACCAACCTGAAGTTCTCCAAAACCCACAATTTACACTTTTCCACATTGATGACCATGGAAAACCCAACGAAACCCAACGGAGACCACAAAACACGTAAAAAAAAAAAAAAAAAAAAAAAAAATAAAAGAAAGGGATCACCCCCAAAATTGGAAGAAAATCCTTCAAAATCATAGATCCACCCCAAAACCACCCTAAACCTACCTGATGATCTCCAAAACCCACAATTTACAATTTTCCAACATGATGACCATGGAAAACCCAACGAAACCCAACGGAGACCCCAAAAGAAGTCAAAAACACCCCAAACAAGAACGGGATAAACCCTAAAAACGAAAGAAAACCCCAAAAGCCATAGATCCACACCAAAAGTCCCCCTAAACCTACCTGATGTTCTCCAAAACCCACAATTTACACTTTTCCACCATGATGACCACGGAAAACCCAACAGAGAACCCAAAACACGTCAAAAACACCCCAAACAAGAACAGGATCACCCCCAAAACCAAAGAAAACCCCAAAAAGCACGGATCCAATCCCAAAACCACTCTAAACGTACCTGATGTTCTCCAAATCCAAATGTCCACTCCCAACCACCATAAAACCCATTAGGAACTCAACGAAACCCAACGGAAACCCCAAAACACGTCAAAAACACCCCAAAAAAGAACTGAATCAGAAGAAAAAACACCAAAAACTATGAATTTCCCCACAAAACCACCCTAAACTCACCTGATCTTCTTCAAAACCCACAATCCACTCCCATTTCCCTTAAGGACCAACGAGAATCCAACTAAAACCCAACGGAGACCCCAAAACAAGTCAAAAACACCCCAAACAAGAACGGAATCACCCCCAAAACTGGAAGAAAATCCCCAAAAAACATAGATCCACCCCAAAACGACACTAAACCTACCTGATCTTCTCCAAAACACGCAAGTTAAACTTTTCCAACATGATGAAAAACAAGAACCCAACAAAACCCAACAGAGACCCCAAAACATGTCAAAAACACCCCAAAAAAGAACGGGATCACCCCCAACACTGGAAGAAAATTCCCCCCCCAAAAATTTACAATTTTCACCATGATGACCAACATGAACCAAACGAAAACCCAAAAGGAGACACCAAAACACGTCAAAAACACCCCAAAAAAGAAAGGGATCACCCATAAACTGGAAGAAAATCCCCAAAAAGCACAGATCCAATCCCAAAACCAGCCTAAACCTACCTGATGTTCTCCAAAACCCACAAATTTACCCTTTTCCACCATGATGACCATGGAAAACCCAACGAAACCCAATGGAGACAAAAAACATGTCAAAAAAAAACAAAAACAAAAACAAAAACAAAAACAAAAACAAAAACAAAAAAGAACAGGATCTCCCCAAAAAAGAGAAGAAAACCCCAAATGCCATAGATCCACCCCAAAAGTCCCCCTAAGCCTACCTGATGTTCTCCAAAACCCACGATTTACCCTTTTTCACAATGATGACCAACGAGAACCCAACAAAACCCAACGGACAACCCCAAAACACGTCAAAAACACCCCAAAAAAGAACAGGATCACCCCAAAAACCAGAAGAAAACCCCAAATACCATGAATCCACCCCAAAAGTCCCCCTAAACCTACCTGAAGTTCTCCAAAACCCACAATTTACCCTTTTCCACCAAGATGCCAACAGAAAACCCAACGAAACCCAACAGAGACATCAAAACATGTCAAAAACACCCCAAAAAAGAACGGGATAACCCCCAAAACTGGAAGAAAATCCCCAAAAAGCATGGATCCAATTCCAAAACCACCCTAAACCTACCTGATCTTCTCCAAATCCCAAAGTCCACTCCCAACCACCAGAAAACCCATTAGGAACTCAACAAAATGCAACAGAAACCCCAAAACACCTCAAAAACACCCCAAAAGCAAACCGGATCAGAAGAAAATACGTGATTTAACCCCAAGAAAACCCTTAAACCTACCTGATCTTCTCCAAATCCCAAAATCCACTCCCACCCACCATAAAACCCATTAGGAACTCAACAAAACGCAACGGAAACCCCAAAACACGTCAAAAACACCCCAAAAAAGAACTGGATCAGAAGAAAAAAAAAAACAAAACTATGCATTTCCCTCCCAAATCACCCTAAACTTACCTGATCTTCTTCAAAACCCACAATCCACTCCCATTTAGCTTAACGACCAATGAGAACCCAACAAAACCCAACGGAGACCCCAAAAACGTCAAAAACACCCCAAAAAAGAACTGGTTCAACCCCAACAACGAAAGAAAACCCCAAAAGCCATAGATCCACACCAAAAATCCCCCTAAACCAACCTGAAGTTCTCCAAAACCCACAGTTTACACTTTTCCACATTGATGACCATGGAAAACCCAACGAAACCCAACGGAGACCCCAAAAGAAGTCAAAAACACCCCAAACAAGAACGGGATAAACCCTAAAAACGAAAGAAAACCCCAAAAGCCATAGATCCACACCAAAAGTCCCCCTAAACCTACCTGATGTTCTCCAAAACCCACAATTTACACTTTTCCACCATGATGACCACGGAAAACCCAACAGAGAACCCAAAACACGTCAAAAACACCCCAAACAAGAACAGGATCACCCCCAAAACCAAAGAAAACCCCAAAAAGCACGGATCCAATCCCAAAACCACTCTAAACGTACCTGATGTTCTCCAAATCCAAATGTCCACTCCCAACCACCATAAAACCCATTAGGAACTCAACGAAACCCAACGGAAACCCCAAAACACGTCAAAAACACCCCAAAAAAGAACTGAATCAGAAGAAAAAACACCAAAAACTATGAATTTCCCCACAAAACCACCCTAAACTCACCTGATCTTCTTCAAAACCCACAATCCACTCCCATTTCCCTTAAGGACCAACGAGAATCCAACTAAAACCCAACGGAGACCCCAAAACAAGTCAAAAACACCCCAAACAAGAACGGAATCACCCCCAAAACTGGAAGAAAATCCCCAAAAAACATAGATCCACCCCAAAACGACACTAAACCTACCTGATCTTCTCCAAAACACGCAAGTTAAACTTTTCCAACATGATGAAAAACAAGAACCCAACAAAACCCAACAGAGACCCCAAAACATGTCAAAAACACCCCAAAAAAGAACGGGATCACCCCCAACACTGGAAGAAAATTCCCCCCCCAAAAATTTACAATTTTCACCATGATGACCAACATGAACCAAACGAAAACCCAAAAGGAGACACCAAAACACGTCAAAAACACCCCAAAAAAGAAAGGGATCACCCATAAACTGGAAGAAAATCCCCAAAAAGCACAGATCCAATCCCAAAACCAGCCTAAACCTACCTGATGTTCTCCAAAACCCACAAATTTACCCTTTTCCACCATGATGACCATGGAAAACCCAACGAAACCCAATGGAGACAAAAAACATGTCAAAAAAAAACAAAAACAAAAACAAAAACAAAAACAAAAAAGAACAGGATCTCCCCAAAAAAGAGAAGAAAACCCCAAATGCCATAGATCCACCCCAAAAGTCCCCCTAAGCCTACCTGATGTTCTCCAAAACCCACGATTTACCCTTTTTCACAATGATGACCAACGAGAACCCAACAAAACCCAACGGACAACCCCAAAACACGTCAAAAACACCCCAAAAAAGAACAGGATCACCCCAAAAAACAGAAGAAAACCCCAAATACCATGAATCCACCCCAAAAGTCCCCCTAAACCTACCTGAAGTTCTCCAAAACCCACAATTTACCCTTTTCCACCAAGATGCCAACAGAAAACCCAACGAAACCCAACAGAGACATCAAAACATGTCAAAAACACCCCAAAAAAGAACGGGATAACCCCCAAAACTGGAAGAAAATCCCCAAAAAGCATGGATCCAATTCCAAAACCACCCTAAACCTACCTGATCTTCTCCAAATCCCAAAGGCCACTCCCAACCACCACAAAACCCATTAGGAACTCAACAAAATGCAACAGAAACCCCAAAACACCTCAAAAACACCCCAAAAGCAAACCGGATCAGAAGAAAATACGTGATTTAACCCCAAGAAAACCCTTAAACCTACCTGATCTTCTCCAAATCCCAAAATCCACTCCCACCCACCATAAAACCCATTAGGAACTCAACAAAACGCAACGGAAACCCCAAAACACGTCAAAAACACCCCAAAAAAGAACTGGATCAGAAGAAAAAAAAAAACAAAACTATGCATTTCCCTCCCAAATCACCCTAAACTTACCTGATCTTCTTCAAAACCCACAATCCACTCCCATTTAGCTTAACGACCAATGAGAACCCAACAAAACCCAACGGAGACCCCAAAAACGTCAAAAACACCCCAAAAAAGAACTGGTTCAACCCCAACAACGAAAGAAAACCCCAAAAGCCATAGATCCACACCAAAAATCCCCCTAAACCAACCTGAAGTTCTCCAAAACCCACAGTTTACACTTTTCCACATTGATGACCATGGAAAACCCAACGAAACCCAACGGAGACCCCAAAAGAAGTCAAAAACACACCAAACAAGAACGGGATAAACCCTAAAAACGAAAGAAAACCCCAAAAGCCATAGATCCACACCAAAAGTCCCCCTAAACCTACCTGATGTTCTCCAAAACCCACAATTTACACTTTTCCACCATGATGACCACGGAAAACCCAACAGAGAACCCAAAACACGTCAAAAACACCCCAAACAAGAACAGGATCACCCCCAAAACCAAAGAAAACCCCAAAAAGCACGGATCCAATCCCAAAACCACTCTAAACGTACCTGATGTTCTCCAAATCCAAATGTCCACTCCCAACCACCATAAAACCCATTAGGAACTCAACGAAACCCAACGGAAACCCCAAAACACGTCAAAAACACCCCAAAAAAGAACTGAATCAGAAGAAAAAACACCAAAAACTATGAATTTCCCCACAAAACCACCCTAAACTCACCTGATCTTCTTCAAAACCCACAATCCACTCCCATTTCCCTTAAGGACCAACGAGAATCCAACTAAAACCCAACGGAGACCCCAAAACAAGTCAAAAACACCCCAAACAAGAACGGAATCACCCCCAAAACTGGAAGAAAATCCCCAAAAAACATAGATCCACCCCAAAACGACACTAAACCTACCTGATCTTCTCCAAAACACGCAAGTTAAACTTTTCCAACATGATGAAAAACAAGAACCCAACAAAACCCAACAGAGACCCCAAAACATGTCAAAAACACCCCAAAAAAGAACGGGATCACCCCCAACACTGGAAGAAAATTCCCCCCCCAAAAATTTACAATTTTCACCATGATGACCAACATGAACCAAACGAAAACCCAAAAGGAGACACCAAAACACGTCAAAAACACCCCAAAAAAGAAAGGGATCACCCATAAACTGGAAGAAAATCCCCAAAAAGCACAGATCCAATCCCAAAACCAGCCTAAACCTACCTGATGTTCTCCAAAACCCACAAATTTACCCTTTTCCACCATGATGACCATGGAAAACCCAACGAAACCCAATGGAGACAAAAAACATGTCAAAAAAAAACAAAAACAAAAACAAAAACAAAAACAAAAAAGAACAGGATCTCCCCAAAAAAGAGAAGAAAACCCCAAATGCCATAGATCCACCCCAAAAGTCCCCCTAAGCCTACCTGATGTTCTCCAAAACCCACGATTTACCCTTTTTCACAATGATGACCAACGAGAACCCAACAAAACCCAACGGACAACCCCAAAACACGTCAAAAACACCCCAAAAAAGAACAGGATCACCCCAAAAAACAGAAGAAAACCCCAAATACCATGAATCCACCCCAAAAGTCCCCCTAAACCTACCTGAAGTTCTCCAAAACCCACAATTTACCCTTTTCCACCAAGATGCCAACAGAAAACCCAACGAAACCCAACAGAGACATCAAAACATGTCAAAAACACCCCAAAAAAGAACGGGATAACCCCCAAAACTGGAAGAAAATCCCCAAAAAGCATGGATCCAATTCCAAAACCACCCTAAACCTACCTGATCTTCTCCAAATCCCAAAGTCCACTCCCAACCACCAGAAAACCCATTAGGAACTCAACAAAATGCAACAGAAACCCCAAAACACCTCAAAAACACCCCAAAAGCAAACCGGATCAGAAGAAAATACGTGATTTAACCCCAAGAAAACCCTTAAACCTACCTGATCTTCTCCAAATCCCAAAATCCACTCCCACCCACCATAAAACCCATTAGGAACTCAACAAAACGCAACGGAAACCCCAAAACACGTCAAAAACACCCCAAAAAAGAACTGGATCAGAAGAAAAAAAAAACAAAACTATGCATTTCCCTCCCAAATCACCCTAAACTTACCTGATCTTCTTCAAAACCCACAATCCACTCCCATTTAGCTTAACGACCAACGAGAACCCAACAAAACCCAACGGAGACCCCAAAAACATCAAAAACACCCCAAAAAAGAACTGGTTCAACCCCAACAACGAAAGAAAACCCCAAAAGCCATAGATCCACACCAAAAATCCCCCTAAACCAACCTGAAGTTCTCCAAAACCCACTATTTACACTTTTCCACATTGATGACCATGGAAAACCCAACGAAACCCAACGGAGACCACAAAACACGTCAAAAAAAAAAAAAAAAGAAAGGGATCACCCCCAAAATTGGAAGAAAATCCTTCAAAATCATAGATCCACCCCAAAACCACCCTAAACCTACCTGATGATCTCCAAAACCCACAATTTACACTTTTCCACCATGATGACCACGGAAAACCCAACAGAGAACCCAAAACACGTCAAAAACACCCCAAACAAGAACAGGATCACCCCCAAAACCAAAGAAAACCCCAAAAAGCACGGATCCAATCCCAAAACCACTCTAAACGTACCTGATGTTCTCCAAATCCAAATGTCCACTCCCAACCACCATAAAACCCATTAGGAACTCAACGAAACCCAACGGAAACCCCAAAACACGTCAAAAACACCCCAAAAAAGAACTGAATCAGAAGAAAAAACACCAAAAACTATGAATTTCCCCACAAAACCACCCTAAACTCACCTGATCTTCTTCAAAACCCACAATCCACTCCCATTTCCCTTAAGGACCAACGAGAATCCAACTAAAACCCAACGGAGACCCCAAAACAAGTCAAAAACACCCCAAACAAGAACGGAATCACCCCCAAAACTGGAAGAAAATCCCCAAAAAACATAGATCCACCCCAAAACGACACTAAACCTACCTGATCTTCTCCAAAACACGCAAGTTAAACTTTTCCAACATGATGAAAAACAAGAACCCAACAAAACCCAACAGAGACCCCAAAACATGTCAAAAACACCCCAAAAAAGAACGGGATCACCCCCAACACTGGAAGAAAATTCCCCCCCCAAAAATTTACAATTTTCACCATGATGACCAACATGAACCAAACGAAAACCCAAAAGGAGACACCAAAACACGTCAAAAACACCCCAAAAAAGAAAGGGATCACCCATAAACTGGAAGAAAATCCCCAAAAAGCACAGATCCAATCCCAAAACCAGCCTAAACCTACCTGATGTTCTCCAAAACCCACAAATTTACCCTTTTCCACCATGATGACCATGGAAAACCCAACGAAACCCAATGGAGACAAAAAACATGGCAAAAAAAAACAAAAACAAAAACAAAAACAAAAACAAAAACAAAAACAAAAAAGAACAGGATCTCCCCAAAAAAGAGAAGAAAACCCCAAATGCCATAGATCCACCCCAAAAGTCCCCCTAAGCCTACCTGATGTTCTCCAAAACCCACGATTTACCCTTTTTCACAATGATGACCAACGAGAACCCAACAAAACCCAACGGACAACCCCAAAACACGTCAAAAACACCCCAAAAAAGAACAGGATCACCCCAAAAAACAGAAGAAAACCCCAAATACCATGAATCCACCCCAAAAGTCCCCCTAAACCTACCTGAAGTTCTCCAAAACCCACAATTTACCCTTTTCCACCAAGATGCCAACAGAAAACCCAACGAAACCCAACAGAGACATCAAAACATGTCAAAAACACCCCAAAAAAGAACGGGATAACCCCCAAAACTGGAAGAAAATCCCCAAAAAGCATGGATCCAATTCCAAAACCACCCTAAACCTACCTGATCTTCTCCAAATCCCAAAGGCCACTCCCAACCACCACAAAACCCATTAGGAACTCAACAAAATGCAACAGAAACCCCAAAACACCTCAAAAACACCCCAAAAGCAAACCGGATCAGAAGAAAATACGTGATTTAACCCCAAGAAAACCCTTAAACCTACCTGATCTTCTCCAAATCCCAAAATCCACTCCCACCCACCATAAAACCCATTAGGAACTCAACAAAACGCAACGGAAACCCCAAAACACGTCAAAAACACCCCAAAAAAGAACTGGATCAGAAGAAAAAAAAAAACAAAACTATGCATTTCCCTCCCAAATCACCCTAAACTTACCTGATCTTCTTCAAAACCCACAATCCACTCCCATTTAGCTTAACGACCAATGAGAACCCAACAAAACCCAACGGAGACCCCAAAAACGTCAAAAACACCCCAAAAAAGAACTGGTTCAACCCCAACAACGAAAGAAAACCCCAAAAGCCATAGATCCACACCAAAAATCCCCCTAAACCAACCTGAAGTTCTCCAAAACCCACAGTTTACACTTTTCCACATTGATGACCATGGAAAACCCAACGAAACCCAACGGAGACCCCAAAAGAAGTCAAAAACACACCAAACAAGAACGGGATAAACCCTAAAAACGAAAGAAAACCCCAAAAGCCATAGATCCACACCAAAAGTCCCCCTAAACCTACCTGATGTTCTCCAAAACCCACAATTTACACTTTTCCACCATGATGACCACGGAAAACCCAACAGAGAACCCAAAACACGTCAAAAACACCCCAAACAAGAACAGGATCACCCCCAAAACCAAAGAAAACCCCAAAAAGCACGGATCCAATCCCAAAACCACTCTAAACGTACCTGATGTTCTCCAAATCCAAATGTCCACTCCCAACCACCATAAAACCCATTAGGAACTCAACGAAACCCAACGGAAACCCCAAAACACGTCAAAAACACCCCAAAAAAGAACTGAATCAGAAGAAAAAACACCAAAAACTATGAATTTCCCCACAAAACCACCCTAAACTCACCTGATCTTCTTCAAAACCCACAATCCACTCCCATTTCCCTTAAGGACCAACGAGAATCCAACTAAAACCCAACGGAGACCCCAAAACAAGTCAAAAACACCCCAAACAAGAACGGAATCACCCCCAAAACTGGAAGAAAATCCCCAAAAAACATAGATCCACCCCAAAACGACACTAAACCTACCTGATCTTCTCCAAAACACGCAAGTTAAACTTTTCCAACATGATGAAAAACAAGAACCCAACAAAACCCAACAGAGACCCCAAAACATGTCAAAAACACCCCAAAAAAGAACGGGATCACCCCCAACACTGGAAGAAAATTCCCCCCCCAAAAATTTACAATTTTCACCATGATGACCAACATGAACCAAACGAAAACCCAAAAGGAGACACCAAAACACGTCAAAAACACCCCAAAAAAGAAAGGGATCACCCATAAACTGGAAGAAAATCCCCAAAAAGCACAGATCCAATCCCAAAACCAGCCTAAACCTACCTGATGTTCTCCAAAACCCACAAATTTACCCTTTTCCACCATGATGACCATGGAAAACCCAACGAAACCCAATGGAGACAAAAAACATGTCAAAAAAAAACAAAAACAAAAACAAAAACAAAAACAAAAAAGAACAGGATCTCCCCAAAAAAGAGAAGAAAACCCCAAATGCCATAGATCCACCCCAAAAGTCCCCCTAAGCCTACCTGATGTTCTCCAAAACCCACGATTTACCCTTTTTCACAATGATGACCAACGAGAACCCAACAAAACCCAACGGACAACCCCAAAACACGTCAAAAACACCCCAAAAAAGAACAGGATCACCCCAAAAAACAGAAGAAAACCCCAAATACCATGAATCCACCCCAAAAGTCCCCCTAAACCTACCTGAAGTTCTCCAAAACCCACAATTTACCCTTTTCCACCAAGATGCCAACAGAAAACCCAACGAAACCCAAAAGAGACATCAAAACATGTCAAAAACACCCCAAAAAAGAACGGGATAACCCCCAAAACTGGAAGAAAATCCCCAAAAAGCATGGATCCAATTCCAAAACCACCCTAAACCTACCTGATCTTCTCCAAATCCCAAAGTCCACTCCCAACCACCATAAAACCCATTAGGAACTCAACAAAATGCAACAGAAACCCCAAAACACCTCAAAAACACCCCAAAAAAGAACTGGATCAGAAGGAAAAAAAAAACAAAACTATGCATTTCCCTCCCAAATCACCCTAAACTTACCTGATCTTCTTCAAAACCCACAATCCACTCCCATTTAGCTTAACGACCAACGAGAACCCAACAAAACCCAACGGAGACCCCAAAAACGTCAAAAACACCCCAAAAAAGAACTGGTTCAACCCCAACAACGAAAGAAAACCCCAAAAGCCATAGATCCACACCAAAAATCCCCCTAAACCAACCTGAAGTTCTCCAAAACCCACAATTTACACTTTTCCACATTGATGACCATGGAAAACCCAACGAAACCCAACGGAGACCACAAAACACGTCAAAAAAAAAAAAAAAAAAAAAAAAAAAAAAAAAAAAAAAAAAAAGAAAGGGATCACCCCCAAAATTGGAAGAAAATCCTTCAAAATCATAGATCCACCCCAAAACCACCCTAAACCTACCTGATGATCTCCAAAACCCACAATTTACAATTTTCCAACATGATGACCATGGAAAACCCAACGAAACCCAACGGAGACCCCAAAAGAAGTCAAAAACACCCCAAACAAGAACGGGATAAACCCTAAAAACGAAAGAAAACCCCAAAAGCCATAGATCCACACCAAAAGTCCCCCTAAACCTACCTGATGTTCTCCAAAACCCACAATTTACACTTTTCCACCATGATGACCACGGAAAACCCAACAGAGAACCCAAAACACGTCAAAAACACCCCAAACAAGAACAGGATCACCCCCAAAACCAAAGAAAACCCCAAAAAGCACGGATCCAATCCCAAAACCACTCTAAACGTACCTGATGTTCTCCAAATCCAAATGTCCACTCCCAACCACCATAAAACCCATTAGGAACTCAACGAAACCCAACGGAAACCCCAAAACACGTCAAAAACACCCCAAAAAAGAACTGAATCAGAAGAAAAAACACCAAAAACTATGAATTTCCCCACAAAACCACCCTAAACTCACCTGATCTTCTTCAAAACCCACAATCCACTCCCATTTCCCTTAAGGACCAACGAGAATCCAACTAAAACCCAACGGAGACCCCAAAACAAGTCAAAAACACCCCAAACAAGAACGGAATCACCCCCAAAACTGGAAGAAAATCCCCCAAAAACATAGATCCACCCCAAAACGACACTAAACCTACCTGATCTTCTCCAAAACACGCAAGTTAAACTTTTCCAACATGATGAAAAACAAGAACCCAACAAAACCCAACAGAGACCCCAAAACATGTCAAAAACACCCCAAAAAAGAACGGGATCACCCCCAAAACTGGAAGAAAATTCCCCCCCCAAAAATTTACAATTTTCACCATGATGACCAACATGAACCAAACGAAAACCCAAAAGGAGACACCAAAACACGTCAAAAACACCCCAAAAAAGAAAGGGATCACCCATAAACTGGAAGAAAATCCCCAAAAAGCACAGATCCAATCCCAAAACCAGCCTAAACCTACCTGATGTTCTCCAAAACCCACAAATTTACCCTTTTCCACCATGATGACCATGGAAAACCCAACGAAACCCAATGGAGACAAAAAACATGTCAAAACAAAAACAAAAACAAAAACAAAAACAAAAACAAAAAAGAACAGGATCTCCCCAAAAAAGAGAAGAAAACCCCAAATGCCATAGATCCACCCCAAAAGTCCCCCTAAGCCTACCTGATGTTCTCCAAAACCCACGATTTACCCTTTTTCACAATGATGACCAACGAGAACCCAACAAAACCCAACGGACAACCCCAAAACACGTCAAAAACACCCCAAAAAAGAACAGGATCACCCCAAAAAACAGAAGAAAACCCCAAATACCATGAATCCACCCCAAAAGTCCCCCTAAACCTACCTGAAGTTCTCCAAAACCCACAATTTACCCTTTTCCACCAAGATGCCAACAGAAAACCCAACGAAACCCAACAGAGACATCAAAACATGTCAAAAACACCCCAAAAAAGAACGGGATAACCCCCAAAACTGGAAGAAAATCCCCAAAAAGCATGGATCCAATTCCAAAACCACCCTAAACCTACCTGATCTTCTCCAAATCCCAAAGTCCACTCCCAACCACCATAAAACCCATTAGGAACTCAACAAAATGCAACAGAAACCCCAAAACACCTCAAAAACACCCCAAAAGCAAACCGGATCAGAAGAAAATACGTGATTTAACCCCAAGAAAACCCTTAAACCTACCTGATCTTCTCCAAATCCCAAAATCCACTCCCACCCACCATAAAACCCATTAGGAACTCAACAAAACGCAACGGAAACCCCAAAACACGTCAAAAACACCCCAAAAAAGAACTGGATCAGAAGAAAAAAAAAACAAAACTATGCATTTCCCTCCCAAATCACCCTAAACTTACCTGATCTTCTTCAAAACCCACAATCCACTCCCATTTAGCTTAACGACCAACGAGAACCCAACAAAACCCAACGGAGACCCCAAAAACGTCAAAAACACCCCAAAAAAGAACTGGTTCAACCCCAACAACGAAAGAAAACCCCAAAAGCCATAGATCCACACCAAAAATCCCCCTAAACCAACCTGAAGTTCTCCAAAACCCACAGTTTACACTTTTCCACATTGATGACCATGGAAAACCCAACGAAACCCAACGGAGACCACAAAACACGTCAAAAAAAAAAAAAAAAAAAAAAAAAAAGAAAGGGATCACCCCCAAAATTGGAAGAAAATCCTTCAAAATCATAGATCCACCCCAAAACCACCCTAAACCTACCTGATGATCTCCAAAACCCACAATTTACAATTTTCCAACATGATGACCATGGAAAACCCAACGAAACCCAACGGAGACCCCAAAAGAAGTCAAAAACACCCCAAACAAGAACGGGATAAACCCTAAAAACGAAAGAAAACCCCAAAAGCCATAGATCCACACCAAAAGTCCCCCTAAACCTACCTGATGTTCTCCAAAACCCACAATTTACACTTTTCCACCATGATGACCACGGAAAACCCAACAGAGAACCCAAAACACGTCAAAAACACCCCAAACAAGAACAGGATCACCCCCAAAACCAAAGAAAACCCCCAAAAGCACGGATCCAATCCCAAAACCACTCTAAACGTACCTGATGTTCTCCAAATCCAAATGTCCACTCCCAACCACCATAAAACCCATTAGGAACTCAACGAAACCCAACGGAAACCCCAAAACACGTCAAAAACACCCCAAAAAAGAACTGAATCAGAAGAAAAAACACCAAAAACTATGAATTTCCCCACAAAACCACCCTAAACTCACCTGATCTTCTTCAAAACCCACAATCCACTCCCATTTCCCTTAAGGACCAACGAGAATCCAACTAAAACCCAACGGAGACCCCAAAACAAGTCAAAAACACCCCAAACAAGAACGGAATCACCCCCAAAACTGGAAGAAAATCCCCAAAAAACATAGATCCACCCCAAAACGACACTAAACCTACCTGATCTTCTCCAAAACACGCAAGTTAAACTTTTCCAACATGATGAAAAACAAGAACCCAACAAAACCCAACAGAGACCCCAAAACATGTCAAAAACACCCCAAAAAAGAACGGGATCACCCCCAAAACTGGAAGAAAATTCCCCCCCCAAAAATTTACAATTTTCACCATGATGACCAACATGAACCAAACGAAAACCCAAAAGGAGACACCAAAACACGTCAAAAACACCCCAAAAAAGAAAGGGATCACCCATAAACTGGAAGAAAATCCCCAAAAAGCACAGATCCAATCCCAAAACCAGCCTAAACCTACCTGATGTTCTCCAAAACCCACAAATTTACCCTTTTCCACCATGATGACCATGGAAAACCCAACGAAACCCAATGGAGACAAAAAACATGTCAAAAAAAAACAAAAACAAAAACAAAAACAAAAACAAAAAAGAACAGGATCTCCCCAAAAAAGAGAAGAAAACCCCAAATGCCATAGATCCACCCCAAAAGTCCCCCTAAGCCTACCTGATGTTCTCCAAAACCCACGATTTACCCTTTTTCACAATGATGACCAACGAGAACCCAACAAAACCCAACGGACAACCCCAAAACACGTCAAAAACACCCCAAAAAAGAACAGGATCACCCCAAAAACCAGAAGAAAACCCCAAATACCATGAATCCACCCCAAAAGTCCCCCTAAACCTACCTGAAGTTCTCCAAAACCCACAATTTACCCTTTTCCACCAAGATGCCAACAGAAAACCCAACGAAACCCAACAGAGACATCAAAACATGTCAAAAACACCCCAAAAAAGAACGGGATAACCCCCAAAACTGGAAGAAAATCCCCAAAAAGCATGGATCCAATTCCAAAACCACCCTAAACCTACCTGATCTTCTCCAAATCCCAAAGGCCACTCCCAACCACCAGAAAACCCATTAGGAACTCAACAAAATGCAACAGAAACCCCAAAACACCTCAAAAACACCCCAAAAGCAAACCGGATCAGAAGAAAATACGTGATTTAACCCCAAGAAAACCCTTAAACCTACCTGATCTTCTCCAAATCCCAAAATCCACTCCCACCCACCATAAAACCCATTAGGAACTCAACAAAACGCAACGGAAACCCCAAAACACGTCAAAAACACCCCAAAAAAGAACTGGATCAGAAGAAAAAAAAAACAAAACTATGCATTTCCCTCCCAAATCACCCTAAACTTACCTGATCTTCTTCAAAACCCACAATCCACTCCCATTTAGCTTAACGACCAACGAGAACCCAACAAAACCCAACGGAGACCCCAAAAACGTCAAAAACACCCCAAAAAAGAACTGGTTCAACCCCAACAACGAAAGAAAACCCCAAAAGCCATAGATCCACACCAAAAATCCCCCTAAACCAACCTGAAGTTCTCCAAAACCCACAGTTTACACTTTTCCACATTGATGACCATGGAAAACCCAACGAAACCCAACGGAGACCACAAAACACGTCAAAAAAAAAAAAAAAAAAAAAAAAAAAAAAAAAAAAAAGAAAGGGATCACCCCCAAAATTGGAAGAAAATCCTTCAAAATCATAGATCCACCCCAAAACCACCCTAAACCTACCTGATGATCTCCAAAACCCACAATTTACAATTTTCCAACATGATGACCATGGAAAACCCAACGAAACCCAACGGAGACCCCAAAAGAAGTCAAAAACACCCCAAACAAGAACGGGATAAACCCTAAAAACGAAAGAAAACCCCAAAAGCCATAGATCCACACCAAAAGTCCCCCTAAACCTACCTGATGTTCTCCAAAACCCACAATTTACACTTTTCCACCATGATGACCACGGAAAACCCAACAGAGAACCCAAAACACGTCAAAAACACCCCAAACAAGAACAGGATCACCCCCAAAACCAAAGAAAACCCCCAAAAGCACGGATCCAATCCCAAAACCACTCTAAACGTACCTGATGTTCTCCAAATCCAAATGTCCACTCCCAACCACCATAAAACCCATTAGGAACTCAACGAAACCCAACGGAAACCCCAAAACACGTCAAAAACACCCCAAAAAAGAACTGAATCAGAAGAAAAAACACCAAAAACTATGAATTTCCCCACAAAACCACCCTAAACTCACCTGATCTTCTTCAAAACCCACAATCCACTCCCATTTCCCTTAAGGACCAACGAGAATCCAACTAAAACCCAACGGAGACCCCAAAACAAGTCAAAAACACCCCAAACAAGAACGGAATCACCCCCAAAACTGGAAGAAAATCCCCAAAAAACATAGATCCACCCCAAAACGACACTAAACCTACCTGATCTTCTCCAAAACACGCAAGTTAAACTTTTCCAACATGATGAAAAACAAGAACCCAACAAAACCCAACAGAGACCCCAAAACATGTCAAAAACACCCCAAAAAAGAACGGGATCACCCCCAAAACTGGAAGAAAATTCCCCCCCCAAAAATTTACAATTTTCACCATGATGACCAACATGAACCAAACGAAAACCCAAAAGGAGACACCAAAACACGTCAAAAACACCCCAAAAAAGAAAGGGATCACCCATAAACTGGAAGAAAATCCCCAAAAAGCACAGATCCAATCCCAAAACCAGCCTAAACCTACCTGATGTTCTCCAAAACCCACAAATTTACCCTTTTCCACCATGATGACCATGGAAAACCCAACGAAACCCAATGGAGACAAAAAACATGTCAAAACAAAAACAAAAACAAAAACAAAAACAAAAACAAAAAAGAACAGGATCTCCCCAAAAAAGAGAAGAAAACCCCAAATGCCATAGATCCACCCCAAAAGTCCCCCTAAGCCTACCTGATGTTCTCCAAAACCCACGATTTACCCTTTTTCACAATGATGACCAACGAGAACCCAACAAAACCCAACGGACAACCCCAAAACACGTCAAAAACACCCCAAAAAAGAACAGGATCACCCCAAAAAACAGAAGAAAACCCCAAATACCATGAATCCACCCCAAAAGTCCCCCTAAACCTACCTGAAGTTCTCCAAAACCCACAATTTACCCTTTTCCACCAAGATGCCAACAGAAAACCCAACGAAACCCAACAGAGACATCAAAACATGTCAAAAACACCCCAAAAAAGAACGGGATAACCCCCAAAACTGGAAGAAAATCCCCAAAAAGCATGGATCCAATTCCAAAACCACCCTAAACCTACCTGATCTTCTCCAAATCCCAAAGTCCACTCCCAACCACCAGAAAACCCATTAGGAACTCAACAAAATGCAACAGAAACCCCAAAACACCTCAAAAACACCCCAAAAGCAAACCGGATCAGAAGAAAATACGTGATTTAACCCCAAGAAAACCCTTAAACCTACCTGATCTTCTCCAAATCCCAAAATCCACTCCCACCCACCATAAAACCCATTAGGAACTCAACAAAACGCAACGGAAACCCCAAAACACGTCAAAAACACCCCAAAAAAGAACTGGATCAGAAGAAAAAAAAAACAAAACTATGCATTTCCCTCCCAAATCACCCTAAACTTACCTGATCTTCTTCAAAACCCACAATCCACTCCCATTTAGCTTAACGACCAACGAGAACCCAACAAAACCCAACGGAGACCCCAAAAACGTCAAAAACACCCCAAAAAAGAACTGGTTCAACCCCAACAACGAAAGAAAACCCCAAAAGCCATAGATCCACACCAAAAATCCCCCTAAACCAACCTGAAGTTCTCCAAAACCCACAGTTTACACTTTTCCACATTGATGACCATGGAAAACCCAACGAAACCCAACGGAGACCACAAAACACGTCAAAAAAAAAAAAAAAAAAAAAAAAAAAAAAAAAAAGAAAGGGATCACCCCCAAAATTGGAAGAAAATCCTTCAAAATCATAGATCCACCCCAAAACCACCCTAAACCTACCTGATGATCTCCAAAACCCACAATTTACAATTTTCCAACATGATGACCATGGAAAACACAACTAAACCCAACGGAGACCCCAAAAGAAGTCAAAAACACCCCAAACAAGAACGGGATAAACCCTAAAAACGAAAGAAAACCCCAAAAGCCATAGATCCACACCAAAAGTCCCCCTAAACCTACCTGATGTTCTCCAAAACCCACAATTTACACTTTTCCACCATGATGACCACGGAAAACCCAACAGAGAACCCAAAACACGTCAAAAACACCCCAAACAAGAACAGGATCACCCCCAAAACCAAAGAAAACCCCAAAAAGCACGGATCCAATCCCAAAACCACTCTAAACGTACCTGATGTTCTCCAAATCCAAATGTCCACTCCCAACCACCATAAAACCCATTAGGAACTCAACGAAACCCAACGGAAACCCCAAAACACGTCAAAAACACCCCAAAAAAGAACTGAATCAGAAGAAAAAACACCAAAAACTATGAATTTCCCCACAAAACCACCCTAAACTCACCTGATCTTCTTCAAAACCCACAATCCACTCCCATTTCCCTTAAGGACCAACGAGAATCCAACTAAAACCCAACGGAGACCCCAAAACAAGTCAAAAACACCCCAAACAAGAACGGAATCACCCCCAAAACTGGAAGAAAATCCCCAAAAAACATAGATCCACCCCAAAACGACACTAAACCTACCTGATCTTCTCCAAAACACGCAAGTTAAACTTTTCCAACATGATGAAAAACAAGAACCCAACAAAACCCAACAGAGACCCCAAAACATGTCAAAAACACCCCAAAAAAGAACGGGATCACCCCCAACACTGGAAGAAAATTCCCCCCCCAAAAATTTACAATTTTCACCATGATGACCAACATGAACCAAACGAAAACCCAAAAGGAGACACCAAAACACGTCAAAAACACCCCAAAAAAGAAAGGGATCACCCATAAACTGGAAGAAAATCCCCAAAAAGCACAGATCCAATCCCAAAACCAGCCTAAACCTACCTGATGTTCTCCAAAACCCACAAATTTACCCTTTTCCACCATGATGACCATGGAAAACCCAACGAAACCCAATGGAGACAAAAAACATGTCAAAAAAAAACAAAAACAAAAACAAAAACAAAAACAAAAAAGAACAGGATCTCCCCAAAAAAGAGAAGAAAACCCCAAATGCCATAGATCCACCCCAAAAGTCCCCCTAAGCCTACCTGATGTTCTCCAAAACCCACGATTTACCCTTTTTCACAATGATGACCAACGAGAACCCAACAAAACCCAACGGACAACCCCAAAACACGTCAAAAACACCCCAAAAAAGAACAGGATCACCCCAAAAAACAGAAGAAAACCCCAAATACCATGAATCCACCCCAAAAGTCCCCCTAAACCTACCTGAAGTTCTCCAAAACCCACAATTTACCCTTTTCCACCAAGATGCCAACAGAAAACCCAACGAAACCCAAAAGAGACATCAAAACATGTCAAAAACACCCCAAAAAAGAACGGGATAACCCCCAAAACTGGAAGAAAATCCCCAAAAAGCATGGATCCAATTCCAAAACCACCCTAAACCTACCTGATCTTCTCCAAATCCCAAAGTCCACTCCCAACCACCATAAAACCCATTAGGAACTCAACAAAATGCAACAGAAACCCCAAAACACCTCAAAAACACCCCAAAAAAGAACTGGATCAGAAGGAAAAAAAAAACAAAACTATGCATTTCCCTCCCAAATCACCCTAAACTTACCTGATCTTCTTCAAAACCCACAATCCACTCCCATTTAGCTTAACGACCAACGAGAACCCAACAAAACCCAACGGAGACCCCAAAAACGTCAAAAACACCCCAAAAAAGAACTGGTTCAACCCCAACAACGAAAGAAAACCCCAAAAGCCATAGATCCACACCAAAAATCCCCCTAAACCAACCTGAAGTTCTCCAAAACCCACAATTTACACTTTTCCACATTGATGACCATGGAAAACCCAACGAAACCCAACGGAGACCACAAAACACGTCAAAAAAAAAAAAAAAAAAAAAAAAAAAAAAAAAAAAAAAAAAAGAAAGGGATCACCCCCAAAATTGGAAGAAAATCCTTCAAAATCATAGATCCACCCCAAAACCACCCTAAACCTACCTGATGATCTCCAAAACCCACAATTTACAATTTTCCAACATGATGACCATGGAAAACCCAACGAAACCCAACGGAGACCCCAAAAGAAGTCAAAAACACCCCAAACAAGAACGGGATAAACCCTAAAAACGAAAGAAAACCCCAAAAGCCATAGATCCACACCAAAAGTCCCCCTAAACCTACCTGATGTTCTCCAAAACCCACAATTTACACTTTTCCACCATGATGACCACGGAAAACCCAACAGAGAACCCAAAACACGTCAAAAACACCCCAAACAAGAACAGGATCACCCCCAAAACCAAAGAAAACCCCAAAAAGCACGGATCCAATCCCAAAACCACTCTAAACGTACCTGATGTTCTCCAAATCCAAATGTCCACTCCCAACCACCATAAAACCCATTAGGAACTCAACGAAACCCAACGGAAACCCCAAAACACGTCAAAAACACCCCAAAAAAGAACTGAATCAGAAGAAAAAACACCAAAAACTATGAATTTCCCCACAAAACCACCCTAAACTCACCTGATCTTCTTCAAAACCCACAATCCACTCCCATTTCCCTTAAGGACCAACGAGAATCCAACTAAAACCCAACGGAGACCCCAAAACAAGTCAAAAACACCCCAAACAAGAACGGAATCACCCCCAAAACTGGAAGAAAATCCCCCAAAAACATAGATCCACCCCAAAACGACACTAAACCTACCTGATCTTCTCCAAAACACGCAAGTTAAACTTTTCCAACATGATGAAAAACAAGAACCCAACAAAACCCAACAGAGACCCCAAAACATGTCAAAAACACCCCAAAAAAGAACGGGATCACCCCCAAAACTGGAAGAAAATTCCCCCCCCAAAAATTTACAATTTTCACCATGATGACCAACATGAACCAAACGAAAACCCAAAAGGAGACACCAAAACACGTCAAAAACACCCCAAAAAAGAAAGGGATCACCCATAAACTGGAAGAAAATCCCCAAAAAGCACAGATCCAATCCCAAAACCAGCCTAAACCTACCTGATGTTCTCCAAAACCCACAAATTTACCCTTTTCCACCATGATGACCATGGAAAACCCAACGAAACCCAATGGAGACAAAAAACATGTCAAAACAAAAACAAAAACAAAAACAAAAACAAAAACAAAAAAGAACAGGATCTCCCCAAAAAAGAGAAGAAAACCCCAAATGCCATAGATCCACCCCAAAAGTCCCCCTAAGCCTACCTGATGTTCTCCAAAACCCACGATTTACCCTTTTTCACAATGATGACCAACGAGAACCCAACAAAACCCAACGGACAACCCCAAAACACGTCAAAAACACCCCAAAAAAGAACAGGATCACCCCAAAAAACAGAAGAAAACCCCAAATACCATGAATCCACCCCAAAAGTCCCCCTAAACCTACCTGAAGTTCTCCAAAACCCACAATTTACCCTTTTCCACCAAGATGCCAACAGAAAACCCAACGAAACCCAACAGAGACATCAAAACATGTCAAAAACACCCCAAAAAAGAACGGGATAACCCCCAAAACTGGAAGAAAATCCCCAAAAAGCATGGATCCAATTCCAAAACCACCCTAAACCTACCTGATCTTCTCCAAATCCCAAAGTCCACTCCCAACCACCAGAAAACCCATTAGGAACTCAACAAAATGCAACAGAAACCCCAAAACACCTCAAAAACACCCCAAAAGCAAACCGGATCAGAAGAAAATACGTGATTTAACCCCAAGAAAACCCTTAAACCTACCTGATCTTCTCCAAATCCCAAAATCCACTCCCACCCACCATAAAACCCATTAGGAACTCAACAAAACGCAACGGAAACCCCAAAACACGTCAAAAACACCCCAAAAAAGAACTGGATCAGAAGAAAAAAAAAACAAAACTATGCATTTCCCTCCCAAATCACCCTAAACTTACCTGATCTTCTTCAAAACCCACAATCCACTCCCATTTAGCTTAACGACCAACGAGAACCCAACAAAACCCAACGGAGACCCCAAAAACGTCAAAAACACCCCAAAAAAGAACTGGTTCAACCCCAACAACGAAAGAAAACCCCAAAAGCCATAGATCCACACCAAAAATCCCCCTAAACCAACCTGAAGTTCTCCAAAACCCACAGTTTACACTTTTCCACATTGATGACCATGGAAAACCCAACGAAACCCAACGGAGACCACAAAACACGTCAAAAAAAAAAAAAAAAAAAAAAAAAAAGAAAGGGATCACCCCCAAAATTGGAAGAAAATCCTTCAAAATCATAGATCCACCCCAAAACCACCCTAAACCTACCTGATGATCTCCAAAACCCACAATTTACAATTTTCCAACATGATGACCATGGAAAACCCAACGAAACCCAACGGAGACCCCAAAAGAAGTCAAAAACACCCCAAACAAGAACGGGATAAACCCTAAAAACGAAAGAAAACCCCAAAAGCCATAGATCCACACCAAAAGTCCCCCTAAACCTACCTGATGTTCTCCAAAACCCACAATTTACACTTTTCCACCATGATGACCACGGAAAACCCAACAGAGAACCCAAAACACGTCAAAAACACCCCAAACAAGAACAGGATCACCCCCAAAACCAAAGAAAACCCCCAAAAGCACGGATCCAATCCCAAAACCACTCTAAACGTACCTGATGTTCTCCAAATCCAAATGTCCACTCCCAACCACCATAAAACCCATTAGGAACTCAACGAAACCCAACGGAAACCCCAAAACACGTCAAAAACACCCCAAAAAAGAACTGAATCAGAAGAAAAAACACCAAAAACTATGAATTTCCCCACAAAACCACCCTAAACTCACCTGATCTTCTTCAAAACCCACAATCCACTCCCATTTCCCTTAAGGACCAACGAGAATCCAACTAAAACCCAACGGAGACCCCAAAACAAGTCAAAAACACCCCAAACAAGAACGGAATCACCCCCAAAACTGGAAGAAAATCCCCAAAAAACATAGATCCACCCCAAAACGACACTAAACCTACCTGATCTTCTCCAAAACACGCAAGTTAAACTTTTCCAACATGATGAAAAACAAGAACCCAACAAAACCCAACAGAGACCCCAAAACATGTCAAAAACACCCCAAAAAAGAACGGGATCACCCCCAACACTGGAAGAAAATTCCCCCCCCAAAAATTTACAATTTTCACCATGATGACCAACATGAACCAAACGAAAACCCAAAAGGAGACACCAAAACACGTCAAAAACACCCCAAAAAAGAAAGGGATCACCCATAAACTGGAAGAAAATCCCCAAAAAGCACAGATCCAATCCCAAAACCAGCCTAAACCTACCTGATGTTCTCCAAAACCCACAAATTTACCCTTTTCCACCATGATGACCATGGAAAACCCAACGAAACCCAATGGAGACAAAAAACATGTCAAAAAAAAACAAAAACAAAAACAAAAACAAAAACAAAAAAGAACAGGATCTCCCCAAAAAAGAGAAGAAAACCCCAAATGCCATAGATCCACCCCAAAAGTCCCCCTAAGCCTACCTGATGTTCTCCAAAACCCACGATTTACCCTTTTTCACAATGATGACCAACGAGAACCCAACAAAACCCAACGGACAACCCCAAAACACGTCAAAAACACCCCAAAAAAGAACAGGATCACCCCAAAAACCAGAAGAAAACCCCAAATACCATGAATCCACCCCAAAAGTCCCCCTAAACCTACCTGAAGTTCTCCAAAACCCACAATTTACCCTTTTCCACCAAGATGCCAACAGAAAACCCAACGAAACCCAACAGAGACATCAAAACATGTCAAAAACACCCCAAAAAAGAACGGGATAACCCCCAAAACTGGAAGAAAATCCCCAAAAAGCATGGATCCAATTCCAAAACCACCCTAAACCTACCTGATCTTCTCCAAATCCCAAAGGCCACTCCCAACCACCAGAAAACCCATTAGGAACTCAACAAAATGCAACAGAAACCCCAAAACACCTCAAAAACACCCCAAAAGCAAACCGGATCAGAAGAAAATACGTGATTTAACCCCAAGAAAACCCTTAAACCTACCTGATCTTCTCCAAATCCCAAAATCCACTCCCACCCACCATAAAACCCATTAGGAACTCAACAAAACGCAACGGAAACCCCAAAACACGTCAAAAACACCCCAAAAAAGAACTGGATCAGAAGAAAAAAAAAACAAAACTATGCATTTCCCTCCCAAATCACCCTAAACTTACCTGATCTTCTTCAAAACCCACAATCCACTCCCATTTAGCTTAACGACCAACGAGAACCCAACAAAACCCAACGGAGACCCCAAAAACGTCAAAAACACCCCAAAAAAGAACTGGTTCAACCCCAACAACGAAAGAAAACCCCAAAAGCCATAGATCCACACCAAAAATCCCCCTAAACCAACCTGAAGTTCTCCAAAACCCACAGTTTACACTTTTCCACATTGATGACCATGGAAAACCCAACGAAACCCAACGGAGACCACAAAACACGTCAAAAAAAAAAAAAAAAAAAAAAAAAAAAAAAAAAAAAAAGAAAGGGATCACCCCCAAAATTGGAAGAAAATCCTTCAAAATCATAGATCCACCCCAAAACCACCCTAAACCTACCTGATGATCTCCAAAACCCACAATTTACAATTTTCCAACATGATGACCATGGAAAACCCAACGAAACCCAACGGAGACCCCAAAAGAAGTCAAAAACACCCCAAACAAGAACGGGATAAACCCTAAAAACGAAAGAAAACCCCAAAAGCCATAGATCCACACCAAAAGTCCCCCTAAACCTACCTGATGTTCTCCAAAACCCACAATTTACACTTTTCCACCATGATGACCACGGAAAACCCAACAGAGAACCCAAAACACGTCAAAAACACCCCAAACAAGAACAGGATCACCCCCAAAACCAAAGAAAACCCCCAAAAGCACGGATCCAATCCCAAAACCACTCTAAACGTACCTGATGTTCTCCAAATCCAAATGTCCACTCCCAACCACCATAAAACCCATTAGGAACTCAACGAAACCCAACGGAAACCCCAAAACACGTCAAAAACACCCCAAAAAAGAACTGAATCAGAAGAAAAAACACCAAAAACTATGAATTTCCCCACAAAACCACCCTAAACTCACCTGATCTTCTTCAAAACCCACAATCCACTCCCATTTCCCTTAAGGACCAACGAGAATCCAACTAAAACCCAACGGAGACCCCAAAACAAGTCAAAAACACCCCAAACAAGAACGGAATCACCCCCAAAACTGGAAGAAAATCCCCAAAAAACATAGATCCACCCCAAAACGACACTAAACCTACCTGATCTTCTCCAAAACACGCAAGTTAAACTTTTCCAACATGATGAAAAACAAGAACCCAACAAAACCCAACAGAGACCCCAAAACATGTCAAAAACACCCCAAAAAAGAACGGGATCACCCCCAAAACTGGAAGAAAATTCCCCCCCCAAAAATTTACAATTTTCACCATGATGACCAACATGAACCAAACGAAAACCCAAAAGGAGACACCAAAACACGTCAAAAACACCCCAAAAAAGAAAGGGATCACCCATAAACTGGAAGAAAATCCCCAAAAAGCACAGATCCAATCCCAAAACCAGCCTAAACCTACCTGATGTTCTCCAAAACCCACAAATTTACCCTTTTCCACCATGATGACCATGGAAAACCCAACGAAACCCAATGGAGACAAAAAACATGTCAAAACAAAAACAAAAACAAAAACAAAAACAAAAACAAAAAAGAACAGGATCTCCCCAAAAAAGAGAAGAAAACCCCAAATGCCATAGATCCACCCCAAAAGTCCCCCTAAGCCTACCTGATGTTCTCCAAAACCCACGATTTACCCTTTTTCACAATGATGACCAACGAGAACCCAACAAAACCCAACGGACAACCCCAAAACACGTCAAAAACACCCCAAAAAAGAACAGGATCACCCCAAAAACCAGAAGAAAACCCCAAATACCATGAATCCACCCCAAAAGTCCCCCTAAACCTACCTGAAGTTCTCCAAAACCCACAATTTACCCTTTTCCACCAAGATGCCAACAGAAAACCCAACGAAACCCAACAGAGACATCAAAACATGTCAAAAACACCCCAAAAAAGAACGGGATAACCCCCAAAACTGGAAGAAAATCCCCAAAAAGCATGGATCCAATTCCAAAACCACCCTAAACCTACCTGATCTTCTCCAAATCCCAAAGTCCACTCCCAACCACCAGAAAACCCATTAGGAACTCAACAAAATGCAACAGAAACCCCAAAACACCTCAAAAACACCCCAAAAGCAAACCGGATCAGAAGAAAATACGTGATTTAACCCCAAGAAAACCCTTAAACCTACCTGATCTTCTCCAAATCCCAAAATCCACTCCCACCCACCATAAAACCCATTAGGAACTCAACAAAACGCAACGGAAACCCCAAAACACGTCAAAAACACCCCAAAAAAGAACTGGATCAGAAGAAAAAAAAAACAAAACTATGCATTTCCCTCCCAAATCACCCTAAACTTACCTGATCTTCTTCAAAACCCACAATCCACTCCCATTTAGCTTAACGACCAACGAGAACCCAACAAAACCCAACGGAGACCCCAAAAACGTCAAAAACACCCCAAAAAAGAACTGGTTCAACCCCAACAACGAAAGAAAACCCCAAAAGCCATAGATCCACACCAAAAATCCCCCTAAACCAACCTGAAGTTCTCCAAAACCCACAGTTTACACTTTTCCACATTGATGACCATGGAAAACCCAACGAAACCCAACGGAGACCACAAAACACGTCAAAAAAAAAAAAAAAAAAAAAAAAAAAAGAAAGGGATCACCCCCAAAATTGGAAGAAAATCCTTCAAAATCATAGATCCACCCCAAAACCACCCTAAACCTACCTGATGATCTCCAAAACCCACAATTTACAATTTTCCAACATGATGACCATGGAAAACCCAACGAAACCCAACGGAGACCCCAAAAGAAGTCAAAAACACCCCAAACAAGAACGGGATAAACCCTAAAAACGAAAGAAAACCCCAAAAGCCATAGATCCACACCAAAAGTCCCCCTAAACCTACCTGATGTTCTCCAAAACCCACAATTTACACTTTTCCACCATGATGACCACGGAAAACCCAACAGAGAACCCAAAACACGTCAAAAACACCCCAAACAAGAACAGGATCACCCCCAAAACCAAAGAAAACCCCAAAAAGCACGGATCCAATCCCAAAACCACTCTAAACGTACCTGATGTTCTCCAAATCCAAATGTCCACTCCCAACCACCATAAAACCCATTAGGAACTCAACGAAACCCAACGGAAACCCCAAAACACGTCAAAAACACCCCAAAAAAGAACTGAATCAGAAGAAAAAACACCAAAAACTATGAATTTCCCCACAAAACCACCCTAAACTCACCTGATCTTCTTCAAAACCCACAATCCACTCCCATTTCCCTTAAGGACCAACGAGAATCCAACTAAAACCCAACGGAGACCCCAAAACAAGTCAAAAACACCCCAAACAAGAACGGAATCACCCCCAAAACTGGAAGAAAATCCCCAAAAAACATAGATCCACCCCAAAACGACACTAAACCTACCTGATCTTCTCCAAAACACGCAAGTTAAACTTTTCCAACATGATGAAAAACAAGAACCCAACAAAACCCAACAGAGACCCCAAAACATGTCAAAAACACCCCAAAAAAGAACGGGATCACCCCCAACACTGGAAGAAAATTCCCCCCCCAAAAATTTACAATTTTCACCATGATGACCAACATGAACCAAACGAAAACCCAAAAGGAGACACCAAAACACGTCAAAAACACCCCAAAAAAGAAAGGGATCACCCATAAACTGGAAGAAAATCCCCAAAAAGCACAGATCCAATCCCAAAAACAGCCTAAACCTACCTGATGTTCTCCAAAACCCACAAATTTACCCTTTTCCACCATGATGACCATGGAAAACCCAACGAAACCCAATGGAGACAAAAAACATGTCAAAAAAAAACAAAAACAAAAACAAAAACAAAAACAAAAAAGAACAGGATCTCCCCAAAAAAGAGAAGAAAACCCCAAATGCCATAGATCCACCCCAAAAGTCCCCCTAAGCCTACCTGATGTTCTCCAAAACCCACGATTTACCCTTTTTCACAATGATGACCAATGAGAACCCAACAAAACCCAACGGACAACCCCAAAACACGTCAAAAACACCCCAAAAAAGAACAGGATCACCCCAAAAAACAGAAGAAAACCCCAAATACCATGAATCCACCCCAAAAGTCCCCCTAAACCTACCTGAAGTTCTCCAAAACCCACAATTTACCCTTTTCCACCAAGATGCCAACAGAAAACCCAACGAAACCCAACAGAGACATCAAAACATGTCAAAAACACCCCAAAAAAGAATGGGATAACCCCCAAAACTGGAAGAAAATCCCCAAAAAGCATGGATCCAATTCCAAAACCACCCTAAACCTACCTGATCTTCTCCAAATCCCAAAGGCCACTCCCAACCACCATAAAACCCATTAGGAACTCAACAAAATGCAACAGAAACCCCAAAACACCTCAAAAACACCCCAAAAGCAAACCGGATCAGAAGAAAATACGTGATTTAACCCCAAGAAAACCCTTAAACCTACCTGATCTTCTCCAAATCCCAAAATCCACTCCCACCCACCATAAAACCCATTAGGAACTCAACAAAACGCAACGGAAACCCCAAAACACGTCAAAAACACCCCAAAAAAGAACTGGATCAGAAGAAAAAAAAAACAAAACTATGCATTTCCCTCCCAAATCACCCTAAACTTACCTGATCTTCTTCAAAACCCACAATCCACTCCCATTTAGCTTAACGACCAACGAGAACCCAACAAAACCCAACGGAGACCCCAAAAACGTCAAAAACACCCCAAAAAAGAACTGGTTCAACCCCAACAACGAAAGAAAACCCCAAAAGCCATAGATCCACACCAAAAATCCCCCTAAACCAACCTGAAGTTCTCCAAAACCCACAGTTTACACTTTTCCACATTGATGACCATGGAAAACCCAACGAAACCCAACGGAGACCACAAAACACGTCAAAAAAAAAAAAAAAAAAAAAAAAAAAGAAAGGGATCACCCCCAAAATTGGAAGAAAATCCTTCAAAATCATAGATCCACCCCAAAACCACCCTAAACCTACCTGATGATCTCCAAAACCCACAATTTACAATTTTCCAACATGATGACCATGGAAAACCCAACGAAACCCAACGGAGACCCCAAAAGAAGTCAAAAACACCCCAAACAAGAACGGGATAAACCCTAAAAACGAAAGAAAACCCCAAAAGCCATAGATCCACACCAAAAGTCCCCCTAAACCTACCTGATGTTCTCCAAAACCCACAATTTACACTTTTCCACCATGATGACCACGGAAAACCCAACAGAGAACCCAAAACACGTCAAAAACACCCCAAACAAGAACAGGATCACCCCCAAAACCAAAGAAAACCCCAAAAAGCACGGATCCAATCCCAAAACCACTCTAAACGTACCTGATGTTCTCCAAATCCAAATGTCCACTCCCAACCACCATAAAACCCATTAGGAACTCAACGAAACCCAACGGAAACCCCAAAACACGTCAAAAACACCCCAAAAAAGAACTGAATCAGAAGAAAAAACACCAAAAACTATGAATTTCCCCACAAAACCACCCTAAACTCACCTGATCTTCTTCAAAACCCACAATCCACTCCCATTTCCCTTAAGGACCAACGAGAATCCAACTAAAACCCAACGGAGACCCCAAAACAAGTCAAAAACACCCCAAACAAGAACGGAATCACCCCCAAAACTGGAAGAAAATCCCCAAAAAACATAGATCCACCCCAAAACGACACTAAACCTACCTGATCTTCTCCAAAACACGCAAGTTAAACTTTTCCAACATGATGAAAAACAAGAACCCAACAAAACCCAACAGAGACCCCAAAACATGTCAAAAACACCCCAAAAAAGAACGGGATCACCCCCAACACTGGAAGAAAATTCCCCCCCCAAAAATTTACAATTTTCACCATGATGACCAACATGAACCAAACGAAAACCCAAAAGGAGACACCAAAACACGTCAAAAACACCCCAAAAAAGAAAGGGATCACCCATAAACTGGAAGAAAATCCCCAAAAAGCACAGATCCAATCCCAAAAACAGCCTAAACCTACCTGATGTTCTCCAAAACCCACAAATTTACCCTTTTCCACCATGATGACCATGGAAAACCCAACGAAACCCAATGGAGACAAAAAACATGTCAAAAAAAAACAAAAACAAAAACAAAAACAAAAACAAAAAAGAACAGGATCTCCCCAAAAAAGAGAAGAAAACCCCAAATGCCATAGATCCACCCCAAAAGTCCCCCTAAGCCTACCTGATGTTCTCCAAAACCCACGATTTACCCTTTTTCACAATGATGACCAATGAGAACCCAACAAAACCCAACGGACAACCCCAAAACACGTCAAAAACACCCCAAAAAAGAACAGGATCACCCCAAAAAACAGAAGAAAACCCCAAATACCATGAATCCACCCCAAAAGTCCCCCTAAACCTACCTGAAGTTCTCCAAAACCCACAATTTACCCTTTTCCACCAAGATGCCAACAGAAAACCCAACGAAACCCAACAGAGACATCAAAACATGTCAAAAACACCCCAAAAAAGAATGGGATAACCCCCAAAACTGGAAGAAAATCCCCAAAAAGCATGGATCCAATTCCAAAACCACCCTAAACCTACCTGATCTTCTCCAAATCCCAAAGGCCACTCCCAACCACCATAAAACCCATTAGGAACTCAACAAAATGCAACAGAAACCCCAAAACACCTCAAAAACACCCCAAAAGCAAACCGGATCAGAAGAAAATACGTGATTTAACCCCAAGAAAACCCTTAAACCTACCTGATCTTCTCCAAATCCCAAAATCCACTCCCACCCACCATAAAACCCATTAGGAACTCAACAAAACGCAACGGAAACCCCAAAACACGTCAAAAACACCCCAAAAAAGAACTGGATCAGAAGAAAAAAAAAACAAAACTATGCATTTCCCTCCCAAATCACCCTAAACTTACCTGATCTTCTTCAAAACCCACAATCCACTCCCATTTAGCTTAACGACCAACGAGAACCCAACAAAACCCAACGGAGACCCCAAAAACGTCAAAAACACCCCAAAAAAGAACTGGTTCAACCCCAACAACGAAAGAAAACCCCAAAAGCCATAGATCCACACCAAAAATCCCCCTAAACCAACCTGAAGTTCTCCAAAACCCACAATTTACACTTTTCCACATTGATGACCATGGAAAACCCAACGAAACCCAACGGAGACCACAAAACACGTCAAAAAAAAAAAAAAAAAAAGAAAAAAAAAAAAAAAAGAAAGGGATCACCCCCAAAATTGGAAGAAAATCCTTCAAAATCATAGATCCACCCCAAAACCACCCTAAACCTACCTGATGATCTCCAAAACCCACAATTTACAATTTTCCAACATGATGACCATGGAAAACCCAACGAAACCCAACGGAGACCCCAAAAGAAGTCAAAAACACCCCAAACAAGAACGGGATAAACCCTAAAAACGAAAGAAAACCCCAAAAGCCATAGATCCACACCAAAAGTCCCCCTAAACCTACCTGATGTTCTCCAAAACCCACAATTTACACTTTTCCACCATGATGACCACGGAAAACCCAACAGAGAACCCAAAACTCGTCAAAAACACCCCAAACAAGAACAGGATCACCCCCAAAACCAAAGAAAACCCCAAAAAGCACGGATCCAATCCCAAAACCACTCTAAACGTACCTGATGTTCTCCAAATCCAAATGTCCACTCCCAACCACCATAAAACCCATTAGGAACTCAACGAAACCCAACGGAAACCCCAAAACACGTCAAAAACACCCCAAAAAAGAACTGAATCAGAAGAAAAAACACCAAAAACTATGAATTTCCCCACAAAACCACCCTAAACTCACCTGATCTTCTTCAAAACCCACAATCCACTCCCATTTCCCTTAAGGACCAACGAGAATCCAACTAAAACCCAACGGAGACCCCAAAACAAGTCAAAAACACCCCAAACAAGAACGGAATCACCCCCAAAACTGGAAGAAAATCCCCAAAAAACATAGATCCACCCCAAAACGACACTAAACCTACCTGATCTTCTCCAAAACACGCAAGTTAAACTTTTCCAACATGATGAAAAACAAGAACCCAACAAAACCCAACAGAGACCCCAAAACATGTCAAAAACACCCCAAAAAAGAACGGGATCACCCCCAACACTGGAAGAAAATTCCCCCCCCAAAAATTTACAATTTTCACCATGATGACCAACATGAACCAAACGAAAACCCAAAAGGAGACACCAAAACACGTCAAAAACACCCCAAAAAAGAAAGGGATCACCCATAAACTGGAAGAAAATCCCCAAAAAGCACAGATCCAATCCCAAAACCAGCCTAAACCTACCTGATGTTCTCCAAAACCCACAAATTTACCCTTTTCCACCATGATGACCATGGAAAACCCAACGAAACCCAATGGAGACAAAAAACATGGCAAAAAAAAACAAAAACAAAAACAAAAAAGAACAGGATCTCCCCAAAAAAGAGAAGAAAACCCCAAATGCCATAGATCCACCCCAAAAGTCCCCCTAAGCCTACCTGATGTTCTCCAAAACCCACGATTTACCCTTTTTCACAATGATGACCAACGAGAACCCAACAAAACCCAACGGACAACCCCAAAACACATCAAAAACACCCCAAAAAAGAACAGGATCACCCCAAAAAACAGAAGAAAACCCCAAATACCATGAATCCACCCCAAAAGTCCCCCTAAACCTACCTGAAGTTCTCCAAAACCCACAATTTACCCTTTTCCACCAAGATGCCAACAGAAAACCCAACGAAACCCAACAGAGACATCAAAACATGTCAAAAACACCCCAAAAAAGAACGGGATAACCCCCAAAACTGGAAGAAAATCCCCAAAAAGCATGGATCCAATTCCAAAACCACCCTAAACCTACCTGATCTTCTCCAAATCCCAAAGTCCACTCCCAACCACCAGAAAACCCATTAGGAACTCAACAAAATGCAACAGAAACCCCAAAACACCTCAAAAACACCCCAAAAGCAAACCGGATCAGAAGAAAATACGTGATTTAACCCCAAGAAAACCCTTAAACCTACCTGATCTTCTCCAAATCCCAAAATCCACTCCCACCCACCATAAAACCCATTAGGAACTCAACAAAACGCAACGGAAACCCCAAAACACGTCAAAAACACCCCAAAAAAGAACTGGATCAGAAGAAAAAAAAAACAAAACTATGCATTTCCCTCCCAAATCACCCTAAACTTACCTGATCTTCTTCAAAACCCACAATCCACTCCCATTTAGCTTAACGACCAACGAGAACCCAACAAAACCCAACGGAGACCCCAAAAACGTCAAAAACACCCCAAAAAAGAACTGGTTCAACCCCAACAACGAAAGAAAACCCCAAAAGCCATAGATCCACACCAAAAATCCCCCTAAACCAACCTGAAGTTCTCCAAAACCCACAGTTTACACTTTTCCACATTGATGACCATGGAAAACCCAACGAAACCCAACGGAGACCACAAAACACGTCAAAAAAAAAAAAAAAAAAAAAAAAAAAAAAAAAAAAAAAAGAAAGGGATCACCCCCAAAATTGGAAGAAAATCCTTCAAAATCATAGATCCACCCCAAAACCACCCTAAACTTACCTGATGATCTCCAAAACCCACAATTTACAATTTTCCAACATGATGACCATGGAAAACCCAACGAAACCCAACGGAGACCCCAAAAGAAGTCAAAAACACCCCAAACAAGAACGGGATAAACCCTAAAAACGAAAGAAAACCCCAAAAGCCATAGATCCACACCAAAAGTCCCCCTAAACCTACCTGATGTTCTCCAAAACCCACAATTTACACTTTTCCACCATGATGACCACGGAAAACCCAACAGAGAACCCAAAACACGTCAAAAACACCCCAAACAAGAACAGGATCACCCCCAAAACCAAAGAAAACCCCAAAAAGCACGGATCCAATCCCAAAACCACTCTAAACGTACCTGATGTTCTCCAAATCCAAATGTCCACTCCCAACCACCATAAAACCCATTAGGAACTCAACGAAACCCAACGGAAACCCCAAAACACGTCAAAAACACCCCAAAAAAGAACTGAATCAGAAGAAAAAACACCAAAAACTATGAATTTCCCCACAAAACCACCCTAAACTCACCTGATCTTCTTCAAAACCCACAATCCACTCCCATTTCCCTTAAGGACCAACGAGAATCCAACTAAAACCCAACGGAGACCCCAAAACAAGTCAAAAACACCCCAAACAAGAACGGAATCACCCCCAAAACTGGAAGAAAATCCCCAAAAAACATAGATCCACCCCAAAACGACACTAAACCTACCTGATCTTCTCCAAAACACGCAAGTTAAACTTTTCCAACATGATGAAAAACAAGAACCCAACAAAACCCAACAGAGACCCCAAAACATGTCAAAAACACCCCAAAAAAGAACGGGATCACCCCCAACACTGGAAGAAAATTCCCCCCCCAAAAATTTACAATTTTCACCATGATGACCAACATGAACCAAACGAAAACCCAAAAGGAGACACCAAAACACGTCAAAAACACCCCAAAAAAGAAAGGGATCACCCATAAACTGGAAGAAAATCCCCAAAAAGCACAGATCCAATCCCAAAACCAGCCTAAACCTACCTGATGTTCTCCAAAACCCACAAATTTACCCTTTTCCACCATGATGACCATGGAAAACCCAACGAAACCCAATGGAGACAAAAAACATGTCAAACAAAAACAAAAACAAAAACAAAAACAAAAACAAAAACAAAAAAGAACAGGATCTCCCCAAAAAAGAGAAGAAAACCCCAAATGCCATAGATCCACCCCAAAAGTCCCCCTAAGCCTACCTGATGTTCTCCAAAACCCACGATTTACCCTTTTTCACAATGATGACCAACGAGAACCCAACAAAACCCAACGGACAACCCCAAAACACGTCAAAAACACCCCAAAAAAGAACAGGATCACCCCAAAAAACAGAAGAAAACCCCAAATACCATGAATCCACCCCAAAAGTCCCCCTAAACCTACCTGAAGTTCTCCAAAACCCACAATTTACCCTTTTCCACCAAGATGCCAACAGAAAACCCAACGAAACCCAACAGAGACATCAAAACATGTCAAAAACACCCCAAAAAAGAACGGGATAACCCCCAAAACTGGAAGAAAATCCCCAAAAAGCATGGATCCAATTCCAAAACCACCCTAAACCTACCTGATCTTCTCCAAATCCCAAAGTCCACTCCCAACCACCACAAAACCCATTAGGAACTCAACAAAATGCAACAGAAACCCCAAAACACCTCAAAAACACCCCAAAAGCAAACCGGATCAGAAGAAAATACGTGATTTAACCCCAAGAAAACCCTTAAACCTACCTGATCTTCTCCAAATCCCAAAATCCACTCCCACCCACCATAAAACCCATTAGGAACTCAACAAAACGCAACGGAAACCCCAAAACACGTCAAAAACACCCCAAAAAAGAACTGGATCAGAAGAAAAAAAAAAACAAAACTATGCATTTCCCTCCCAAATCACCCTAAACTTACCTGATCTTCTTCAAAACCCACAATCCACTCCCATTTAGCTTAACGACCAACGAGAACCCAACAAAACCCAACGGAGACCCCAAAAACGTCAAAAACACCCCAAAAAAGAACTGGTTCAACCCCAACAACGAAAGAAAACCCCAAAAGCCATAGATCCACACCAAAAATCCCCCTAAACCAACCTGAAGTTCTCCAAAACCCACAGTTTACACTTTTCCACATTGATGACCATGGAAAACCCAACGAAACCCAACGGAGACCACAAAACACGTCAAAAAAAAAAAAAAAAAAAAAAAAAAAAAAAAAAAAAAAAAAAGAAAGGGATCACCCCCAAAATTGGAAGAAAATCCTTCAAAATCATAGATCCACCCCAAAACCACCCTAAACTTACCTGATGATCTCCAAAACCCACAATTTACAATTTTCCAACATGATGACCATGGAAAACCCAACGAAACCCAACGGAGACCCCAAAAGAAGTCAAAAACACCCCAAACAAGAACGGGATAAACCCTAAAAACGAAAGAAAACCCCAAAAGCCATAGATCCACACCAAAAGTCCCCCTAAACCTACCTGATGTTCTCCAAAACCCACAATTTACACTTTTCCACCATGATGACCACGGAAAACCCAACAGAGAACCCAAAACACGTCAAAAACACCCCAAACAAGAACAGGATCACCCCCAAAACCAAAGAAAACCCCAAAAAGCACGGATCCAATCCCAAAACCACTCTAAACGTACCTGATGTTCTCCAAATCCAAATGTCCACTCCCAACCACCATAAAACCCATTAGGAACTCAACGAAACCCAACGGAAACCCCAAAACACGTCAAAAACACCCCAAAAAAGAACTGAATCAGAAGAAAAAACACCAAAAACTATGAATTTCCCCACAAAACCACCCTAAACTCACCTGATCTTCTTCAAAACCCACAATCCACTCCCATTTCCCTTAAGGACCAACGAGAATCCAACTAAAACCCAACGGAGACCCCAAAACAAGTCAAAAACACCCCAAACAAGAACGGAATCACCCCCAAAACTGGAAGAAAATCCCCAAAAAACATAGATCCACCCCAAAACGACACTAAACCTACCTGATCTTCTCCAAAACACGCAAGTTAAACTTTTCCAACATGATGAAAAACAAGAACCCAACAAAACCCAACAGAGACCCCAAAACATGTCAAAAACACCCCAAAAAAGAACGGGATCACCCCCAACACTGGAAGAAAATTCCCCCCCCAAAAATTTACAATTTTCACCATGATGACCAACATGAACCAAACGAAAACCCAAAAGGAGACACCAAAACACGTCAAAAACACCCCAAAAAAGAAAGGGATCACCCATAAACTGGAAGAAAATCCCCAAAAAGCACAGATCCAATCCCAAAACCAGCCTAAACCTACCTGATGTTCTCCAAAACCCACAAATTTACCCTTTTCCACCATGATGACCATGGAAAACCCAACGAAACCCAATGGAGACAAAAAACATGGCAAAAAAAAACAAAAACAAAAACAAAAACAAAAACAAAAAAGAACAGGATCTCCCCAAAAAAGAGAAGAAAACCCCAAATGCCATAGATCCACCCCAAAAGTCCCCCTAAGCCTACCTGATGTTCTCCAAAACCCACGATTTACCCTTTTTCACAATGATGACCAACGAGAACCCAACAAAACCCAACGGACAACCCCAAAACACGTCAAAAACACCCCAAAAAAGAACAGGATCACCCCAAAAAACAGAAGAAAACCCCAAATACCATGAATCCACCCCAAAAGTCCCCCTAAACCTACCTGAAGTTCTCCAAAACCCACAATTTACCCTTTTCCACCAAGATGCCAACAGAAAACCCAACGAAACCCAACAGAGACATCAAAACATGTCAAAAACACCCCAAAAAAGAACGGGATAACCCCCAAAACTGGAAGAAAATCCCCAAAAAGCATGGATCCAATTCCAAAACCACCCTAAACCTACCTGATCTTCTCCAAATCCCAAAGTCCACTCCCAACCACCACAAAACCCATTAGGAACTCAACAAAATGCAACAGAAACCCCAAAACACCTCAAAAACACCCCAAAAGCAAACCGGATCAGAAGAAAATACGTGATTTAACCCCAAGAAAACCCTTAAACCTACCTGATCTTCTCCAAATCCCAAAATCCACTCCCACCCACCATAAAACCCATTAGGAACTCAACAAAACGCAACGGAAACCCCAAAACACGTCAAAAACACCCCAAAAAAGAACTGGATCAGAAGAAAAAAAAAAACAAAACTATGCATTTCCCTCCCAAATCACCCTAAACTTACCTGATCTTCTTCAAAACCCACAATCCACTCCCATTTAGCTTAACGACCAACGAGAACCCAACAAAACCCAACGGAGACCCCAAAAACGTCAAAAACACCCCAAAAAAGAACTGGTTCAACCCCAACAACGAAAGAAAACCCCAAAAGCCATAGATCCACACCAAAAATCCCCCTAAACCAACCTGAAGTTCTCCAAAACCCACAGTTTACACTTTTCCACATTGATGACCATGGAAAACCCAACGAAACCCAACGGAGACCACAAAACACGTCAAAAAAAAAAAAAAAAAAAAAAAAAAAAAAAAAAAAAAAAAAAAAAAAAAAAAAAAAAGAAAGGGATCACCCCCAAAATTGGAAGAAAATCCTTCAAAATCATAGATCCACCCCAAAACCACCCTAAACTTACCTGATGATCTCCAAAACCCACAATTTACAATTTTCCAACATGATGACCATGGAAAACCCAACGAAACCCAACGGAGACCCCAAAAGAAGTCAAAAACACCCCAAACAAGAACGGGATAAACCCTAAAAACGAAAGAAAACCCCAAAAGCCATAGATCCACACCAAAAGTCCCCCTAAACCTACCTGATGTTCTCCAAAACCCACAATTTACACTTTTCCACCATGATGACCACGGAAAACCCAACAGAGAACCCAAAACACGTCAAAAACACCCCAAACAAGAACAGGATCACCCCCAAAACCAAAGAAAACCCCAAAAAGCACGGATCCAATCCCAAAACCACTCTAAACGTACCTGATGTTCTCCAAATCCAAATGTCCACTCCCAACCACCATAAAACCCATTAGGAACTCAACGAAACCCAACGGAAACCCCAAAACACGTCAAAAACACCCCAAAAAAGAACTGAATCAGAAGAAAAAACACCAAAAACTATGAATTTCCCCACAAAACCACCCTAAACTCACCTGATCTTCTTCAAAACCCACAATCCACTCCCATTTCCCTTAAGGACCAACGAGAATCCAACTAAAACCCAACGGAGACCCCAAAACAAGTCAAAAACACCCCAAACAAGAACGGAATCACCCCCAAAACTGGAAGAAAATCCCCAAAAAACATAGATCCACCCCAAAACGACACTAAACCTACCTGATCTTCTCCAAAACACGCAAGTTAAACTTTTCCAACATGATGAAAAACAAGAACCCAACAAAACCCAACAGAGACCCCAAAACATGTCAAAAACACCCCAAAAAAGAACGGGATCACCCCCAACACTGGAAGAAAATTCCCCCCCCAAAAATTTACAATTTTCACCATGATGACCAACATGAACCAAACGAAAACCCAAAAGGAGACACCAAAACACGTCAAAAACACCCCAAAAAAGAAAGGGATCACCCATAAACTGGAAGAAAATCCCCAAAAAGCACAGATCCAATCCCAAAACCAGCCTAAACCTACCTGATGTTCTCCAAAACCCACAAATTTACCCTTTTCCACCATGATGACCATGGAAAACCCAACGAAACCCAATGGAGACAAAAAACATGGCAAAAAAAAACAAAAACAAAAACAAAAACAAAAACAAAAAAGAACAGGATCTCCCCAAAAAAGAGAAGAAAACCCCAAATGCCATAGATCCACCCCAAAAGTCCCCCTAAGCCTACCTGATGTTCTCCAAAACCCACGATTTACCCTTTTTCACAATGATGACCAACGAGAACCCAACAAAACCCAACGGACAACCCCAAAACACGTCAAAAACACCCCAAAAAAGAACAGGATCACCCCAAAAAACAGAAGAAAACCCCAAATACCATGAATCCACCCCAAAAGTCCCCCTAAACCTACCTGAAGTTCTCCAAAACCCACAATTTACCCTTTTCCACCAAGATGCCAACAGAAAACCCAACGAAACCCAAAAGAGACATCAAAACATGTCAAAAACACCCCAAAAAAGAACGGGATAACCCCCAAAACTGGAAGAAAATCCCCAAAAAGCATGGATCCAATTCCAAAACCACCCTAAACCTACCTGATCTTCTCCAAATCCCAAAGTCCACTCCCAACCACCAGAAAACCCATTAGGAACTCAACAAAATGCAACAGAAACCCCAAAACACGTCAAAAACACCCCAAAAAAGAACTGGATCAGAAGGAAAAAAAAAACAAAACTATGCATTTCCCTCCCAAATCACCCTAAACTTACCTGATCTTCTTCAAAACCCACAATCCACTCCCATTTAGCTTAACGACCAACGAGAACCCAACAAAACCCAACGGAGACCCCAAAAACGTCAAAAACACCCCAAAAAAGAACTGGTTCAACCCCAACAACGAAAGAAAACCCCAAAAGCCATAGATCCACACCAAAAATCCCCCTAAACCAACCTGAAGTTCTCCAAAACCCACAATTTACACTTTTCCACATTGATGACCATGGAAAACCCAACGAAACCCAACGGAGACCACAAAACACGTCAAAAAAAAAAAAAAAAAAAAAAAAAAAAAAAAAAAAAAAAAAAGAAAGGGATCACCCCCAAAATTGGAAGAAAATCCTTCAAAATCATAGATCCACCCCAAAACCACCCTAAACCTACCTGATGATCTCCAAAACCCACAATTTACAATTTTCCAACATGATGACCATGGAAAACCCAACGAAACCCAACGGAGACCCCAAAAGAAGTCAAAAACACCCCAAACAAGAACGGGATAAACCCTAAAAACGAAAGAAAACCCCAAAAGCCATAGATCCACACCAAAAGTCCCCCTAAACCTACCTGATGTTCTCCAAAACCCACAATTTACACTTTTCCACCATGATGACCACGGAAAACCCAACAGAGAACCCAAAACACGTCAAAAACACCCCAAACAAGAACAGGATCACCCCCAAAACCAAAGAAAACCCCAAAAAGCACGGATCCAATCCCAAAACCACTCTAAACGTACCTGATGTTCTCCAAATCCCAAAGTCCACTCCCAACCACCAGAAAACCCATTAGGAACTCAACAAAATGCAACAGAAACCCCAAAACACGTCAAAAACACCCCAAAAAAGAACTGGATCAGAAGGAAAAAAAAAACAAAACTATGCATTTCCCTCCCAAATCACCCTAAACTTACCTGATCTTCTTCAAAACCCACAATCCACTCCCATTTAGCTTAACGACCAACGAGAACCCAACAAAACCCAACGGAGACCCCAAAAACGTCAAAAACACCCCAAAAAAGAACTGGTTCAACCCCAACAACGAAAGAAAACCCCAAAAGCCATAGATCCACACCAAAAATCCCCCTAAACCAACCTGAAGTTCTCCAAAACCCACAATTTACACTTTTCCACATTGATGACCATGGAAAACCCAACGAAACCCAACGGAGACCACAAAACACGTCAAAAAAAAAAAAAAAAAAAAAAAAAAAAAAAAAAAAAAAAAAAGAAAGGGATCACCCCCAAAATTGGAAGAAAATCCTTCAAAATCATAGATCCACCCCAAAACCACCCTAAACCTACCTGATGATCTCCAAAACCCACAATTTACAATTTTCCAACATGATGACCATGGAAAACCCAACGAAACCCAACGGAGACCCCAAAAGAAGTCAAAAACACCCCAAACAAGAACGGGATAAACCCTAAAAACGAAAGAAAACCCCAAAAGCCATAGATCCACACCAAAAGTCCCCCTAAACCTACCTGATGTTCTCCAAAACCCACAATTTACACTTTTCCACCATGATGACCACGGAAAACCCAACAGAGAACCCAAAACACGTCAAAAACACCCCAAACAAGAACAGGATCACCCCCAAAACCAAAGAAAACCCCAAAAAGCACGGATCCAATCCCAAAACCACTCTAAACGTACCTGATGTTCTCCAAATCCAAATGTCCACTCCCAACCACCATAAAACCCATTAGGAACTCAACGAAACCCAACGGAAACCCCAAAACACGTCAAAAACACCCCAAAAAAGAACTGAATCAGAAGAAAAAACACCAAAAACTATGAATTTCCCCACAAAACCACCCTAAACTCACCTGATCTTCTTCAAAACCCACAATCCACTCCCATTTCCCTTAAGGACCAACGAGAATCCAACTAAAACCCAACGGAGACCCCAAAACAAGTCAAAAACACCCCAAACAAGAACGGAATCACCCCCAAAACTGGAAGAAAATCCCCAAAAAACATAGATCCACCCCAAAACGACACTAAACCTACCTGATCTTCTCCAAAACACGCAAGTTAAACTTTTCCAACATGATGAAAAACAAGAACCCAACAAAACCCAACAGAGACCCCAAAACATGTCAAAAACACCCCAAAAAAGAACGGGATCACCCCCAACACTGGAAGAAAATTCCCCCCCAAAAAATTTACAATTTTCACCATGATGACCAACATGAACCAAACGAAAACCCAAAAGGAGACACCAAAACACGTCAAAAACACCCCAAAAAAGAAAGGGATCACCCAGAAACTGGAAGAAAATCCCCAAAAAGCACAGATCCAATCCCAAAACCAGCCTAAACCTACCTGATGTTCTCCAAAACCCACAAATTTACCCTTTTCCACCATGATGACCATGGAAAACCCAACGAAACCCAATGGAGACAAAAAACATGTCAAAAAAAAACAAAAACAAAAACAAAAACAAAAACAAAAAAGAACAGGATCTCCCCAAAAAAGAGAAGAAAACCCCAAATGCCATAGATCCACCCCAAAAGTCCCCCTAAGCCTACCTGATGTTCTCCAAAACCCACGATTTACCCTTTTTCACAATGATGACCAACGAGAACCCAACAAAACCCAACGGACAACCCCAAAACACGTCAAAAACACCCCAAAAAAGAACAGGATCACCCCAAAAAACAGAAGAAAACCCCAAATACCATGAATCCACCCCAAAAGTCCCCCTAAACCTACCTGAAGTTCTCCAAAACCCACAATTTACCCTTTTCCACCAAGATGCCAACAGAAAACCCAACGAAACCCAACAGAGACATCAAAACATGTCAAAAACACCCCAAAAAAGAACGGGATAACCCCCAAAACTGGAAGAAAATCCCCAAAAAGCATGGATCCAATTCCAAAACCACCCTAAACCTACCTGATCTTCTCCAAATCCCAAAGTCCACTCCCAACCACCAGAAAACCCATTAGGAACTCAACAAAATGCAACAGAAACCCCAAAACACGTCAAAAACACCCCAAAAAAGAACTGGATCAGAAGGAAAAAAAAAACAAAACTATGCATTTCCCTCCCAAATCACCCTAAACTTACCTGATCTTCTTCAAAACCCACAATCCACTCCCATTTAGCTTAACGACCAACGAGAACCCAACAAAACCCAACGGAGACCCCAAAAACGTCAAAAACACCCCAAAAAAGAACTGGTTCAACCCCAACAACGAAAGAAAACCCCAAAAGCCATAGATCCACACCAAAAATCCCCCTAAACCAACCTGAAGTTCTCCAAAACCCACAATTTACACTTTTCCACATTGATGACCATGGAAAACCCAACGAAACCCAACGGAGACCACAAAACACGTCAAAAAAAAAAAAAAAAAAAAAAAAAAAAAAAAAAAAAAAAAAAGAAAGGGATCACCCCCAAAATTGGAAGAAAATCCTTCAAAATCATAGATCCACCCCAAAACCACCCTAAACCTACCTGATGATCTCCAAAACCCACAATTTACAATTTTCCAACATGATGACCATGGAAAACCCAACGAAACCCAACGGAGACCCCAAAAGAAGTCAAAAACACCCCAAACAAGAACGGGATAAACCCTAAAAACGAAAGAAAACCCCAAAAGCCATAGATCCACACCAAAAGTCCCCCTAAACCTACCTGATGTTCTCCAAAACCCACAATTTACACTTTTCCACCATGATGACCACGGAAAACCCAACAGAGAACCCAAAACACGTCAAAAACACCCCAAACAAGAACAGGATCACCCCCAAAACCAAAGAAAACCCCAAAAAGCACGGATCCAATCCCAAAACCACTCTAAACGTACCTGATGTTCTCCAAATCCCAAAGTCCACTCCCAACCACCAGAAAACCCATTAGGAACTCAACAAAATGCAACAGAAACCCCAAAACACGTCAAAAACACCCCAAAAAAGAACTGGATCAGAAGGAAAAAAAAAACAAAACTATGCATTTCCCTCCCAAATCACCCTAAACTTACCTGATCTTCTTCAAAACCCACAATCCACTCCCATTTAGCTTAACGACCAACGAGAACCCAACAAAACCCAACGGAGACCCCAAAAACGTCAAAAACACCCCAAAAAAGAACTGGTTCAACCCCAACAACGAAAGAAAACCCCAAAAGCCATAGATCCACACCAAAAATCCCCCTAAACCAACCTGAAGTTCTCCAAAACCCACAATTTACACTTTTCCACATTGATGACCATGGAAAACCCAACGAAACCCAACGGAGACCACAAAACACGTCAAAAAAAAAAAAAAAAAAAAAAAAAAAAAAAAAAAAAAAAAAGAAAGGGATCACCCCCAAAATTGGAAGAAAATCCTTCAAAATCATAGATCCACCCCAAAACCACCCTAAACCTACCTGATGATCTCCAAAACCCACAATTTACAATTTTCCAACATGATGACCATGGAAAACCCAACGAAACCCAACGGAGACCCCAAAAGAAGTCAAAAACACCCCAAACAAGAACGGGATAAACCCTAAAAACGAAAGAAAACCCCAAAAGCCATAGATCCACACCAAAAGTCCCCCTAAACCTACCTGATGTTCTCCAAAACCCACAATTTACACTTTTCCACCATGATGACCACGGAAAACCCAACAGAGAACCCAAAACACGTCAAAAACACCCCAAACAAGAACAGGATCACCCCCAAAACCAAAGAAAACCCCAAAAAGCACGGATCCAATCCCAAAACCACTCTAAACGTACCTGATGTTCTCCAAATCCAAATGTCCACTCCCAACCACCATAAAACCCATTAGGAACTCAACGAAACCCAACGGAAACCCCAAAACACGTCAAAAACACCCCAAAAAAGAACTGAATCAGAAGAAAAAACACCAAAAACTATGAATTTCCCCACAAAACCACCCTAAACTCACCTGATCTTCTTCAAAACCCACAATCCACTCCCATTTCCCTTAAGGACCAACGAGAATCCAACTAAAACCCAACGGAGACCCCAAAACAAGTCAAAAACACCCCAAACAAGAACGGAATCACCCCCAAAACTGGAAGAAAATCCCCAAAAAACATAGATCCACCCCAAAACGACACTAAACCTACCTGATCTTCTCCAAAACACGCAAGTTAAACTTTTCCAACATGATGAAAAACAAGAACCCAACAAAACCCAACAGAGACCCCAAAACATGTCAAAAACACCCCAAAAAAGAACGGGATCACCCCCAACACTGGAAGAAAATTCCCCCCCCAAAAATTTACAATTTTCACCATGATGACCAACATGAACCAAACGAAAACCCAAAAGGAGACACCAAAACACGTCAAAAACACCCCAAAAAAGAAAGGGATCACCCATAAACTGGAAGAAAATCCCCAAAAAGCACAGATCCAATCCCAAAACCAGCCTAAACCTACCTGATGTTCTCCAAAACCCACAAATTTACCCTTTTCCACCATGATGACCATGGAAAACCCAACGAAACCCAATGGAGACAAAAAACATGTCAAAAAAAAACAAAAACAAAAACAAAAACAAAAACAAAAAAGAACAGGATCTCCCCAAAAAAGAGAAGAAAACCCCAAATGCCATAGATCCACCCCAAAAGTCCCCCTAAGCCTACCTGATGTTCTCCAAAACCCACGATTTACCCTTTTTCACAATGATGACCAACGAGAACCCAACAAAACCCAACGGACAACCCCAAAACACGTCAAAAACACCCCAAAAAAGAACAGGATCACCCCAAAAAACAGAAGAAAACCCCAAATACCATGAATCCACCCCAAAAGTCCCCCTAAACCTACCTGAAGTTCTCCAAAACCCACAATTTACCCTTTTCCACCAAGATGCCAACAGAAAACCCAACGAAACCCAACAGAGACATCAAAACATGTCAAAAACACCCCAAAAAAGAACGGGATAACCCCCAAAACTGGAAGAAAATCCCCAAAAAGCATGGATCCAATTCCAAAACCACCCTAAACCTACCTGATCTTCTCCAAATCCCAAAGGCCACTCCCAACCACCATAAAACCCATTAGGAACTCAACAAAATGCAACAGAAACCCCAAAACACCTCAAAAACACCCCAAAAGCAAACCGGATCAGAAGAAAATACGTGATTTAACCCCAAGAAAACCCTTAAACCTACCTGATCTTCTCCAAATCCCAAAATCCACTCCCACCCACCATAAAACCCATTAGGAACTCAACAAAACGCAACGGAAACCCCAAAACACGTCAAAAACACCCCAAAAAAGAACTGGATCAGAAGAAAAAAAAAACAAAACTATGCATTTCCCTCCCAAATCACCCTAAACTTACCTGATCTTCTTCAAAACCCACAATCCACTCCCATTTAGCTTAACGACCAACGAGAACCCAACAAAACCCAACGGAGACCCCAAAAACGTCAAAAACACCCCAAAAAAGAACTGGTTCAACCCCAACAACGAAAGAAAACCCCAAAAGCCATAGATCCACACCAAAAATCCCCCTAAACCAACCTGAAGTTCTCCAAAACCCACAGTTTACACTTTTCCACATTGATGACCATGGAAAACCCAACGAAACCCAACGGAGACCACAAAACACGTCAAAAAAAAAAAAAAAAAAAAAAAAAAAAAAAAAAAAAGAAAGGGATCACCCCCAAAATTGGAAGAAAATCCTTCAAAATCATAGATCCACCCCAAAACCACCCTAAACCTACCTGATGATCTCCAAAACCCACAATTTACAATTTTCCAACATGATGACCATGGAAAACCCAACGAAACCCAACGGAGACCCCAAAAGAAGTCAAAAACACCCCAAACAAGAACGGGATAAACCCTAAAAACGAAAGAAAACCCCAAAAGCCATAGATCCACACCAAAAGTCCCCCTAAACCTACCTGATGTTCTCCAAAACCCACAATTTACACTTTTCCACCATGATGACCACGGAAAACCCAACAGAGAACCCAAAACACGTCAAAAACACCCCAAACAAGAACAGGATCACCCCCAAAACCAAAGAAAACCCCAAAAAGCACGGATCCAATCCCAAAACCACTCTAAACGTACCTGATGTTCTCCAAATCCAAATGTCCACTCCCAACCACCATAAAACCCATTAGGAACTCAACGAAACCCAACGGAAACCCCAAAACACGTCAAAAACACCCCAAAAAAGAACTGAATCAGAAGAAAAAACACCAAAAACTATGAATTTCCCCACAAAACCACCCTAAACTCACCTGATCTTCTTCAAAACCCACAATCCACTCCCATTTCCCTTAAGGACCAACGAGAATCCAACTAAAACCCAACGGAGACCCCAAAACAAGTCAAAAACACCCCAAACAAGAACGGAATCACCCCCAAAACTGGAAGAAAATCCCCAAAAAACATAGATCCACCCCAAAACGACACTAAACCTACCTGATCTTCTCCAAAACACGCAAGTTAAACTTTTCCAACATGATGAAAAACAAGAACCCAACAAAACCCAACAGAGACCCCAAAACATGTCAAAAACACCCCAAAAAAGAACGGGATCACCCCCAACACTGGAAGAAAATTCCCCCCCCAAAAATTTACAATTTTCACCATGATGACCAACATGAACCAAACGAAAACCCAAAAGGAGACACCAAAACACGTCAAAAACACCCCAAAAAAGAAAGGGATCACCCATAAACTGGAAGAAAATCCCCAAAAAGCACAGATCCAATCCCAAAACCAGCCTAAACCTACCTGATGTTCTCCAAAACCCACAAATTTACCCTTTTCCACCATGATGACCATGGAAAACCCAACGAAACCCAATGGAGACAAAAAACATGTCAAAACAAAAACAAAAACAAAAACAAAAACAAAAACAAAAAAGAACAGGATCTCCCCAAAAAAGAGAAGAAAACCCCAAATGCCATAGATCCACCCCAAAAGTCCCCCTAAGCCTACCTGATGTTCTCCAAAACCCACGATTTACCCTTTTTCACAATGATGACCAACGAGAACCCAACAAAACCCAACGGACAACCCCAAAACACGTCAAAAACACCCCAAAAAAGAACAGGATCACCCCAAAAAACAGAAGAAAACCCCAAATACCATGAATCCACCCCAAAAGTCCCCCTAAACCTACCTGAAGTTCTCCAAAACCCACAATTTACCCTTTTCCACCAAGATGCCAACAGAAAACCCAACGAAACCCAACAGAGACATCAAAACATGTCAAAAACACCCCAAAAAAGAACGGGATAACCCCCAAAACTGGAAGAAAATCCCCAAAAAGCATGGATCCAATTCCAAAACCACCCTAAACCTACCTGATCTTCTCCAAATCCCAAAGTCCACTCCCAACCACCAGAAAACCCATTAGGAACTCAACAAAATGCAACAGAAACCCCAAAACACCTCAAAAACACCCCAAAAGCAAACCGGATCAGAAGAAAATACGTGATTTAACCCCAAGAAAACCCTTAAACCTACCTGATCTTCTCCAAATCCCAAAATCCACTCCCACCCACCATAAAACCCATTAGGAACTCAACAAAACGCAACGGAAACCCCAAAACACGTCAAAAACACCCCAAAAAAGAACTGGATCAGAAGAAAAAAAAAACAAAACTATGCATTTCCCTCCCAAATCACCCTAAACTTACCTGATCTTCTTCAAAACCCACAATCCACTCCCATTTAGCTTAACGACCAACGAGAACCCAACAAAACCCAACGGAGACCCCAAAAACGTCAAAAACACCCCAAAAAAGAACTGGTTCAACCCCAACAACGAAAGAAAACCCCAAAAGCCATAGATCCACACCAAAAATCCCCCTAAACCAACCTGAAGTTCTCCAAAACCCACAGTTTACACTTTTCCACATTGATGACCATGGAAAACCCAACGAAACCCAACGGAGACCACAAAACACGTCAAAAAAAAAAAAAAAAAAAAAAAAAAAAAAAAAAAAAGAAAGGGATCACCCCCAAAATTGGAAGAAAATCCTTCAAAATCATAGATCCACCCCAAAACCACCCTAAACCTACCTGATGATCTCCAAAACCCACAATTTACAATTTTCCAACATGATGACCATGGAAAACCCAACGAAACCCAACGGAGACCCCAAAAGAAGTCAAAAACACCCCAAACAAGAACGGGATAAACCCTAAAAACGAAAGAAAACCCCAAAAGCCATAGATCCACACCAAAAGTCCCCCTAAACCTACCTGATGTTCTCCAAAACCCACAATTTACACTTTTCCACCATGATGACCACGGAAAACCCAACAGAGAACCCAAAACACGTCAAAAACACCCCAAACAAGAACAGGATCACCCCCAAAACCAAAGAAAACCCCAAAAAGCACGGATCCAATCCCAAAACCACTCTAAACGTACCTGATGTTCTCCAAATCCAAATGTCCACTCCCAACCACCATAAAACCCATTAGGAACTCAACGAAACCCAACGGAAACCCCAAAACACGTCAAAAACACCCCAAAAAAGAACTGAATCAGAAGAAAAAACACCAAAAACTATGAATTTCCCCACAAAACCACCCTAAACTCACCTGATCTTCTTCAAAACCCACAATCCACTCCCATTTCCCTTAAGGACCAACGAGAATCCAACTAAAACCCAACGGAGACCCCAAAACAAGTCAAAAACACCCCAAACAAGAACGGAATCACCCCCAAAACTGGAAGAAAATCCCCAAAAAACATAGATCCACCCCAAAACGACACTAAACCTACCTGATCTTCTCCAAAACACGCAAGTTAAACTTTTCCAACATGATGAAAAACAAGAACCCAACAAAACCCAACAGAGACCCCAAAACATGTCAAAAACACCCCAAAAAAGAACGGGATCACCCCCAACACTGGAAGAAAATTCCCCCCCCAAAAATTTACAATTTTCACCATGATGACCAACATGAACCAAACGAAAACCCAAAAGGAGACACCAAAACACGTCAAAAACACCCCAAAAAAGAAAGGGATCACCCATAAACTGGAAGAAAATCCCCAAAAAGCACAGATCCAATCCCAAAACCAGCCTAAACCTACCTGATGTTCTCCAAAACCCACAAATTTACCCTTTTCCACCATGATGACCATGGAAAACCCAACGAAACCCAATGGAGACAAAAAACATGTCAAAACAAAAACAAAAACAAAAACAAAAACAAAAACAAAAAAGAACAGGATCTCCCCAAAAAAGAGAAGAAAACCCCAAATGCCATAGATCCACCCCAAAAGTCCCCCTAAGCCTACCTGATGTTCTCCAAAACCCACAATTTACCCTTTTTCACAATGATGACCAACGAGAACCCAACAAAACCCAACGGACAACCCCAAAACACGTCAAAAACACCCCAAAAAAGAACAGGATCACCCCAAAAACCAGAAGAAAACCCCAAATACCATGAATCCACCCCAAAAGTCCCCCTAAACCTACCTGAAGTTCTCCAAAACCCACAATTTACCCTTTTCCACCAAGATGCCAACAGAAAACCCAACGAAACCCAACAGAGACATCAAAACATGTCAAAAACACCCCAAAAAAGAATGGGATAACCCCCAAAACTGGAAGAAAATCCCCAAAAAGCATGGATCCAATTCCAAAACCACCCTAAACCTACCTGATCTTCTCCAAATCCCAAAGGCCACTCCCAACCACCATAAAACCCATTAGGAACTCAACAAAATGCAACAGAAACCCCAAAACACCTCAAAAACACCCCAAAAGCAAACCGGATCAGAAGAAAATACGTGATTTAACCCCAAGAAAACCCTTAAACCTACCTGATCTTCTCCAAATCCCAAAATCCACTCCCACCCACCATAAAACCCATTAGGAACTCAACAAAACGCAACGGAAACCCCAAAACACGTCAAAAACACCCCAAAAAAGAACTGGATCAGAAGAAAAAAAAAACAAAACTATGCATTTCCCTCCCAAATCACCCTAAACTTACCTGATCTTCTTCAAAACCCACAATCCACTCCCATTTAGCTTAACGACCAACGAGAACCCAACAAAACCCAACGGAGACCCCAAAAACGTCAAAAACACCCCAAAAAAGAACTGGTTCAACCCCAACAACGAAAGAAAACCCCAAAAGCCATAGATCCACACCAAAAATCCCCCTAAACCAACCTGAAGTTCTCCAAAACCCACAATTTACACTTTTCCACATTGATGACCATGGAAAACCCAACGAAACCCAACGGAGACCACAAAACACGTCAAAAAAAAAAAAAAAAAAAAAAAAAAAAAAAAAAAAAAGAAAGGGATCACCCCCAAAATTGGAAGAAAATCCTTCAAAATCATAGATCCACCCCAAAACCACCCTAAACCTACCTGATGATCTCCAAAACCCACAATTTACAATTTTCCAACATGATGACCATGGAAAACCCAACGAAACCCAACGGAGACCCCAAAAGAAGTCAAAAACACCCCAAACAAGAACGGGATAAACCCTAAAAACGAAAGAAAACCCCAAAAGCCATAGATCCACACCAAAAGTCCCCCTAAACCTACCTGATGTTCTCCAAAACCCACAATTTACACTTTTCCACCATGATGACCACGGAAAACCCAACAGAGAACCCAAAACTCGTCAAAAACACCCCAAACAAGAACAGGATCACCCCCAAAACCAAAGAAAACCCCAAAAAGCACGGATCCAATCCCAAAACCACTCTAAACGTACCTGATGTTCTCCAAATCCAAATGTCCACTCCCAACCACCATAAAACCCATTAGGAACTCAACGAAACCCAACGGAAACCCCAAAACACGTCAAAAACACCCCAAAAAAGAACTGAATCAGAAGAAAAAACACCAAAAACTATGAATTTCCCCACAAAACCACCCTAAACTCACCTGATCTTCTTCAAAACCCACAATCCACTCCCATTTCCCTTAAGGACCAACGAGAATCCAACTAAAACCCAACGGAGACCCCAAAACAAGTCAAAAACACCCCAAACAAGAACGGAATCACCCCCAAAACTGGAAGAAAATCCCCAAAAAACATAGATCCACCCCAAAACGACACTAAACCTACCTGATCTTCTCCAAAACACGCAAGTTAAACTTTTCCAACATGATGAAAAACAAGAACCCAACAAAACCCAACAGAGACCCCAAAACATGTCAAAAACACCCCAAAAAAGAACGGGATCACCCCCAACACTGGAAGAAAATTCCCCCCCCAAAAATTTACAATTTTCACCATGATGACCAACATGAACCAAACGAAAACCCAAAAGGAGACACCAAAACACGTCAAAAACACCCCAAAAAAGAAAGGGATCACCCATAAACTGGAAGAAAATCCCCAAAAAGCACAGATCCAATCCCAAAACCAGCCTAAACCTACCTGATGTTCTCCAAAACCCACAAATTTACCCTTTTCCACCATGATGACCATGGAAAACCCAACGAAACCCAATGGAGACAAAAAACATGGCAAAAAAAAACAAAAACAAAAACAAAAAAGAACAGGATCTCCCCAAAAAAGAGAAGAAAACCCCAAATGCCATAGATCCACCCCAAAAGTCCCCCTAAGCCTACCTGATGTTCTCCAAAACCCACGATTTACCCTTTTTCACAATGATGACCAACGAGAACCCAACAAAACCCAACGGACAACCCCAAAACACGTCAAAAACACCCCAAAAAAGAACAGGATCACCCCAAAAAACAGAAGAAAACCCCAAATACCATGAATCCACCCCAAAAGTCCCCCTAAACCTACCTGAAGTTCTCCAAAACCCACAATTTACCCTTTTCCACCAAGATGCCAACAGAAAACCCAACGAAACCCAACAGAGACATCAAAACATGTCAAAAACACCCCAAAAAAGAATGGGATAACCCCCAAAACTGGAAGAAAATCCCCAAAAAGCATGGATCCAATTCCAAAACCACCCTAAACCTACCTGATCTTCTCCAAATCCCAAAGGCCACTCCCAACCACCATAAAACCCATTAGGAACTCAACAAAATGCAACAGAAACCCCAAAACACCTCAAAAACACCCCAAAAGCAAACCGGATCAGAAGAAAATACGTGATTTAACCCCAAGAAAACCCTTAAACCTACCTGATCTTCTCCAAATCCCAAAATCCACTCCCACCCACCATAAAACCCATTAGGAACTCAACAAAACGCAACGGAAACCCCAAAACACGTCAAAAACACCCCAAAAAAGAACTGGATCAGAAGAAAAAAAAAACAAAACTATGCATTTCCCTCCCAAATCACCCTAAACTTACCTGATCTTCTTCAAAACCCACAATCCACTCCCATTTAGCTTAACGACCAACGAGAACCCAACAAAACCCAACGGAGACCCCAAAAACGTCAAAAACACCCCAAAAAAGAACTGGTTCAACCCCAACAACGAAAGAAAACCCCAAAAGCCATAGATCCACACCAAAAATCCCCCTAAACCAACCTGAAGTTCTCCAAAACCCACAATTTACACTTTTCCACATTGATGACCATGGAAAACCCAACAAAACCCAACGGAGACCACAAAACACGTCAAAAAAAAAAAAAAAAAAAGAAAAAAAAAAAAAAAAGAAAGGGATCACCCCCAAAATTGGAAGAAAATCCTTCAAAATCATAGATCCACCCCAAAACCACCCTAAACCTACCTGATGATCTCCAAAACCCACAATTTACAATTTTCCAACATGATGACCATGGAAAACCCAACGAAACCCAACGGAGACCCCAAAAGAAGTCAAAAACACCCCAAACAAGAACGGGATAAACCCTAAAAACGAAAGAAAACCCCAAAAGCCATAGATCCACACCAAAAGTCCCCCTAAACCTACCTGATGTTCTCCAAAACCCACAATTTACACTTTTCCACCATGATGACCACGGAAAACCCAACAGAGAACCCAAAACTCGTCAAAAACACCCCAAACAAGAACAGGATCACCCCCAAAACCAAAGAAAACCCCAAAAAGCACGGATCCAATCCCAAAACCACTCTAAACGTACCTGATGTTCTCCAAATCCAAATGTCCACTCCCAACCACCATAAAACCCATTAGGAACTCAACGAAACCCAACGGAAACCCCAAAACACGTCAAAAACACCCCAAAAAAGAACTGAATCAGAAGAAAAAACACCAAAAACTATGAATTTCCCCACAAAACCACCCTAAACTCACCTGATCTTCTTCAAAACCCACAATCCACTCCCATTTCCCTTAAGGACCAACGAGAATCCAACTAAAACCCAACGGAGACCCCAAAACAAGTCAAAAACACCCCAAACAAGAACGGAATCACCCCCAAAACTGGAAGAAAATCCCCAAAAAACATAGATCCACCCCAAAACGACACTAAACCTACCTGATCTTCTCCAAAACACGCAAGTTAAACTTTTCCAACATGATGAAAAACAAGAACCCAACAAAACCCAACAGAGACCCCAAAACATGTCAAAAACACCCCAAAAAAGAACGGGATCACCCCCAACACTGGAAGAAAATTCCCCCCCCAAAAATTTACAATTTTCACCATGATGACCAACATGAACCAAACGAAAACCCAAAAGGAGACACCAAAACACGTCAAAAACACCCCAAAAAAGAAAGGGATCACCCATAAACTGGAAGAAAATCCCCAAAAAGCACAGATCCAATCCCAAAACCAGCCTAAACCTACCTGATGTTCTCCAAAACCCACAAATTTACCCTTTTCCACCATGATGACCATGGAAAACCCAACGAAACCCAATGGAGACAAAAAACATGGCAAAAAAAAACAAAAACAAAAACAAAAAAGAACAGGATCTCCCCAAAAAAGAGAAGAAAACCCCAAATGCCATAGATCCACCCCAAAAGTCCCCCTAAGCCTACCTGATGTTCTCCAAAACCCACGATTTACCCTTTTTCACAATGATGACCAACGAGAACCCAACAAAACCCAACGGACAACCCCAAAACACGTCAAAAACACCCCAAAAAAGAACAGGATCACCCCAAAAAACAGAAGAAAACCCCAAATACCATGAATCCACCCCAAAAGTCCCCCTAAACCTACCTGAAGTTCTCCAAAACCCACAATTTACCCTTTTCCACCAAGATGCCAACAGAAAACCCAACGAAACCCAACAGAGACATCAAAACATGTCAAAAACACCCCAAAAAAGAACGGGATAACCCCCAAAACTGGAAGAAAATCCCCAAAAAGCATGGATCCAATTCCAAAACCACCCTAAACCTACCTGATCTTCTCCAAATCCCAAAGGCCACTCCCAACCACCAGAAAACCCATTAGGAACTCAACAAAATGCAACAGAAACCCCAAAACACCTCAAAAACACCCCAAAAGCAAACCGGATCAGAAGAAAATACGTGATTTAACCCCAAGAAAACCCTTAAACCTACCTGATCTTCTCCAAATCCCAAAATCCACTCCCACCCACCATAAAACCCATTAGGAACTCAACAAAACGCAACGGAAACCCCAAAACACGTCAAAAACACCCCAAAAAAGAACTGGATCAGAAGAAAAAAAAAACAAAACTATGCATTTCCCTCCCAAATCACCCTAAACTTACCTGATCTTCTTCAAAACCCACAATCCACTCCCATTTAGCTTAACGACCAACGAGAACCCAACAAAACCCAACGGAGACCCCAAAAACGTCAAAAACACCCCAAAAAAGAACTGGTTCAACCCCAACAACGAAAGAAAACCCCAAAAGCCATAGATCCACACCAAAAATCCCCCTAAACCAACCTGAAGTTCTCCAAAACCCACAGTTTACACTTTTCCACATTGATGACCATGGAAAACCCAACGAAACCCAACGGAGACCACAAAACACGTCAAAAAAAAAAAAAAAAAAAAAAAAAAAAAAAAAAAAAGAAAGGGATCACCCCCAAAATTGGAAGAAAATCCTTCAAAATCATAGATCCACCCCAAAACCACCCTAAACCTACCTGATGATCTCCAAAACCCACAATTTACAATTTTCCAACATGATGACCATGGAAAACCCAACAAAACCCAACAGAGACCCCAAAACATGTCAAAAACACCCCAAAAAAGAACGGGATCACCCCCAACACTGGAAGAAAATTCCCCCCCCAAAAATTTACAATTTTCACCATGATGACCAACATGAACCAAACGAAAACCCAAAAGGAGACACCAAAACACGTCAAAAACACCCCAAAAAAGAAAGGGATCACCCATAAACTGGAAGAAAATCCCCAAAAAGCACAGATCCAATCCCAAAACCAGCCTAAACCTACCTGATGTTCTCCAAAACCCACAAATTTACCCTTTTCCACCATGATGACCATGGAAAACCCAACGAAACCCAATGGAGACAAAAAACATGTCAAAAAAAAACAAAAACAAAAACAAAAACAAAAACAAAAAAGAACAGGATCTCCCCAAAAAAGAGAAGAAAACCCCAAATGCCATAGATCCACCCCAAAAGTCCCCCTAAGCCTACCTGATGTTCTCCAAAACCCACGATTTACCCTTTTTCACAATGATGACCAACGAGAACCCAACAAAACCCAACGGACAACCCCAAAACACGTCAAAAACACCCCAAAAAAGAACAGGATCACCCCAAAAAACAGAAGAAAACCCCAAATACCATGAATCCACCCCAAAAGTCCCCCTAAACCTACCTGAAGTTCTCCAAAACCCACAATTTACCCTTTTCCACCAAGATGCCAACAGAAAACCCAACAAAACCCAACAGAGACATCAAAACATGTCAAAAACACCCCAAAAAAGAACGGGATAACCCCCAAAACTGGAAGAAAATCCCCAAAAAGCATGGATCCAATTCCAAAACCACCCTAAACCTACCTGATCTTCTCCAAATCCCAAAGTCCACTCCCAACCACCATAAAACCCATTAGGAACTCAACAAAATGCAACAGAAACCCCAAAACACCTCAAAAACACCCCAAAAGCAAACCGGATCAGAAGAAAATACGTGATTTAACCCCAAGAAAACCCTTAAACCTACCTGATCTTCTCCAAATCCCAAAATCCACTCCCACCCACCATAAAACCCATTAGGAACTCAACAAAACGCAACGGAAACCCCAAAACACGTCAAAAACACCCCAAAAAAGAACTGGATCAGAAGAAAAAAAAAAACAAAACTATGCATTTCCCTCCCAAATCACCCTAAACTTACCTGATCTTCTTCAAAACCCACAATCCACTCCCATTTAGCTTAACGACCAACGAGAACCCAACAAAACCCAACGGAGACCCCAAAAACGTCAAAAACACCCCAAAAAAGAACTGGTTCAACCCCAACAACGAAAGAAAACCCCAAAAGCCATAGATCCACACCAAAAATCCCCCTAAACCAACCTGAAGTTCTCCAAAACCCACAATTTACACTTTTCCACATTGATGACCATGGAAAACCCAACGAAACCCAACGGAGACCACAAAACACGTCAAAAAAAAAAAAAAAAAAAAAAAAGAAAGGGATCACCCCCAAAATTGGAAGAAAATCCTTCAAAATCATAGATCCACCCCAAAACCACCCTAAACCTACCTGATGATCTCCAAAACCCACAATTTACAATTTTCCAACATGATGACCATGGAAAACCCAACGAAACCCAACGGAGACCCCAAAAGAAGTCAAAAACACCCCAAACAAGAACGGGATAAACCCTAAAAACGAAAGAAAACCCCAAAAGCCATAGATCCACACCAAAAGTCCCCCTAAACCTACCTGATGTTCTCCAAAACCCACAATTTACACTTTTCCACCATGATGACCACGGAAAACCCAACAGAGAACCCAAAACTCGTCAAAAACACCCCAAACAAGAACAGGATCACCCCCAAAACCAAAGAAAACCCCAAAAAGCACGGATCCAATCCCAAAACCACTCTAAACGTACCTGATGTTCTCCAAATCCAAATGTCCACTCCCAACCACCATAAAACCCATTAGGAACTCAACGAAACCCAACGGAAACCCCAAAACACGTCAAAAACACCCCAAAAAAGAACTGAATCAGAAGAAAAAACACCAAAAACTATGAATTTCCCCACAAAACCACCCTAAACTCACCTGATCTTCTTCAAAACCCACAATCCACTCCCATTTCCCTTAAGGACCAACGAGAATCCAACTAAAACCCAACGGAGACCCCAAAACAAGTCAAAAACACCCCAAACAAGAACGGAATCACCCCCAAAACTGGAAGAAAATCCCCAAAAAACATAGATCCACCCCAAAACGACACTAAACCTACCTGATCTTCTCCAAAACACGCAAGTTAAACTTTTCCAACATGATGAAAAACAAGAACCCAACAAAACCCAACAGAGACCCCAAAACATGTCAAAAACACCCCAAAAAAGAACGGGATCACCCCCAACACTGGAAGAAAATTCCCCCCCCAAAAATTTACAATTTTCACCATGATGACCAACATGAACCAAACGAAAACCCAAAAGGAGACACCAAAACACGTCAAAAACACCCCAAAAAAGAAAGGGATCACCCATAAACTGGAAGAAAATCCCCAAAAAGCACAGATCCAATCCCAAAACCAGCCTAAACCTACCTGATGTTCTCCAAAACCCACAAATTTACCCTTTTCCACCATGATGACCATGGAAAACCCAACGAAACCCAATGGAGACAAAAAACATGTCAAAAAAAAAAACAAAAACAAAAACAAAAACAAAAACAAAAAAGAACAGGATCTCCCCAAAAAAGAGAAGAAAACCCCAAATGCCATAGATCCACCCCAAAAGTCCCCCTAAGCCTACCTGATGTTCTCCAAAACCCACGATTTACCCTTTTTCACAATGATGACCAACGAGAACCCAACAAAACCCAACGGACAACCCCAAAACACGTCAAAAACACCCCAAAAAAGAACAGGATCACCCCAAAAAACAGAAGAAAACCCCAAATACCATGAATCCACCCCAAAAGTCCCCCTAAACCTACCTGAAGTTCTCCAAAACCCACAATTTACCCTTTTCCACCAAGATGCCAACAGAAAACCCAACGAAACCCAACAGAGACATCAAAACATGTCAAAAACACCCCAAAAAAGAACGGGATAACCCCCAAAACTGGAAGAAAATCCCCAAAAAGCATGGATCCAATTCCAAAACCACCCTAAACCTACCTGATCTTCTCCAAATCCCAAAGGCCACTCCCAACCACCATAAAACCCATTAGGAACTCAACAAAATGCAACAGAAACCCCAAAACACCTCAAAAACACCCCAAAAGCAAACCGGATCAGAAGAAAATACGTGATTTAACCCCAAGAAAACCCTTAAACCTACCTGATCTTCTCCAAATCCCAAAATCCACTCCCACCCACCATAAAACCCATTAGGAACTCAACAAAACGCAACGGAAACCCCAAAACACGTCAAAAACACCCCAAAAAAGAACTGGATCAGAAGAAAAAAAAAACAAAACTATGCATTTCCCTCCCAAATCACCCTAAACTTACCTGATCTTCTTCAAAACCCACAATCCACTCCCATTTAGCTTAACGACCAACGAGAACCCAACAAAACCCAACGGAGACCCCAAAAACGTCAAAAACACCCCAAAAAAGAACTGGTTCAACCCCAACAACGAAAGAAAACCCCAAAAGCCATAGATCCACACCAAAAATCCCCCTAAACCAACCTGAAGTTCTCCAAAACCCACAATTTACACTTTTCCACATTGATGACCATGGAAAACCCAACGAAACCCAACGGAGACCACAAAACACGTCAAAAAAAAAAAAAAAAAAAAAAAAGAAAGGGATCACCCCCAAAATTGGAAGAAAATCCTTCAAAATCATAGATCCACCCCAAAACCACCCTAAACCTACCTGATGATCTCCAAAACCCACAATTTACAATTTTCCAACATGATGACCATGGAAAACCCAACGAAACCCAACGGAGACCCCAAAAGAAGTCAAAAACACCCCAAACAAGAACGGGATAAACCCTAAAAACGAAAGAAAACCCCAAAAGCCATAGATCCACACCAAAAGTCCCCCTAAACCTACCTGATGTTCTCCAAAACCCACAATTTACACTTTTCCACCATGATGACCACGGAAAACCCAACAGAGAACCCAAAACTCGTCAAAAACACCCCAAACAAGAACAGGATCACCCCCAAAACCAAAGAAAACCCCAAAAAGCACGGATCCAATCCCAAAACCACTCTAAACGTACCTGATGTTCTCCAAATCCAAATGTCCACTCCCAACCACCATAAAACCCATTAGGAACTCAACGAAACCCAACGGAAACCCCAAAACACGTCAAAAACACCCCAAAAAAGAACTGAATCAGAAGAAAAAACACCAAAAACTATGAATTTCCCCACAAAACCACCCTAAACTCACCTGATCTTCTTCAAAACCCACAATCCACTCCCATTTCCCTTAAGGACCAACGAGAATCCAACTAAAACCCAACGGAGACCCCAAAACAAGTCAAAAACACCCCAAACAAGAACGGAATCACCCCCAAAACTGGAAGAAAATCCCCAAAAAACATAGATCCACCCCAAAACGACACTAAACCTACCTGATCTTCTCCAAAACACGCAAGTTAAACTTTTCCAACATGATGAAAAACAAGAACCCAACAAAACCCAACAGAGACCCCAAAACATGTCAAAAACACCCCAAAAAAGAACGGGATCACCCCCAACACTGGAAGAAAATTCCCCCCCCAAAAATTTACAATTTTCACCATGATGACCAACATGAACCAAACGAAAACCCAAAAGGAGACACCAAAACACGTCAAAAACACCCCAAAAAAGAAAGGGATCACCCATAAACTGGAAGAAAATCCCCAAAAAGCACAGATCCAATCCCAAAACCAGCCTAAACCTACCTGATGTTCTCCAAAACCCACAAATTTACCCTTTTCCACCATGATGACCATGGAAAACCCAACGAAACCCAATGGAGACAAAAAACATGTCAAAAAAAAAAACAAAAACAAAAACAAAAACAAAAACAAAAAAGAACAGGATCTCCCCAAAAAAGAGAAGAAAACCCCAAATGCCATAGATCCACCCCAAAAGTCCCCCTAAGCCTACCTGATGTTCTCCAAAACCCACGATTTACCCTTTTTCACAATGATGACCAACGAGAACCCAACAAAACCCAACGGACAACCCCAAAACACGTCAAAAACACCCCAAAAAAGAACAGGATCACCCCAAAAAACAGAAGAAAACCCCAAATACCATGAATCCACCCCAAAAGTCCCCCTAAACCTACCTGAAGTTCTCCAAAACCCACAATTTACCCTTTTCCACCAAGATGCCAACAGAAAACCCAACGAAACCCAACAGAGACATCAAAACATGTCAAAAACACCCCAAAAAAGAACGGGATAACCCCCAAAACTGGAAGAAAATCCCCAAAAAGCATGGATCCAATTCCAAAACCACCCTAAACCTACCTGATCTTCTCCAAATCCCAAAGGCCACTCCCAACCACCATAAAACCCATTAGGAACTCAACAAAATGCAACAGAAACCCCAAAACACCTCAAAAACACCCCAAAAGCAAACCGGATCAGAAGAAAATACGTGATTTAACCCCAAGAAAACCCTTAAACCTACCTGATCTTCTCCAAATCCCAAAATCCACTCCCACCCACCATAAAACCCATTAGGAACTCAACAAAACGCAACGGAAACCCCAAAACACGTCAAAAACACCCCAAAAAAGAACTGGATCAGAAGAAAAAAAAAACAAAACTATGCATTTCCCTCCCAAATCACCCTAAACTTACCTGATCTTCTTCAAAACCCACAATCCACTCCCATTTAGCTTAACGACCAACGAGAACCCAACAAAACCCAACGGAGACCCCAAAAACGTCAAAAACACCCCAAAAAAGAACTGGTTCAACCCCAACAACGAAAGAAAACCCCAAAAGCCATAGATCCACACCAAAAATCCCCCTAAACCAACCTGAAGTTCTCCAAAACCCACAGTTTACACTTTTCCACATTGATGACCATGGAAAACCCAACGAAACCCAACGGAGACCACAAAACACGTCAAAAAAAAAAAAAAAAAAAAAAAAAAAAAAAAAAAAAGAAAGGGATCACCCCCAAAATTGGAAGAAAATCCTTCAAAATCATAGATCCACCCCAAAACCACCCTAAACCTACCTGATGATCTCCAAAACCCACAATTTACAATTTTCCAACATGATGACCATGGAAAACCCAACAAAACCCAACAGAGACCCCAAAACATGTCAAAAACACCCCAAAAAAGAACGGGATCACCCCCAACACTGGAAGAAAATTCCCCCCCCAAAAATTTACAATTTTCACCATGATGACCAACATGAACCAAACGAAAACCCAAAAGGAGACACCAAAACACGTCAAAAACACCCCAAAAAAGAAAGGGATCACCCATAAACTGGAAGAAAATCCCCAAAAAGCACAGATCCAATCCCAAAACCAGCCTAAACCTACCTGATGTTCTCCAAAACCCACAAATTTACCCTTTTCCACCATGATGACCATGGAAAACCCAACGAAACCCAATGGAGACAAAAAACATGTCAAAAAAAAACAAAAACAAAAACAAAAACAAAAACAAAAAAGAACAGGATCTCCCCAAAAAAGAGAAGAAAACCCCAAATGCCATAGATCCACCCCAAAAGTCCCCCTAAGCCTACCTGATGTTCTCCAAAACCCACGATTTACCCTTTTTCACAATGATGACCAACGAGAACCCAACAAAACCCAACGGACAACCCCAAAACACGTCAAAAACACCCCAAAAAAGAACAGGATCACCCCAAAAAACAGAAGAAAACCCCAAATACCATGAATCCACCCCAAAAGTCCCCCTAAACCTACCTGAAGTTCTCCAAAACCCACAATTTACCCTTTTCCACCAAGATGCCAACAGAAAACCCAACAAAACCCAACAGAGACATCAAAACATGTCAAAAACACCCCAAAAAAGAACGGGATAACCCCCAAAACTGGAAGAAAATCCCCAAAAAGCATGGATCCAATTCCAAAACCACCCTAAACCTACCTGATCTTCTCCAAATCCCAAAGTCCACTCCCAACCACCAGAAAACCCATTAGGAACTCAACAAAATGCAACAGAAACCCCAAAACACCTCAAAAACACCCCAAAAGCAAACCGGATCAGAAGAAAATACGTGATTTAACCCCAAGAAAACCCTTAAACCTACCTGATCTTCTCCAAATCCCAAAATCCACTCCCACCCACCATAAAACCCATTAGGAACTCAACAAAACGCAACGGAAACCCCAAAACACGTCAAAAACACCCCAAAAAAGAACTGGATCAGAAGAAAAAAAAAAACAAAACTATGCATTTCCCTCCCAAATCACCCTAAACTTACCTGATCTTCTTCAAAACCCACAATCCACTCCCATTTAGCTTAACGACCAACGAGAACCCAACAAAACCCAACGGAGACCCCAAAAACGTCAAAAACACCCCAAAAAAGAACTGGTTCAACCCCAACAACGAAAGAAAACCCCAAAAGCCATAGATCCACACCAAAAATCCCCCTAAACCAACCTGAAGTTCTCCAAAACCCACAATTTACACTTTTCCACATTGATGACCATGGAAAACCCAACGAAACCCAACGGAGACCACAAAACACGTCAAAAAAAAAAAAAAAAAAAAAAAAGAAAGGGATCACCCCCAAAATTGGAAGAAAATCCTTCAAAATCATAGATCCACCCCAAAACCACCCTAAACCTACCTGATGATCTCCAAAACCCACAATTTACAATTTTCCAACATGATGACCATGGAAAACCCAACGAAACCCAACGGAGACCCCAAAAGAAGTCAAAAACACCCCAAACAAGAACGGGATAAACCCTAAAAACGAAAGAAAACCCCAAAAGCCATAGATCCACACCAAAAGTCCCCCTAAACCTACCTGATGTTCTCCAAAACCCACAATTTACACTTTTCCACCATGATGACCACGGAAAACCCAACAGAGAACCCAAAACTCGTCAAAAACACCCCAAACAAGAACAGGATCACCCCCAAAACCAAAGAAAACCCCAAAAAGCACGGATCCAATCCCAAAACCACTCTAAACGTACCTGATGTTCTCCAAATCCAAATGTCCACTCCCAACCACCATAAAACCCATTAGGAACTCAACGAAACCCAACGGAAACCCCAAAACACGTCAAAAACACCCCAAAAAAGAACTGAATCAGAAGAAAAAACACCAAAAACTATGAATTTCCCCACAAAACCACCCTAAACTCACCTGATCTTCTTCAAAACCCACAATCCACTCCCATTTAGCTTAACGACCAACGAGAATCAAACTAAAACCCAACGGAGACCCCAAAACAAGTCAAAAACACCCCAAACAAGAACGGAATCACCCCCAAAACTGGAAGAAAATCCCCAAAAAACATAGATCCACCCCAAAACGACACTAAACCTACCTGATCTTCTCCAAAACACGCAAGTTAAACTTTTCCAACATGATGAAAAACAAGAACCCAACAAAACCCAACAGAGACCCCAAAACATGTCAAAAACACCCCAAAAAAGAACGGGATCACCCCCAACACTGGAAGAAAATTCCCCCCCCAAAAATTTACAATTTTCACCATGATGACCAACATGAACCAAACGAAAACCCAAAAGGAGACACCAAAACACGTCAAAAACACCCCAAAAAAGAAAGGGATCACCCATAAACTGGAAGAAAATCCCCAAAAAGCACAGATCCAATCCCAAAACCAGCCTAAACCTACCTGATGTTCTCCAAAACCCACAAATTTACCCTTTTCCACCATGATGACCATGGAAAACCCAACGAAACCCAATGGAGACAAAAAACATGTCAAAAAAAAAAACAAAAACAAAAACAAAAACAAAAACAAAAAAGAACAGGATCTCCCCAAAAAAGAGAAGAAAACCCCAAATGCCATAGATCCACCCCAAAAGTCCCCCTAAGCCTACCTGATGTTCTCCAAAACCCACGATTTACCCTTTTTCACAATGATGACCAACGAGAACCCAACAAAACCCAACGGACAACCCCAAAACACGTCAAAAACACCCCAAAAAAGAACAGGATCACCCCAAAAAACAGAAGAAAACCCCAAATACCATGAATCCACCCCAAAAGTCCCCCTAAACCTACCTGAAGTTCTCCAAAACCCACAATTTACCCTTTTCCACCAAGATGCCAACAGAAAACCCAACGAAACCCAACAGAGACATCAAAACATGTCAAAAACACCCCAAAAAAGAACGGGATAACCCCCAAAACTGGAAGAAAATCCCCAAAAAGCATGGATCCAATTCCAAAACCACCCTAAACCTACCTGATCTTCTCCAAATCCCAAAGGCCACTCCCAACCACCATAAAACCCATTAGGAACTCAACAAAATGCAACAGAAACCCCAAAACACCTCAAAAACACCCCAAAAGCAAACCGGATCAGAAGAAAATACGTGATTTAACCCCAAGAAAACCCTTAAACCTACCTGATCTTCTCCAAATCCCAAAATCCACTCCCACCCACCATAAAACCCATTAGGAACTCAACAAAACGCAACGGAAACCCCAAAACACGTCAAAAACACCCCAAAAAAGAACTGGATCAGAAGAAAAAAAAAACAAAACTATGCATTTCCCTCCCAAATCACCCTAAACTTACCTGATCTTCTTCAAAACCCACAATCCACTCCCATTTAGCTTAACGACCAACGAGAACCCAACAAAACCCAACGGAGACCCCAAAAACGTCAAAAACACCCCAAAAAAGAACTGGTTCAACCCCAACAACGAAAGAAAACCCCAAAAGCCATAGATCCACACCAAAAATCCCCCTAAACCAACCTGAAGTTCTCCAAAACCCACAATTTACACTTTTCCACATTGATGACCATGGAAAACCCAACGAAACCCAACGGAGACCACAAAACACGTCAAAAAAAAAAAAAAAAAAAAAAAAAAAAAAAAAAAAAAAGAAAGGGATCACCCCCAAAATTGGAAGAAAATCCTTCAAAATCATAGATCCACCCCAAAACCACCCTAAACCTACCTGATGATCTCCAAAACCCACAATTTACAATTTTCCAACATGATGACCATGGAAAACCCAACGAAACCCAACGGAGACCCCAAAAGAAGTCAAAAACACCCCAAACAAGAACGGGATAAACCCTAAAAACGAAAGAAAACCCCAAAAGCCATAGATCCACACCAAAAGTCCCCCTAAACCTACCTGATGTTCTCCAAAACCCACAATTTACACTTTTCCACCATGATGACCACGGAAAACCCAACAGAGAACCCAAAACTCGTCAAAAACACCCCAAACAAGAACAGGATCACCCCCAAAACCAAAGAAAACCCCAAAAAGCACGGATCCAATCCCAAAACCACTCTAAACGTACCTGATGTTCTCCAAATCCAAATGTCCACTCCCAACCACCATAAAACCCATTAGGAACTCAACGAAACCCAACGGAAACCCCAAAACACGTCAAAAACACCCCAAAAAAGAACTGAATCAGAAGAAAAAACACCAAAAACTATGAATTTCCCCACAAAACCACCCTAAACTCACCTGATCTTCTTCAAAACCCACAATCCACTCCCATTTCCCTTAAGGACCAACGAGAATCCAACTAAAACCCAACGGAGACCCCAAAACAAGTCAAAAACACCCCAAACAAGAACGGAATCACCCCCAAAACTGGAAGAAAATCCCCAAAAAACATAGATCCACCCCAAAACGACACTAAACCTACCTGATCTTCTCCAAAACACGCAAGTTAAACTTTTCCAACATGATGAAAAACAAGAACCCAACAAAACCCAACAGAGACCCCAAAACATGTCAAAAACACCCCAAAAAAGAACGGGATCACCCCCAACACTGGAAGAAAATTCCCCCCCAAAAAATTTACAATTTTCACCATGATGACCAACATGAACCAAACGAAAACCCAAAAGGAGACACCAAAACACGTCAAAAACACCCCAAAAAAGAAAGGGATCACCCATAAACTGGAAGAAAATCCCCAAAAAGCACAGATCCAATCCCAAAACCAGCCTAAACCTACCTGATGTTCTCCAAAACCCACAAATTTACCCTTTTCCACCATGATGACCATGGAAAACCCAACGAAACCCAATGGAGACAAAAAACATGTCAAAAAAAAAAACAAAAACAAAAACAAAAACAAAAACAAAAAAGAACAGGATCTCCCCAAAAAAGAGAAGAAAACCCCAAATGCCATAGATCCACCCCAAAAGTCCCCCTAAGCCTACCTGATGTTCTCCAAAACCCACGATTTACCCTTTTTCACAATGATGACCAACGAGAACCCAACAAAACCCAACGGACAACCCCAAAACACGTCAAAAACACCCCAAAAAAGAACAGGATCACCCCAAAAAACAGAAGAAAACCCCAAATACCATGAATCCACCCCAAAAGTCCCCCTAAACCTACCTGAAGTTCTCCAAAACCCACAATTTACCCTTTTCCACCAAGATGCCAACAGAAAACCCAACGAAACCCAACAGAGACATCAAAACATGTCAAAAACACCCCAAAAAAGAACGGGATAACCCCCAAAACTGGAAGAAAATCCCCAAAAAGCATGGATCCAATTCCAAAACCACCCTAAACCTACCTGATCTTCTCCAAATCCCAAAGGCCACTCCCAACCACCATAAAACCCATTAGGAACTCAACAAAATGCAACAGAAACCCCAAAACACCTCAAAAACACCCCAAAAGCAAACCGGATCAGAAGAAAATACGTGATTTAACCCCAAGAAAACCCTTAAACCTACCTGATCTTCTCCAAATCCCAAAATCCACTCCCACCCACCATAAAACCCATTAGGAACTCAACAAAACGCAACGGAAACCCCAAAACACGTCAAAAACACCCCAAAAAAGAACTGGATCAGAAGAAAAAAAAAACAAAACTATGCATTTCCCTCCCAAATCACCCTAAACTTACCTGATCTTCTTCAAAACCCACAATCCACTCCCATTTAGCTTAACGACCAACGAGAACCCAACAAAACCCAACGGAGACCCCAAAAACGTCAAAAACACCCCAAAAAAGAACTGGTTCAACCCCAACAACGAAAGAAAACCCCAAAAGCCATAGATCCACACCAAAAATCCCCCTAAACCAACCTGAAGTTCTCCAAAACCCACAGTTTACACTTTTCCACATTGATGACCATGGAAAACCCAACGAAACCCAACGGAGACCACAAAACACGTCAAAAAAAAAAAAAAAAAAAAAAAAAAAAAAAAAAAAAAGAAAGGGATCACCCCCAAAATTGGAAGAAAATCCTTCAAAATCATAGATCCACCCCAAAACCACCCTAAACCTACCTGATGATCTCCAAAACCCACAATTTACAATTTTCCAACATGATGACCATGGAAAACCCAACAAAACCCAACAGAGACCCCAAAACATGTCAAAAACACCCCAAAAAAGAACGGGATCACCCCCAACACTGGAAGAAAATTCCCCCCCCAAAAATTTACAATTTTCACCATGATGACCAACATGAACCAAACGAAAACCCAAAAGGAGACACCAAAACACGTCAAAAACACCCCAAAAAAGAAAGGGATCACCCATAAACTGGAAGAAAATCCCCAAAAAGCACAGATCCAATCCCAAAACCAGCCTAAACCTACCTGATGTTCTCCAAAACCCACAAATTTACCCTTTTCCACCATGATGACCATGGAAAACCCAACGAAACCCAATGGAGACAAAAAACATGTCAAAAAAAAACAAAAACAAAAACAAAAACAAAAACAAAAAAGAACAGGATCTCCCCAAAAAAGAGAAGAAAACCCCAAATGCCATAGATCCACCCCAAAAGTCCCCCTAAGCCTACCTGATGTTCTCCAAAACCCACGATTTACCCTTTTTCACAATGATGACCAACGAGAACCCAACAAAACCCAACGGACAACCCCAAAACACGTCAAAAACACCCCAAAAAAGAACAGGATCACCCCAAAAAACAGAAGAAAACCCCAAATACCATGAATCCACCCCAAAAGTCCCCCTAAACCTACCTGAAGTTCTCCAAAACCCACAATTTACCCTTTTCCACCAAGATGCCAACAGAAAACCCAACAAAACCCAACAGAGACATCAAAACATGTCAAAAACACCCCAAAAAAGAACGGGATAACCCCCAAAACTGGAAGAAAATCCCCAAAAAGCATGGATCCAATTCCAAAACCACCCTAAACCTACCTGATCTTCTCCAAATCCCAAAGTCCACTCCCAACCACCAGAAAACCCATTAGGAACTCAACAAAATGCAACAGAAACCCCAAAACACCTCAAAAACACCCCAAAAGCAAACCGGATCAGAAGAAAATACGTGATTTAACCCCAAGAAAACCCTTAAACCTACCTGATCTTCTCCAAATCCCAAAATCCACTCCCACCCACCATAAAACCCATTAGGAACTCAACAAAACGCAACGGAAACCCCAAAACACGTCAAAAACACCCCAAAAAAGAACTGGATCAGAAGAAAAAAAAAAACAAAACTATGCATTTCCCTCCCAAATCACCCTAAACTTACCTGATCTTCTTCAAAACCCACAATCCACTCCCATTTAGCTTAACGACCAACGAGAACCCAACAAAACCCAACGGAGACCCCAAAAACGTCAAAAACACCCCAAAAAAGAACTGGTTCAACCCCAACAACGAAAGAAAACCCCAAAAGCCATAGATCCACACCAAAAATCCCCCTAAACCAACCTGAAGTTCTCCAAAACCCACAATTTACACTTTTCCACATTGATGACCATGGAAAACCCAACGAAACCCAACGGAGACCACAAAACACGTCAAAAAAAAAAAAAAAAAAAAAAAAAAAAAAAAAAAAAAAAGAAAGGGATCACCCCCAAAATTGGAAGAAAATCCTTCAAAATCATAGATCCACCCCAAAACCACCCTAAACCTACCTGATGATCTCCAAAACCCACAATTTACAATTTTCCAACATGATGACCATGGAAAACCCAACGAAACCCAACGGAGACCCCAAAAGAAGTCAAAAACACCCCAAACAAGAACGGGATAAACCCTAAAAACGAAAGAAAACCCCAAAAGCCATAGATCCACACCAAAAGTCCCCCTAAACCTACCTGATGTTCTCCAAAACCCACAATTTACACTTTTCCACCATGATGACCACGGAAAACCCAACAGAGAACCCAAAACACGTCAAAAACACCCCAAACAAGAACAGGATCACCCCCAAAACCAAAGAAAACCCCAAAAAGCACGGATCCAATCCCAAAACCACTCTAAACGTACCTGATGTTCTCCAAATCCAAATGTCCACTCCCAACCACCATAAAACCCATTAGGAACTCAACGAAACCCAACGGAAACCCCAAAACACGTCAAAAACACCCCAAAAAAGAACTGAATCAGAAGAAAAAACACCAAAAACTATGAATTTCCCCACAAAACCACCCTAAACTCACCTGATCTTCTTCAAAACCCACAATCCACTCCCATTTCCCTTAAGGACCAACGAGAATCCAACTAAAACCCAACGGAGACCCCAAAACAAGTCAAAAACACCCCAAACAAGAACGGAATCACCCCCAAAACTGGAAGAAAATCCCCAAAAAACATAGATCCACCCCAAAACGACACTAAACCTACCTGATCTTCTCCAAAACACGCAAGTTAAACTTTTCCAACATGATGAAAAACAAGAACCCAACAAAACCCAACAGAGACCCCAAAACATGTCAAAAACACCCCAAAAAAGAACGGGATCACCCCCAACACTGGAAGAAAATTCCCCCCCCAAAAATTTACAATTTTCACCATGATGACCAACATGAACCAAACGAAAACCCAAAAGGAGACACCAAAACACGTCAAAAACACCCCAAAAAAGAAAGGGATCACCCATAAACTGGAAGAAAATCCCCAAAAAGCACAGATCCAATCCCAAAACCAGCCTAAACCTACCTGATGTTCTCCAAAACCCACAAATTTACCCTTTTCCACCATGATGACCATGGAAAACCCAACGAAACCCAATGGAGACAAAAAACATGTCAAAAAAAAACAAAAACAAAAACAAAAACAAAAACAAAAACAAAAAAGAACAGGATCTCCCCAAAAAAGAGAAGAAAACCCCAAATGCCATAGATCCACCCCAAAAGTCCCCCTAAGCCTACCTGATGTTCTCCAAAACCCACGATTTACCCTTTTTCACAATGATGACCAACGAGAACCCAACAAAACCCAACGGACAACCCCAAAACACGTCAAAAACACCCCAAAAAAGAACAGGATCACCCCAAAAAACAGAAGAAAACCCCAAATACCATGAATCCACCCCAAAAGTCCCCCTAAACCTACCTGAAGTTCTCCAAAACCCACAATTTACCCTTTTCCACCAAGATGCCAACAGAAAACCCAACAAAACCCAACAGAGACATCAAAACATGTCAAAAACACCCCAAAAAAGAACGGGATAACCCCCAAAACTGGAAGAAAATCCCCAAAAAGCATGGATCCAATTCCAAAACCACCCTAAACCTACCTGATCTTCTCCAAATCCCAAAGGCCACTCCCAACCACCAGAAAACCCATTAGGAACTCAACAAAATGCAACAGAAACCCCAAAACACCTCAAAAACACCCCAAAAGCAAACCGGATCAGAAGAAAATACGTGATTTAACCCCAAGAAAACCCTTAAACCTACCTGATCTTCTCCAAATCCCAAAATCCACTCCCACCCACCATAAAACCCATTAGGAACTCAACAAAACGCAACGGAAACCCCAAAACACGTCAAAAACACCCCAAAAAAGAACTGGATCAGAAGAAAAAAAAAACAAAACTATGCATTTCCCTCCCAAATCACCCTAAACTTACCTGATCTTCTTCAAAACCCACAATCCACTCCCATTTAGCTTAACGACCAACGAGAACCCAACAAAACCCAACGGAGACCCCAAAAACGTCAAAAACACCCCAAAAAAGAACTGGTTCAACCCCAACAACGAAAGAAAACCCCAAAAGCCATAGATCCACACCAAAAATCCCCCTAAACCAACCTGAAGTTCTCCAAAACCCACAGTTTACACTTTTCCACATTGATGACCATGGAAAACCCAACGAAACCCAACGGAGACCACAAAACACGTCAAAAAAAAAAAAAAAAAAAAAAAAAAAAAAAAAAAAAAAGAAAGGGATCACCCCCAAAATTGGAAGAAAATCCTTCAAAATCATAGATCCACCCCAAAACCACCCTAAACCTACCTGATGATCTCCAAAACCCACAATTTACAATTTTCCAACATGATGACCATGGAAAACCCAACGAAACCCAACGGAGACCCCAAAAGAAGTCAAAAACACCCCAAACAAGAACGGGATAAACCCTAAAAACGAAAGAAAACCCCAAAAGCCATAGATCCACACCAAAAGTCCCCCTAAACCTACCTGATGTTCTCCAAAACCCACAATTTACACTTTTCCACCATGATGACCACGGAAAACCCAACAGAGAACCCAAAACACGTCAAAAACACCCCAAACAAGAACAGGATCACCCCCAAAACCAAAGAAAACCCCAAAAAGCACGGATCCAATCCCAAAACCACTCTAAACGTACCTGATGTTCTCCAAATCCAAATGTCCACTCCCAACCACCATAAAACCCATTAGGAACTCAACGAAACCCAACGGAAACCCCAAAACACGTCAAAAACACCCCAAAAAAGAACTGAATCAGAAGAAAAAACACCAAAAACTATGAATTTCCCCACAAAACCACCCTAAACTCACCTGATCTTCTTCAAAACCCACAATCCACTCCCATTTCCCTTAAGGACCAACGAGAATCCAACTAAAACCCAACGGAGACCCCAAAACAAGTCAAAAACACCCCAAACAAGAACGGAATCACCCCCAAAACTGGAAGAAAATCCCCAAAAAACATAGATCCACCCCAAAACGACACTAAACCTACCTGATCTTCTCCAAAACACGCAAGTTAAACTTTTCCAACATGATGAAAAACAAGAACCCAACAAAACCCAACAGAGACCCCAAAACATGTCAAAAACACCCCAAAAAAGAACGGGATCACCCCCAACACTGGAAGAAAATTCCCCCCCAAAAAATTTACAATTTTCACCATGATGACCAACATGAACCAAACGAAAACCCAAAAGGAGACACCAAAACACGTCAAAAACACCCCAAAAAAGAAAGGGATCACCCATAAACTGGAAGAAAATCCCCAAAAAGCACAGATCCAATCCCAAAAACAGCCTAAACCTACCTGATGTTCTCCAAAACCCACAAATTTACCCTTTTCCACCATGATGACCATGGAAAACCCAACGAAACCCAATGGAGACAAAAAACATGTCAAAAAAAAACAAAAACAAAAACAAAAACAAAAACAAAAAAGAACAGGATCTCCCCAAAAAAGAGAAGAAAACCCCAAATGCCATAGATCCACCCCAAAAGTCCCCCTAAGCCTACCTGATGTTCTCCAAAACCCACGATTTACCCTTTTTCACAATGATGACCAACGAGAACCCAACAAAACCCAACGGACAACCCCAAAACACGTCAAAAACACCCCAAAAAAGAACAGGATCACCCCAAAAAACAGAAGAAAACCCCAAATACCATGAATCCACCCCAAAAGTCCCCCTAAACCTACCTGAAGTTCTCCAAAACCCACAATTTACCCTTTTCCACCAAGATGCCAACAGAAAACCCAACAAAACCCAACAGAGACATCAAAACATGTCAAAAACACCCCAAAAAAGAACGGGATAACCCCCAAAACTGGAAGAAAATCCCCAAAAAGCATGGATCCAATTCCAAAACCACCCTAAACCTACCTGATCTTCTCCAAATCCCAAAGTCCACTCCCAACCACCATAAAACCCATTAGGAACTCAACAAAATGCAACAGAAACCCCAAAACACCTCAAAAACACCCCAAAAGCAAACCGGATCAGAAGAAAATACGTGATTTAACCCCAAGAAAACCCTTAAACCTACCTGATCTTCTCCAAATCCCAAAATCCACTCCCACCCACCATAAAACCCATTAGGAACTCAACAAAACGCAACGGAAACCCCAAAACACGTCAAAAACACCCCAAAAAAGAACTGGATCAGAAGAAAAAAAAAACAAAACTATGCATTTCCCTCCCAAATCACCCTAAACTTACCTGATCTTCTTCAAAACCCACAATCCACTCCCATTTAGCTTAACGACCAACGAGAACCCAACAAAACCCAACGGAGACCCCAAAAACGTCAAAAACACCCCAAAAAAGAACTGGTTCAACCCCAACAACGAAAGAAAACCCCAAAAGCCATAGATCCACACCAAAAATCCCCCTAAACCAACCTGAAGTTCTCCAAAACCCACAATTTACACTTTTCCACATTGATGACCATGGAAAACCCAACGAAACCCAACGGAGACCACAAAACACGTCAAAAAAAAAAAAAAAAAAAGAAAAAAAAAAAAAAAAGAAAGGGATCACCCCCAAAATTGGAAGAAAATCCTTCAAAATCATAGATCCACCCCAAAACCACCCTAAACCTACCTGATGATCTCCAAAACCCACAATTTACAATTTTCCAACATGATGACCATGGAAAACCCAACGAAACCCAACGGAGACCCCAAAAGAAGTCAAAAACACCCCAAACAAGAACGGGATAAACCCTAAAAACGAAAGAAAACCCCAAAAGCCATAGATCCACACCAAAAGTCCCCCTAAACCTACCTGATGTTCTCCAAAACCCACAATTTACACTTTTCCACCATGATGACCACGGAAAACCCAACAGAGAACCCAAAACTCGTCAAAAACACCCCAAACAAGAACAGGATCACCCCCAAAACCAAAGAAAACCCCAAAAAGCACGGATCCAATCCCAAAACCACTCTAAACGTACCTGATGTTCTCCAAATCCAAATGTCCACTCCCAACCACCATAAAACCCATTAGGAACTCAACGAAACCCAACGGAAACCCCAAAACACGTCAAAAACACCCCAAAAAAGAACTGAATCAGAAGAAAAAACACCAAAAACTATGAATTTCCCCACAAAACCACCCTAAACTCACCTGATCTTCTTCAAAACCCACAATCCACTCCCATTTCCCTTAAGGACCAACGAGAATCCAACTAAAACCCAACGGAGACCCCAAAACAAGTCAAAAACACCCCAAACAAGAACGGAATCACCCCCAAAACTGGAAGAAAATCCCCAAAAAACATAGATCCACCCCAAAACGACACTAAACCTACCTGATCTTCTCCAAAACACGCAAGTTAAACTTTTCCAACATGATGAAAAACAAGAACCCAACAAAACCCAACAGAGACCCCAAAACATGTCAAAAACACCCCAAAAAAGAACGGGATCACCCCCAACACTGGAAGAAAATTCCCCCCCAAAAAATTTACAATTTTCACCATGATGACCAACATGAACCAAACGAAAACCCAAAAGGAGACACCAAAACACGTCAAAAACACCCCAAAAAAGAAAGGGATCACCCATAAACTGGAAGAAAATCCCCAAAAAGCACAGATCCAATCCCAAAACCAGCCTAAACCTACCTGATGTTCTCCAAAACCCACAAATTTACCCTTTTCCACCATGATGACCATGGAAAACCCAACGAAACCCAATGGAGACAAAAAACATGTCAAAAAAAAACAAAAACAAAAACAAAAAAGAACAGGATCTCCCCAAAAAAGAGAAGAAAACCCCAAATGCCATAGATCCACCCCAAAAGTCCCCCTAAGCCTACCTGATGTTCTCCAAAACCCACGATTTACCCTTTTTCACAATGATGACCAACGAGAACCCAACAAAACCCAACGGACAACCCCAAAACACGTCAAAAACACCCCAAAAAAGAACAGGATCACCCCAAAAAACAGAAGAAAACCCCAAATACCATGAATCCACCCCAAAAGTCCCCCTAAACCTACCTGAAGTTCTCCAAAACCCACAATTTACCCTTTTCCACCAAGATGCCAACAGAAAACCCAACGAAACCCAACAGAGACATCAAAACATGTCAAAAACACCCCAAAAAAGAATGGGATAACCCCCAAAACTGGAAGAAAATCCCCAAAAAGCATGGATCCAATTCCAAAACCACCCTAAACCTACCTGATCTTCTCCAAATCCCAAAGGCCACTCCCAACCACCATAAAACCCATTAGGAACTCAACAAAATGCAACAGAAACCCCAAAACACCTCAAAAACACCCCAAAAGCAAACCGGATCAGAAGAAAATACGTGATTTAACCCCAAGAAAACCCTTAAACCTACCTGATCTTCTCCAAATCCCAAAATCCACTCCCACCCACCATAAAACCCATTAGGAACTCAACAAAACGCAACGGAAACCCCAAAACACGTCAAAAACACCCCAAAAAAGAACTGGATCAGAAGAAAAAAAAAACAAAACTATGCATTTCCCTCCCAAATCACCCTAAACTTACCTGATCTTCTTCAAAACCCACAATCCACTCCCATTTAGCTTAACGACCAACGAGAACCCAACAAAACCCAACGGAGACCACAAAAACGTCAAAAACACCCCAAAAAAGAACTGGTTCAACCCCAACAACGAAAGAAAACCCCAAAAGCCATAGATCCACACCAAAAATCCCCCTAAACCAACCTGAAGTTCTCCAAAACCCACAATTTACACTTTTCCACATTGATGACCATGGAAAACCCAACAAAACCCAACGGAGACCACAAAACACGTCAAAAAAAAAAAAAAAAAAAGAAAAAAAAAAAAAAAAGAAAGGGATCACCCCCAAAATTGGAAGAAAATCCTTCAAAATCATAGATCCACCCCAAAACCACCCTAAACCTACCTGATGATCTCCAAAACCCACAATTTACAATTTTCCAACATGATGACCATGGAAAACCCAACGAAACCCAACGGAGACCCCAAAAGAAGTCAAAAACACCCCAAACAAGAACGGGATAAACCCTAAAAACGAAAGAAAACCCCAAAAGCCATAGATCCACACCAAAAGTCCCCCTAAACCTACCTGATGTTCTCCAAAACCCACAATTTACACTTTTCCACCATGATGACCACGGAAAACCCAACAGAGAACCCAAAACTCGTCAAAAACACCCCAAACAAGAACAGGATCACCCCCAAAACCAAAGAAAACCCCAAAAAGCACGGATCCAATCCCAAAACCACTCTAAACGTACCTGATGTTCTCCAAATCCAAATGTCCACTCCCAACCACCATAAAACCCATTAGGAACTCAACGAAACCCAACGGAAACCCCAAAACACGTCAAAAACACCCCAAAAAAGAACTGAATCAGAAGAAAAAACACCAAAAACTATGAATTTCCCCACAAAACCACCCTAAACTCACCTGATCTTCTTCAAAACCCACAATCCACTCCCATTTCCCTTAAGGACCAACGAGAATCCAACTAAAACCCAACGGAGACCCCAAAACAAGTCAAAAACACCCCAAACAAGAACGGAATCACCCCCAAAACTGGAAGAAAATCCCCAAAAAACATAGATCCACCCCAAAACGACACTAAACCTACCTGATCTTCTCCAAAACACGCAAGTTAAACTTTTCCAACATGATGAAAAACAAGAACCCAACAAAACCCAACAGAGACCCCAAAACATGTCAAAAACACCCCAAAAAAGAACGGGATCACCCCCAACACTGGAAGAAAATTCCCCCCCCAAAAATTTACAATTTTCACCATGATGACCAACATGAACCAAACGAAAACCCAAAAGGAGACACCAAAACACGTCAAAAACACCCCAAAAAAGAAAGGGATCACCCATAAACTGGAAGAAAATCCCCAAAAAGCACAGATCCAATCCCAAAACCAGCCTAAACCTACCTGATGTTCTCCAAAACCCACAAATTTACCCTTTTCCACCATGATGACCATGGAAAACCCAACGAAACCCAATGGAGACAAAAAACATGTCAAAAAAAAACAAAAACAAAAACAAAAACAAAAACAAAAAAGAACAGGATCTCCCCAAAAAAGAGAAGAAAACCCCAAATGCCATAGATCCACCCCAAAAGTCCCCCTAAGCCTACCTGATGTTCTCCAAAACCCACGATTTACCCTTTTTCACAATGATGACCAACGAGAACCCAACAAAACCCAACGGACAACCCCAAAACACGTCAAAAACACCCCAAAAAAGAACAGGATCACCCCAAAAAACAGAAGAAAACCCCAAATACCATGAATCCACCCCAAAAGTCCCCCTAAACCTACCTGAAGTTCTCCAAAACCCACAATTTACCCTTTTCCACCAAGATGCCAACAGAAAACCCAACGAAACCCAACAGAGACATCAAAACATGTCAAAAACACCCCAAAAAAGAACGGGATAACCCCCAAAACTGGAAGAAAATCCCCAAAAAGCATGGATCCAATTCCAAAACCACCCTAAACCTACCTGATCTTCTCCAAATCCCAAAGGCCACTCCCAACCACCATAAAACCCATTAGGAACTCAACAAAATGCAACAGAAACCCCAAAACACCTCAAAAACACCCCAAAAGCAAACCGGATCAGAAGAAAATACGTGATTTAACCCCAAGAAAACCCTTAAACCTACCTGATCTTCTCCAAATCCCAAAATCCACTCCCACCCACCATAAAACCCATTAGGAACTCAACAAAACGCAACGGAAACCCCAAAACACGTCAAAAACACCCCAAAAAAGAACTGGATCAGAAGAAAAAAAAAACAAAACTATGCATTTCCCTCCCAAATCACCCTAAACTTACCTGATCTTCTTCAAAACCCACAATCCACTCCCATTTAGCTTAACGACCAACGAGAACCCAACAAAACCCAACGGAGACCCCAAAAACGTCAAAAACACCCCAAAAAAGAACTGGTTCAACCCCAACAACGAAAGAAAACCCCAAAAGCCATAGATCCACACCAAAAATCCCCCTAAACCAACCTGAAGTTCTCCAAAACCCACAGTTTACACTTTTCCACATTGATGACCATGGAAAACCCAACGAAACCCAACGGAGACCACAAAACACGTCAAAAAAAAAAAAAAAAAAAAAAAAAAAAAAAAAAAAGAAAGGGATCACCCCCAAAATTGGAAGAAAATCCTTCAAAATCATAGATCCACCCCAAAACCACCCTAAACCTACCTGATGATCTCCAAAACCCACAATTTACAATTTTCCAACATGATGACCATGGAAAACCCAACGAAACCCAACGGAGACCCCAAAAGAAGTCAAAAACACCCCAAACAAGAACGGGATAAACCCTAAAAACGAAAGAAAACCCCAAAAGCCATAGATCCACACCAAAAGTCCCCCTAAACCTACCTGATGTTCTCCAAAACCCACAATTTACACTTTTCCACCATGATGACCACGGAAAACCCAACAGAGAACCCAAAACTCGTCAAAAACACCCCAAACAAGAACAGGATCACCCCCAAAACCAAAGAAAACCCCAAAAAGCACGGATCCAATCCCAAAACCACTCTAAACGTACCTGATGTTCTCCAAATCCAAATGTCCACTCCCAACCACCATAAAACCCATTAGGAACTCAACGAAACCCAACGGAAACCCCAAAACACGTCAAAAACACCCCAAAAAAGAACTGAATCAGAAGAAAAAACACCAAAAACTATGAATTTCCCCACAAAACCACCCTAAACTCACCTGATCTTCTTCAAAACCCACAATCCACTCCCATTTCCCTTAAGGACCAACGAGAATCCAACTAAAACCCAACGGAGACCCCAAAACAAGTCAAAAACACCCCAAACAAGAACGGAATCACCCCCAAAACTGGAAGAAAATCCCCAAAAAACATAGATCCACCCCAAAACGACACTAAACCTACCTGATCTTCTCCAAAACACGCAAGTTAAACTTTTCCAACATGATGAAAAACAAGAACCCAACAAAACCCAACAGAGACCCCAAAACATGTCAAAAACACCCCAAAAAAGAACGGGATCACCCCCAACACTGGAAGAAAATTCCCCCCCCAAAAATTTACAATTTTCACCATGATGACCAACATGAACCAAACGAAAACCCAAAAGGAGACACCAAAACACGTCAAAAACACCCCAAAAAAGAAAGGGATCACCCATAAACTGGAAGAAAATCCCCAAAAAGCACAGATCCAATCCCAAAACCAGCCTAAACCTACCTGATGTTCTCCAAAACCCACAAATTTACCCTTTTCCACCATGATGACCATGGAAAACCCAACGAAACCCAATGGAGACAAAAAACATGTCAAAAAAAAAACAAAAACAAAAACAAAAACAAAAACAAAAAAGAACAGGATCTCCCCAAAAAAGAGAAGAAAACCCCAAATGCCATAGATCCACCCCAAAAGTCCCCCTAAGCCTACCTGATGTTCTCCAAAACCCACGATTTACCCTTTTTCACAATGATGACCAACGAGAACCCAACAAAACCCAACGGACAACCCCAAAACACGTCAAAAACACCCCAAAAAAGAACAGGATCACCCCAAAAAACAGAAGAAAACCCCAAATACCATGAATCCACCCCAAAAGTCCCCCTAAACCTACCTGAAGTTCTCCAAAACCCACAATTTACCCTTTTCCACCAAGATGCCAACAGAAAACCCAACAAAACCCAACAGAGACATCAAAACATGTCAAAAACACCCCAAAAAAGAACGGGATAACCCCCAAAACTGGAAGAAAATCCCCAAAAAGCATGGATCCAATTCCAAAACCACCCTAAACCTACCTGATCTTCTCCAAATCCCAAAGGCCACTCCCAACCACCAGAAAACCCATTAGGAACTCAACAAAATGCAACAGAAACCCCAAAACACCTCAAAAACACCCCAAAAGCAAACCGGATCAGAAGAAAATACGTGATTTAACCCCAAGAAAACCCTTAAACCTACCTGATCTTCTCCAAATCCCAAAATCCACTCCCACCCACCATAAAACCCATTAGGAACTCAACAAAACGCAACGGAAACCCCAAAACACGTCAAAAACACCCCAAAAAAGAACTGGATCAGAAGAAAAAAAAAACAAAACTATGCATTTCCCTCCCAAATCACCCTAAACTTACCTGATCTTCTTCAAAACCCACAATCCACTCCCATTTAGCTTAACGACCAACGAGAACCCAACAAAACCCAACGGAGACCCCAAAAACGTCAAAAACACCCCAAAAAAGAACTGGTTCAACCCCAACAACGAAAGAAAACCCCAAAAGCCATAGATCCACACCAAAAATCCCCCTAAACCAACCTGAAGTTCTCCAAAACCCACAATTTACACTTTTCCACATTGATGACCATGGAAAACCCAACGAAACCCAACGGAGACCACAAAACACGTCAAAAAAAAAAAAAAAAAAAAAAAAAAAAAAAAAAAAAAGAAAGGGATCACCCCCAAAATTGGAAGAAAATCCTTCAAAATCATAGATCCACCCCAAAACCACCCTAAACCTACCTGATGATCTCCAAAACCCACAATTTACAATTTTCCAACATGATGACCATGGAAAACCCAACGAAACCCAACGGAGACCCCAAAAGAAGTCAAAAACACCCCAAACAAGAACGGGATAAACCCTAAAAACGAAAGAAAACCCCAAAAGCCATAGATCCACACCAAAAGTCCCCCTAAACCTACCTGATGTTCTCCAAAACCCACAATTTACACTTTTCCACCATGATGACCACGGAAAACCCAACAGAGAACCCAAAACACGTCAAAAACACCCCAAACAAGAACAGGATCACCCCCAAAACCAAAGAAAACCCCAAAAAGCACGGATCCAATCCCAAAACCACTCTAAACGTACCTGATGTTCTCCAAATCCAAATGTCCACTCCCAACCACCATAAAACCCATTAGGAACTCAACGAAACCCAACGGAAACCCCAAAACACGTCAAAAACACCCCAAAAAAGAACTGAATCAGAAGAAAAAACACCAAAAACTATGAATTTCCCCACAAAACCACCCTAAACTCACCTGATCTTCTTCAAAACCCACAATCCACTCCCATTTCCCTTAAGGACCAACGAGAATCCAACTAAAACCCAACGGAGACCCCAAAACAAGTCAAAAACACCCCAAACAAGAACGGAATCACCCCCAAAACTGGAAGAAAATCCCCAAAAAACATAGATCCACCCCAAAACGACACTAAACCTACCTGATCTTCTCCAAAACACGCAAGTTAAACTTTTCCAACATGATGAAAAACAAGAACCCAACAAAACCCAACAGAGACCCCAAAACATGTCAAAAACACCCCAAAAAAGAACGGGATCACCCCCAACACTGGAAGAAAATTCCCCCCCCAAAAATTTACAATTTTCACCATGATGACCAACATGAACCAAACGAAAACCCAAAAGGAGACACCAAAACACGTCAAAAACACCCCAAAAAAGAAAGGGATCACCCATAAACTGGAAGAAAATCCCCAAAAAGCACAGATCCAATCCCAAAACCAGCCTAAACCTACCTGATGTTCTCCAAAACCCACAAATTTACCCTTTTCCACCATGATGACCATGGAAAACCCAACGAAACCCAATGGAGACAAAAAACATGTCAAAAACAAAAACAAAAACAAAAACAAAAACAAAAACAAAAAAGAACAGGATCTCCCCAAAAAAGAGAAGAAAACCCCAAATGCCATAGATCCACCCCAAAAGTCCCCCTAAGCCTACCTGATGTTCTCCAAAACCCACGATTTACCCTTTTTCACAATGATGACCAACGAGAACCCAACAAAACCCAACGGACAACCCCAAAACACGTCAAAAACACCCCAAAAAAGAACAGGATCACCCCAAAAAACAGAAGAAAACCCCAAATACCATGAATCCACCCCAAAAGTCCCCCTAAACCTACCTGAAGTTCTCCAAAACCCACAATTTACCCTTTTCCACCAAGATGCCAACAGAAAACCCAACAAAACCCAACAGAGACATCAAAACATGTCAAAAACACCCCAAAAAAGAACGGGATAACCCCCAAAACTGGAAGAAAATCCCCAAAAAGCATGGATCCAATTCCAAAACCACCCTAAACCTACCTGATCTTCTCCAAATCCCAAAGTCCACTCCCAACCACCACAAAACCCATTAGGAACTCAACAAAATGCAACAGAAACCCCAAAACACCTCAAAAACACCCCAAAAGCAAACCGGATCAGAAGAAAATACGTGATTTAACCCCAAGAAAACCCTTAAACCTACCTGATCTTCTCCAAATCCCAAAATCCACTCCCACCCACCATAAAACCCATTAGGAACTCAACAAAACGCAACGGAAACCCCAAAACACGTCAAAAACACCCCAAAAAAGAACTGGATCAGAAGAAAAAAAAAACAAAACTATGCATTTCCCTCCCAAATCACCCTAAACTTACCTGATCTTCTTCAAAACCCACAATCCACTCCCATTTAGCTTAACGACCAACGAGAACCCAACAAAACCCAACGGAGACCCCAAAAACGTCAAAAACACCCCAAAAAAGAACTGGTTCAACCCCAACAACGAAAGAAAACCCCAAAAGCCATAGATCCACACCAAAAATCCCCCTAAACCAACCTGAAGTTCTCCAAAACCCACAATTTACACTTTTCCACATTGATGACCATGGAAAACCCAACGAAACCCAACGGAGACCACAAAACACGTCAAAAAAAAAAAAAAAAAAAAAAAAAAAAAAAAAAAAAAGAAAGGGATCACCCCCAAAATTGGAAGAAAATCCTTCAAAATCATAGATCCACCCCAAAACCACCCTAAACCTACCTGATGATCTCCAAAACCCACAATTTACAATTTTCCAACATGATGACCATGGAAAACCCAACGAAACCCAACGGAGACCCCAAAAGAAGTCAAAAACACCCCAAACAAGAACGGGATAAACCCTAAAAACGAAAGAAAACCCCAAAAGCCATAGATCCACACCAAAAGTCCCCCTAAACCTACCTGATGTTCTCCAAAACCCACAATTTACACTTTTCCACCATGATGACCACGGAAAACCCAACAGAGAACCCAAAACACGTCAAAAACACCCCAAACAAGAACAGGATCACCCCCAAAACCAAAGAAAACCCCAAAAAGCACGGATCCAATCCCAAAACCACTCTAAACGTACCTGATGTTCTCCAAATCCAAATGTCCACTCCCAACCACCATAAAACCCATTAGGAACTCAACGAAACCCAACGGAAACCCCAAAACACGTCAAAAACACCCCAAAAAAGAACTGAATCAGAAGAAAAAACACCAAAAACTATGAATTTCCCCACAAAACCACCCTAAACTCACCTGATCTTCTTCAAAACCCACAATCCACTCCCATTTCCCTTAAGGACCAACGAGAATCCAACTAAAACCCAACGGAGACCCCAAAACAAGTCAAAAACACCCCAAACAAGAACGGAATCACCCCCAAAACTGGAAGAAAATCCCCAAAAAACATAGATCCACCCCAAAACGACACTAAACCTACCTGATCTTCTCCAAAACACGCAAGTTAAACTTTTCCAACATGATGAAAAACAAGAACCCAACAAAACCCAACAGAGACCCCAAAACATGTCAAAAACACCCCAAAAAAGAACGGGATCACCCCCAACACTGGAAGAAAATTCCCCCCCCAAAAATTTACAATTTTCACCATGATGACCAACATGAACCAAACGAAAACCCAAAAGGAGACACCAAAACACGTCAAAAACACCCCAAAAAAGAAAGGGATCACCCATAAACTGGAAGAAAATCCCCAAAAAGCACAGATCCAATCCCAAAAACAGCCTAAACCTACCTGATGTTCTCCAAAACCCACAAATTTACCCTTTTCCACCATGATGACCATGGAAAACCCAACGAAACCCAATGGAGACAAAAAACATGTCAAAAAAAAAACAAAAACAAAAACAAAAACAAAAACAAAAAAGAACAGGATCTCCCCAAAAAAGAGAAGAAAACCCCAAATGCCATAGATCCACCCCAAAAGTCCCCCTAAGCCTACCTGATGTTCTCCAAAACCCACGATTTACCCTTTTTCACAATGATGACCAACGAGAACCCAACAAAACCCAACGGACAACCCCAAAACACGTCAAAAACACCCCAAAAAAGAACAGGATCACCCCAAAAAACAGAAGAAAACCCCAAATACCATGAATCCACCCCAAAAGTCCCCCTAAACCTACCTGAAGTTCTCCAAAACCCACAATTTACCCTTTTCCACCAAGATGCCAACAGAAAACCCAACGAAACCCAACAGAGACATCAAAACATGTCAAAAACACCCCAAAAAAGAACGGGATAACCCCCAAAACTGGAAGAAAATCCCCAAAAAGCATGGATCCAATTCCAAAACCACCCTAAACCTACCTGATCTTCTCCAAATCCCAAAGGCCACTCCCAACCACCAGAAAACCCATTAGGAACTCAACAAAATGCAACAGAAACCCCAAAACACCTCAAAAACACCCCAAAAGCAAACCGGATCAGAAGAAAATACGTGATTTAACCCCAAGAAAACCCTTAAACCTACCTGATCTTCTCCAAATCCCAAAATCCACTCCCACCCACCATAAAACCCATTAGGAACTCAACAAAACGCAACGGAAACCCCAAAACACGTCAAAAACACCCCAAAAAAGAACTGGATCAGAAGAAAAAAAAAACAAAACTATGCATTTCCCTCCCAAATCACCCTAAACTTACCTGATCTTCTTCAAAACCCACAATCCACTCCCATTTAGCTTAACGACCAACGAGAACCCAACAAAACCCAACGGAGACCCCAAAAACGTCAAAAACACCCCAAAAAAGAACTGGTTCAACCCCAACAACGAAAGAAAACCCCAAAAGCCATAGATCCACACCAAAAATCCCCCTAAACCAACCTGAAGTTCTCCAAAACCCACAATTTACACTTTTCCACATTGATGACCATGGAAAACCCAACGAAACCCAACGGAGACCACAAAACACGTCAAAAAAAAAAAAAAAAAAAAAAAAAAAAAAAAAAAAAAGAAAGGGATCACCCCCAAAATTGGAAGAAAATCCTTCAAAATCATAGATCCACCCCAAAACCACCCTAAACCTACCTGATGATCTCCAAAACCCACAATTTACAATTTTCCAACATGATGACCATGGAAAACCCAACGAAACCCAACGGAGACCCCAAAAGAAGTCAAAAACACCCCAAACAAGAACGGGATAAACCCTAAAAACGAAAGAAAACCCCAAAAGCCATAGATCCACACCAAAAGTCCCCCTAAACCTACCTGATGTTCTCCAAAACCCACAATTTACACTTTTCCACCATGATGACCACGGAAAACCCAACAGAGAACCCAAAACACGTCAAAAACACCCCAAACAAGAACAGGATCACCCCCAAAACCAAAGAAAACCCCCAAAAGCACGGATCCAATCCCAAAACCACTCTAAACGTACCTGATGTTCTCCAAATCCAAATGTCCACTCCCAACCACCATAAAACCCATTAGGAACTCAACGAAACCCAACGGAAACCCCAAAACACGTCAAAAACACCCCAAAAAAGAACTGAATCAGAAGAAAAAACACCAAAAACTATGAATTTCCCCACAAAACCACCCTAAACTCACCTGATCTTCTTCAAAACCCACAATCCACTCCCATTTCCCTTAAGGACCAACGAGAATCCAACTAAAACCCAACGGAGACCCCAAAACAAGTCAAAAACACCCCAAACAAGAACGGAATCACCCCCAAAACTGGAAGAAAATCCCCAAAAAACATAGATCCACCCCAAAACGACACTAAACCTACCTGATCTTCTCCAAAACACGCAAGTTAAACTTTTCCAACATGATGAAAAACAAGAACCCAACAAAACCCAACAGAGACCCCAAAACATGTCAAAAACACCCCAAAAAAGAACGGGATCACCCCCAACACTGGAAGAAAATTCCCCCCCCCAAAATTTACAATTTTCACCATGATGACCAACATGAACCAAACGAAAACCCAAAAGGAGACACCAAAACACGTCAAAAACACCCCAAAAAAGAAAGGGATCACCCATAAACTGGAAGAAAATCCCCAAAAAGCACAGATCCAATCCCAAAACCAGCCTAAACCTACCTGATGTTCTCCAAAACCCACAAATTTACCCTTTTCCACCATGATGACCATGGAAAACCCAACGAAACCCAATGGAGACAAAAAACATGTCAAAAAAAAAACAAAAACAAAAACAAAAACAAAAACAAAAAAGAACAGGATCTCCCCAAAAAAGAGAAGAAAACCCCAAATGCCATAGATCCACCCCAAAAGTCCCCCTAAGCCTACCTGATGTTCTCCAAAACCCACGATTTACCCTTTTTCACAATGATGACCAACGAGAACCCAACAAAACCCAATGGACAACCCCAAAACACGTCAAAAACACCCCAAAAAAGAACAGGATCACCCCAAAAAACAGAAGAAAACCCCAAATACCATGAATCCACCCCAAAAGTCCCCCTAAACCTACCTGAAGTTCTCCAAAACCCACAATTTACCCTTTTCCACCAAGATGCCAACAGAAAACCCAACGAAACCCAACAGAGACATCAAAACATGTCAAAAACACCCCAAAAAAGAACGGGATAACCCCCAAAACTGGAAGAAAATCCCCAAAAAGCATGGATCCAATTCCAAAACCACCCTAAACCTACCTGATGATCTCCAAAACCCACAATTTACAATTTTCCAACATGATGACCATGGAAAACCCAACGAAACCCAACGGAGACCCCAAAAGAAGTCAAAAACACCCCAAACAAGAACGGGATAAACCCTAAAAACGAAAGAAAACCCCAAAAGCCATAGATCCACACCAAAAGTCCCCCTAAACCTACCTGATGTTCTCCAAAACCCACAATTTACACTTTTCCACCATGATGACCACGGAAAACCCAACAGAGAACCCAAAACACGTCAAAAACACCCCAAACAAGAACAGGATCACCCCCAAAACCAAAGAAAACCCCAAAAAGCACGGATCCAATCCCAAAACCACTCTAAACGTACCTGATGTTCTCCAAATCCAAATGTCCACTCCCAACCACCATAAAACCCATTAGGAACTCAACGAAACCCAACGGAAACCCCAAAACACGTCAAAAACACCCCAAAAAAGAACTGAATCAGAAGAAAAAACACCAAAAACTATGAATTTCCCCACAAAACCACCCTAAACTCACCTGATCTTCTTCAAAACCCACAATCCACTCCCATTTCCCTTAAGGACCAACGAGAATCCAACTAAAACCCAACGGAGACCCCAAAACAAGTCAAAAACACCCCAAACAAGAACGGAATCACCCCCAAAACTGGAAGAAAATCCCCAAAAAACATAGATCCACCCCAAAACGACACTAAACCTACCTGATCTTCTCCAAAACACGCAAGTTAAACTTTTCCAACATGATGAAAAACAAGAACCCAACAAAACCCAACAGAGACCCCAAAACATGTCAAAAACACCCCAAAAAAGAACGGGATCACCCCCAACACTGGAAGAAAATTCCCCCCCCAAAAATTTACAATTTTCACCATGATGACCAACATGAACCAAACGAAAACCCAAAAGGAGACACCAAAACACGTCAAAAACACCCCAAAAAAGAAAGGGATCACCCATAAACTGGAAGAAAATCCCCAAAAAGCACAGATCCAATCCCAAAACCAGCCTAAACCTACCTGATGTTCTCCAAAACCCACAAATTTACCCTTTTCCACCATGATGACCATGGAAAACCCAACGAAACCCAATGGAGACAAAAAACATGTCAAAAAAAAAACAAAAACAAAAACAAAAACAAAAACAAAAAAGAACAGGATCTCCCCAAAAAAGAGAAGAAAACCCCAAATGCCATAGATCCACCCCAAAAGTCCCCCTAAGCCTACCTGATGTTCTCCAAAACCCACGATTTACCCTTTTTCACAATGATGACCAACGAGAACCCAACAAAACCCAATGGACAACCCCAAAACACGTCAAAAACACCCCAAAAAAGAACAGGATCACCCCAAAAAACAGAAGAAAACCCCAAATACCATGAATCCACCCCAAAAGTCCCCCTAAACCTACCTGAAGTTCTCCAAAACCCACAATTTACCCTTTTCCACCAAGATGCCAACAGAAAACCCAACGAAACCCAACAGAGACATCAAAACATGTCAAAAACACCCCAAAAAAGAACGGGATAACCCCCAAAACTGGAAGAAAATCCCCAAAAAGCATGGATCCAATTCCAAAACCACCCTAAACCTACCTGATGATCTCCAAAACCCACAATTTACAATTTTCCAACATGATGACCATGGAAAACCCAACGAAACCCAACGGAGACCCCAAAAGAAGTCAAAAACACCCCAAACAAGAACGGGATAAACCCTAAAAACGAAAGAAAACCCCAAAAGCCATAGATCCACACCAAAAGTCCCCCTAAACCTACCTGATGTTCTCCAAAACCCACAATTTACACTTTTCCACCATGATGACCACGGAAAACCCAACAGAGAACCCAAAACACGTCAAAAACACCCCAAACAAGAACAGGATCACCCCCAAAACCAAAGAAAACCCCAAAAAGCACGGATCCAATCCCAAAACCACTCTAAACGTACCTGATGTTCTCCAAATCCAAATGTCCACTCCCAACCACCATAAAACCCATTAGGAACTCAACGAAACCCAACGGAAACCCCAAAACACGTCAAAAACACCCCAAAAAAGAACTGAATCAGAAGAAAAAACACCAAAAACTATGAATTTCCCCACAAAACCACCCTAAACTCACCTGATCTTCTTCAAAACCCACAATCCACTCCCATTTCCCTTAAGGACCAACGAGAATCCAACTAAAACCCAACGGAAACCCCAAAACAAGTCAAAAACACCCCAAACAAGAACGGAATCACCCCCAAAACTGGAAGAAAATCCCCAAAAAGCATGGATCCAATTCCAAAACCACCCTAAACCTACCTGATCTTCTCCAAATCCCAAAGTCCACTCCCAACCACCAGAAAACCCATTAGGAACTCAACAAAATGCAACAGAAACCCCAAAACACCTCAAAAACACCCCAAAAGCAAACCGGATCAGAAGAAAATACGTGATTTAACCCCAAGAAAACCCTTAAACCTACCTGATCTTCTCCAAATCCCAAAATCCACTCCCACCCACCATAAAACCCATTAGGAACTCAACAAAACGCAACGGAAACCCCAAAACACGTCAAAAACACCCCAAAAAAGAACTGGATCAGAAGGAAAAAAAAAACAAAACTATGCATTTCCCTCCCAAATCACCCTAAACTTACCTGATCTTCTTCAAAACCCACAATCCACTCCCATTTAGCTTAACGACCAACGAGAACCCAACAAAACCCAACGGAGACCCCAAAAACGTCAAAAACACCCCAAAAAAGAACTGGTTCAACCCCAACAACGAAAGAAAACCCCAAAAGCCATAGATCCACACCAAAAATCCCCCTAAACCAACCTGAAGTTCTCCAAAACCCACAATTTACACTTTTCCACATTGATGACCATGGAAAACCCAACGAAACCCAACGGAGACCACAAAACACGTCAAAAAAAAAAAAAAAAAAAAAAAAAAAGAAAGGGATCACCCCCAAAATTGGAAGAAAATCCTTCAAAATCATAGATCCACCCCAAAACCACCCTAAACCTACCTGATGATCTCCAAAACCCACAATTTACAATTTTCCAACATGATGACCATGGAAAACCCAACGAAACCCAACGGAGACCCCAAAAGAAGTCAAAAACACCCCAAACAAGAACGGGATAAACCCTAAAAACGAAAGAAAACCCCAAAAGCCATAGATCCACACCAAAAGTCCCCCTAAACCTACCTGATGTTCTCCAAAACCCACAATTTACACTTTTCCACCATGATGACCACGGAAAACCCAACAGAGAACCCAAAACACGTCAAAAACACCCCAAACAAGAACAGGATCACCCCCAAAACCAAAGAAAACCCCAAAAAGCACGGATCCAATCCCAAAACCACTCTAAACGTACCTGATGTTCTCCAAATCCAAATGTCCACTCCCAACCACCATAAAACCCATTAGGAACTCAACGAAACCCAACGGAAACCCCAAAACACGTCAAAAACACCCCAAAAAAGAACTGAATCAGAAGAAAAAACACCAAAAACTATGAATTTCCCCACAAAACCACCCTAAACTCACCTGATCTTCTTCAAAACCCACAATCCACTCCCATTTCCCTTAAGGACCAACGAGAATCCAACTAAAACCCAACGGAGACCCCAAAACAAGTCAAAAACACCCCAAACAAGAACGGAATCACCCCCAAAACTGGAAGAAAATCCCCAAAAAACATAGATCCACCCCAAAACGACACTAAACCTACCTGATCTTCTCCAAAACACGCAAGTTAAACTTTTCCAACATGATGAAAAACAAGAACCCAACAAAACCCAACAGAGACCCCAAAACATGTCAAAAACACCCCAAAAAAGAACGGGATCACCCCCAACACTGGAAGAAAATTCCCCCCCCAAAAATTTACAATTTTCACCATGATGACCAACATGAACCAAACGAAAACCCAAAAGGAGACACCAAAACACGTCAAAAACACCCCAAAAAAGAAAGGGATCACCCATAAACTGGAAGAAAATCCCCAAAAAGCACAGATCCAATCCCAAAACCAGCCTAAACCTACCTGATGTTCTCCAAAACCCACAAATTTACCCTTTTCCACCATGATGACCATGGAAAACCCAACGAAACCCAATGGAGACAAAAAACATGTCAAAAACAAAAACAAAAACAAAAACAAAAACAAAAACAAAAAAGAACAGGATCTCCCCAAAAAAGAGAAGAAAACCCCAAATGCCATAGATCCACCCCAAAAGTCCCCCTAAGCCTACCTGATGTTCTCCAAAACCCACGATTTACCCTTTTTCACAATGATGACCAACGAGAACCCAACAAAACCCAACGGACAACCCCAAAACACGTCAAAAACACCCCAAAAAAGAACAGGATCACCCCAAAAAACAGAAGAAAACCCCAAATACCATGAATCCACCCCAAAAGTCCCCCTAAACCTACCTGAAGTTCTCCAAAACCCACAATTTACCCTTTTCCACCAAGATGCCAACAGAAAACCCAACAAAACCCAACAGAGACATCAAAACATGTCAAAAACACCCCAAAAAAGAACGGGATAACCCCCAAAACTGGAAGAAAATCCCCAAAAAGCATGGATCCAATTCCAAAACCACCCTAAACCTACCTGATCTTCTCCAAATCCCAAAGGCCACTCCCAACCACCATAAAACCCATTAGGAACTCAACAAAATGCAACAGAAACCCCAAAACACCTCAAAAACACCCCAAAAGCAAACCGGATCAGAAGAAAATACGTGATTTAACCCCAAGAAAACCCTTAAACCTACCTGATCTTCTCCAAATCCCAAAATCCACTCCCACCCACCATAAAACCCATTAGGAACTCAACAAAACGCAACGGAAACCCCAAAACACGTCAAAAACACCCCAAAAAAGAACTGGATCAGAAGAAAAAAAAAACAAAACTATGCATTTCCCTCCCAAATCACCCTAAACTTACCTGATCTTCTTCAAAACCCACAATCCACTCCCATTTAGCTTAACGACCAACGAGAACCCAACAAAACCCAATGGAGACCCCAAAAACGTCAAAAACACCCCAAAAAAGAACTGGTTCAACCCCAACAACGAAAGAAAACCCCAACAGCCATAGATCCACACCAAAAATCCCCCTAAACCAACCTGAAGTTCTCCAAAACCCACAGTTTACACTTTTCCACATTGATGACCATGGAAAACCCAACGAAACCCAACGGAGACCACAAAACACGTCAAAAAAAAAAAAAAAAAAAAAAAAAAAAAAAAAAAAAAAAAAAGAAAGGGATCACCCCCAAAATTGGAAGAAAATCCTTCAAAATCATAGATCCACCCCAAAACCACCCTAAACCTACCTGATGATCTCCAAAACCCACAATTTACAATTTTCCAACATGATGACCATGGAAAACCCAACGAAACCCAACGGAGACCCCAAAAGAAGTCAAAAACACCCCAAACAAGAACGGGATAAACCCTAAAAACGAAAGAAAACCCCAAAAGCCATAGATCCACACCAAAAGTCCCCCTAAACCTACCTGATGTTCTCCAAAACCCACAATTTACACTTTTCCACCATGATGACCACGGAAAACCCAACAGAGAACCCAAAACACGTCAAAAACACCCCAAACAAGAACAGGATCACCCCCAAAACCAAAGAAAACCCCAAAAAGCACGGATCCAATCCCAAAACCACTCTAAACGTACCTGATGTTCTCCAAATCCAAATGTCCACTCCCAACCACCATAAAACCCATTAGGAACTCAACGAAACCCAACGGAAACCCCAAAACACGTCAAAAACACCCCAAAAAAGAACTGAATCAGAAGAAAAAACACCAAAAACTATGAATTTCCCCACAAAACCACCCTAAACTCACCTGATCTTCTTCAAAACCCACAATCCACTCCCATTTCCCTTAAGGACCAACGAGAATCCAACTAAAACCCAACGGAGACCCCAAAACAAGTCAAAAACACCCCAAACAAGAACGGAATCACCCCCAAAACTGGAAGAAAATCCCCAAAAAACATAGATCCACCCCAAAACGACACTAAACCTACCTGATCTTCTCCAAAACACGCAAGTTAAACTTTTCCAACATGATGAAAAACAAGAACCCAACAAAACCCAACAGAGACCCCAAAACATGTCAAAAACACCCCAAAAAAGAACGGGATCACCCCCAACACTGGAAGAAAATTCCCCCCCCAAAAATTTACAATTTTCACCATGATGACCAACATGAACCAAACGAAAACCCAAAAGGAGACACCAAAACACGTCAAAAACACCCCAAAAAAGAAAGGGATCACCCATAAACTGGAAGAAAATCCCCAAAAAGCACAGATCCAATCCCAAAACCAGCCTAAACCTACCTGATGTTCTCCAAAACCCACAAATTTACCCTTTTCCACCATGATGACCATGGAAAACCCAACGAAACCCAATGGAGACAAAAAACATGGCAAAAAAAAAAAAAAAAAAAAAAAAAAAAAAAAAAAAAGAACAGGATCTCCCCAAAAAAGAGAAGAAAACCCCAAATGCCATAGATCCACCCCAAAAGTCCCCCTAAGCCTACCTGATGTTCTCCAAAACCCACGATTTACCCTTTTTCACAATGATGACCAACGAGAACCCAACAAAACCCAACGGACAACCCCAAAACACGTCAAAAACACCCCAAAAAAGAACAGGATCACCCCAAAAAACAGAAGAAAACCCCAAATACCATGAATCCACCCCAAAAGTCCCCCTAAACCTACCTGAAGTTCTCCAAAACCCACAATTTACCCTTTTCCACCAAGATGCCAACAGAAAACCCAACGAAACCCAACAGAGACATCAAAACATGTCAAAAACACCCCAAAAAAGAACGGGATAACCCCCAAAACTGGAAGAAAATCCCCAAAAAGCATGGATCCAATTCCAAAACCACCCTAAACCTACCTGATCTTCTCCAAATCCCAAAGTCCACTCCCAACCACCACAAAACCCATTAGGAACTCAACAAAATGCAACAGAAACCCCAAAACACCTCAAAAACACCCCAAAAGCAAACCGGATCAGAAGAAAATACGTGATTTAACCCCAAGAAAACCCTTAAACCTACCTGATCTTCTCCAAATCCCAAAATCCACTCCCACCCACCATAAAACCCATTAGGAACTCAACAAAACGCAACGGAAACCCCAAAACACGTCAAAAACACCCCAAAAAAGAACTGGATCAGAAGAAAAAAAAAACAAAACTATGCATTTCCCTCCCAAATCACCCTAAACTTACCTGATCTTCTTCAAAACCCACAATCCACTCCCATTTAGCTTAACGACCAACGAGAACCCAACAAAACTCAACGGAGACCCCAAAAACGTCAAAAACACCCCAAAAAAGAACTGGTTCAACCCCAACAACGAAAGAAAACCCCAAAAGCCATAGATCCACACCAAAAATCCCCCTAAACCAACCTGAAGTTCTCCAAAACCCACAGTTTACACTTTTCCACATTGATGACCATGGAAAACCCAACGAAACCCAACGGAGACCACAAAACACGTCAAAAAAAAAAAAAAAAAAAAAAAAAAAAAAAAAAAAAAGAAAGGGATCACCCCCAAAATTGGAAGAAAATCCTTCAAAATCATAGATCCACCCCAAAACCACCCTAAACCTACCTGATGATCTCCAAAACCCACAATTTACAATTTTCCAACATGATGACCATGGAAAACCCAACGAAACCCAACGGAGACCCCAAAAGAAGTCAAAAACACCCCAAACAAGAACGGGATAAACCCTAAAAACGAAAGAAAACCCCAAAAGCCATAGATCCACACCAAAAGTCCCCCTAAACCTACCTGATGTTCTCCAAAACCCACAATTTACACTTTTCCACCATGATGACCACGGAAAACCCAACAGAGAACCCAAAACACGTCAAAAACACCCCAAACAAGAACAGGATCACCCCCAAAACCAAAGAAAACCCCAAAAAGCACGGATCCAATCCCAAAACCACTCTAAACGTACCTGATGTTCTCCAAATCCAAATGTCCACTCCCAACCACCATAAAACCCATTAGGAACTCAACGAAACCCAACGGAAACCCCAAAACACGTCAAAAACACCCCAAAAAAGAACTGAATCAGAAGAAAAAACACCAAAAACTATGAATTTCCCCACAAAACCACCCTAAACTCACCTGATCTTCTTCAAAACCCACAATCCACTCCCATTTCCCTTAAGGACCAACGAGAATCCAACTAAAACCCAACGGAGACCCCAAAAACAAGTCAAAAACACCCCAAACAAGAACGGAATCACCCCCAAAACTGGAAGAAAATCCCCAAAAAACATAGATCCACCCCAAAACGACACTAAACCTACCTGATCTTCTCCAAAACACGCAAGTTAAACTTTTCCAACATGATGAAAAACAAGAACCCAACAAAACCCAACAGAGACCCCAAAACATGTCAAAAACACCCCAAAAAAGAACGGGATCACCCCCAACACTGGAAGAAAATTCCCCCCCCCAAAAATTTACAATTTTCACCATGATGACCAACATGAACCAAACGAAAACCCAAAAGGAGACACCAAAACACGTCAAAAACACCCCAAAAAAGAAAGGGATCACCCATAAACTGGAAGAAAATCCCCAAAAAGCACAGATCCAATCCCAAAACCAGCCTAAACCTACCTGATGTTCTCCAAAACCCACAAATTTACCCTTTTCCACCATGATGACCATGGAAAACCCAACGAAACCCAATGGAGACAAAAAACATGTCAAAAAAAAACAAAAACAAAAACAAAAACAAAAACAAAAAAGAACAGGATCTCCCCAAAAAAGAGAAGAAAACCCCAAATGCCATAGATCCACCCCAAACGTCCCCCTAAGCCTACCTGATGTTCTCCAAAACCCACGATTTACCCTTTTTCACAATGATGACCAACGAGAACCCAACAAAACCCAACGGACAACCCCAAAACACGTCAAAAACACCCCAAAAAAGAACAGGATCACCCCAAAAAACAGAAGAAAACCCCAAATACCATGAATCCACCCCAAAAGTCCCCCTAAACCTACCTGAAGTTCTCCAAAACCCACAATTTACCCTTTTCCACCAAGATGCCAACAGAAAACCCAACGAAACCCAACAGAGACATCAAAACATGTCAAAAACACCCCAAAAAAGAACGGGATAACCCCCAAAACTGGAAGAAAATCCCCAAAAAGCATGGATCCAATTCCAAAACCACCCTAAACCTACCTGATCTTCTCCAAATCCCAAAGTCCACTCCCAACCACCAGAAAACCCATTAGGAACTCAACAAAATGCAACAGAAACCCCAAAACACCTCAAAAACACCCCAAAAGCAAACCGGATCAGAAGAAAATACGTGATTTAACCCCAAGAAAACCCTTAAACCTACCTGATCTTCTCCAAATCCCAAAATCCACTCCCACCCACCATAAAACCCATTAGGAACTCAACAAAACGCAACGGAAACCCCAAAACACGTCAAAAACACCCCAAAAAAGAACTGGATCAGAAGAAAAAAAAAACAAAACTATGCATTTCCCTCCCAAATCACCCTAAACTTACCTGATCTTCTTCAAAACCCACAATCCACTCCCATTTAGCTTAACGACCAACGAGAACCCAACAAAACTCAACGGAGACCCCAAAAACGTCAAAACACCCCAAAAAAGAACTGGTTCAACCCCAACAACGAAAGAAAACCCCAAAAGCCATAGATCCACACCAAAAATCCCCCTAAACCAACCTGAAGTTCTCCAAAACCCACAGTTTAAACTTTTCCACATTGATGACCATGGAAAACCCAACGAAACCCAACGGAGACCACAAAACACGTCAAAAAAAAAAAAAAAAAAAAAAAAGAAAGGGATCACCCCCAAAATTGGAAGAAAATCCTTCAAAATCATAGATCCACCCCAAAACCACTCTAAACCTACCTGATGATCTCCAAAACCCACAATTTACAATTTTCCAACATGATGACCATGGAAAACCCAACGAAACCCAACGGAGACCCCAAAAGAAGTCAAAAACACCCCAAACAAGAACGGGATAAACCCTAAAAACGAAAGAAAACCCCAAAAGCCATAGATCCACACCAAAAGTCCCCCTAAACCTACCTGATGTTCTCCAAAACCCACAATTTACACTTTTCCACCATGATGACCACGGAAAACCCAACAGAGAACCCAAAACACGTCAAAAACACCCCAAACAAGAACAGGATCACCCCCAAAACCAAAGAAAACCCCAAAAAGCACGGATCCAATCCCAAAACCACTCTAAACGTACCTGATGTTCTCCAAATCCAAATGTCCACTCCCAACCACCATAAAACCCATTAGGAACTCAACGAAACCCAACGGAAACCCCAAAACACGTCAAAAACACCCCAAAAAAGAACTGAATCAGAAGAAAAAACACCAAAAACTATGAATTTCCCCACAAAACCACCCTAAACTCACCTGATCTTCTTCAAAACCCACAATCCACTCCCATTTCCCTTAAGGACCAACGAGAATCCAACTAAAACCCAACGGAGACCCCAAAACAAGTCAAAAACACCCCAAACAAGAACGGAATCACCCCCAAAACTGGAAGAAAATCCCCAAAAACATAGATCCACCCCAAAACGACACTAAACCTACCTGATCTTCTCCAAAACACGCAAGTTAAACTTTTCCAACATGATGAAAAACAAGAACCCAACAAAACCCAACAGAGACCCCAAAACATGTCAAAAACACCCCAAAAAAGAACGGGATCACCCCCAAAACTGGAAGAAAATTCCCCCCCCAAAAATTTACAATTTTCACCATGATGACCAACATGAACCAAACGAAAACCCAAAAGGAGACACCAAAACACGTCAAAAACACCCCAAAAAAGAAAGGGATCACCCATAAACTGGAAGAAAATCCCCAAAAAGCACAGATCCAATCCCAAAAACAGCCTAAACCTACCTGATGTTCTCCAAAACCCACAAATTTACCCTTTTCCACCATGATGACCATGGAAAACCCAACGAAACCCAATGGAGACAAAAAACATGTCAAAAAAAAAAAAAAACAAAAAAACAAAAAAACAAAAAAGAACAGGATCTCCCCAAAAAAGAGAAGAAAACCCCAAATGCCATAGATCCACCCCAAAAGTCCCCCTAAGCCTACCTGATGTTCTCCAAAACCCACGATTTACCCTTTTTCACAATGATGACCAACGAGAACCCAACAAAACCCAACGGACAACCCCAAAACACGTCAAAAACACCCCAAAAAAGAACAGGATCACCCCAAAAAACAGAAGAAAACCCCAAATACCATGAATCCACCCCAAAAGTCCCCCTAAACCTACCTGAAGTTCTCCAAAACCCACAATTTACCCTTTTCCACCAAGATGCCAACAGAAAACCCAACGAAACCCAACAGAGACATCAAAACATGTCAAAAACACCCCAAAAAAGAACGGGATAACCCCCAAAACTGGAAGAAAATCCCCAAAAAGCATGGATCCAATTCCAAAACCACCCTAAACCTACCTGATCTTCTCCAAATCCCAAAGTCCACTCCCAACCACCAGAAAACCCATTAGGAACTCAACAAAATGCAACAGAAACCCCAAAACACCTCAAAAACACCCCAAAAAGCAAACCGGATCAGAAGAAAATACGTGATTTAACCCCAAGAAAACCCTTAAACCTACCTGATCTTCTCCAAATCCCAAATCCACTCCCACCCACCATAAAACCCATTAGGAACTCAACAAAACGCAACGGAAACCCCAAAACACGTCAAAAACACCCCAAAAAAGAACTGGATCAGAAGGAAAAAAAATCCAAAACTATGCATTTCCCTCCCAAATCACCCTAAACTTACCTGATCTTCTTCAAAACCCACAATCCACTCCCATTTAGCTTAACGACCAACGAGAACCCAACAAAACCCAACGGAGACCCCAAAAACGTCAAAAACACCCAAAAAAGAACTGGTTCAACCCCAACAACGAAAGAAAACCCCAAAAGCCATAGATCCACACCAAAAATCCCCCTAAACCAACCTGAAGTTCTCCAAAACCCACAGTTTACACTTTTCCACATTGATGACCATGGAAAACCCAACGAAACCCAACGGAGACCACAAAACACGTCAAAAAAAAAAAAAAAAAAAAAAAAAAAAAAAAAAAAAGAAAGGGATCACCCCCAAAATTGGAAGAAAATCCTTCAAAATCATAGATCCACCCCAAAACCACCCTAAACCTACTGATGATCTCCAAAACCCACAATTTACAATTTTCCAACATGATGACCATGGAAAACCCAACGAAACCCAACGGAGACCCCAAAAGAAGTCAAAAACACCCCAAACAAGAACGGGATAAACCCTAAAAACGAAAGAAAACCCCAAAAGCCATAGATCCACACCAAAAGTCCCCCTAAACCTACCTGATGTTCTCCAAAACCCACAATTTACACTTTTCCACCATGATGACCACGGAAAACCCAACAGAGAACCCAAAACACGTCAAAAACACCCCAAACAAGAACAGGATCACCCCCAAAACCAAAGAAAACCCCCAAAAGCACGGATCCAATCCCAAAACCACTCTAAACGTACCTGATGTTCTCCAAATCCAAATGTCCACTCCCAACCACCATAAAACCCATTAGGAACTCAACGAAACCCAACGGAAACCCCAAAACACGTCAAAAACACCCCAACACCCCAAAAAAGAACTGAATCAGAAGAAAAAACACCAAAAACTATGAATTTCCCCCACAAAACCACCCTAAACTCACCTGATCTTCTTCAAAACCCACAATCCACTCCCATTTCCCTTAAGGACCAACGAGAATCCAACTAAAACCCAACGGAGACCCCAAAACAAGTCAAAACACCCCAAACAAGAACGGAATCACCCCCAAAACTGGAAGAAAATCCCCAAAAAACATAGATCCACCCCAAAACGACACTAAACCTACCTGATCTTCTCCAAAACACGCAAGTTAAACTTTTCCAACATGATGAAAAACAAGAACCCAACAAAACCCAACAGAGACCCCAAAACATGTCAAAAACACCCCAAAAAAGAACGGGATCACCCCAACACTGGAAGAAAATTCCCCCCCAAAAATTTACAATTTTCACCATGATGACCAACATGAACCAAACGAAAACCCAAAAGGAGACACCAAAACACGTCAAAAACACCCCAAAAAAGAAAGGGATCACCCATAAACTGGAAGAAAATCCCCAAAAAGCACAGATCCAATCCCAAAACCAGCCTAAACCTACCTGATGTTCTCCAAAACCCACAAATTTACCCTTTTCCACCATGATGACCATGGAAAACCCAACGAAACCCAATGGAGACAAAAAAACATGTCAAAAAAAAAAAAAAAAAAAAAAAAAAAAAAAAAAAAAAAAAAGAACAGGATCTCCCCAAAAAAGAGAAGAAAACCCAAATGCCATAGATCCACCCCAAAAGTCCCCCTAAGCCTACCTGATGTTCTCCAAACCCACGATTTACCCTTTTTCACAATGATGACCAACGAGAACCCAACAAAACCCAACGGACAACCCCAAAACACGTCAAAAACACCCCAAAAAAGAACAGGATCACCCCAAAAAACAGAAGAAAACCCCAAATACCATGAATCCACCCCAAAAGTCCCCCTAAACCTACCTGAAGTTCTCCAAAACCCACAATTTACCCTTTTCCACCAAGATGCCAACAGAAAACCCAACGAAACCCAACAGAGACATCAAAACATGTCAAAAATACCCCAAAAAAGAACGGGATAACCCCCAAAACTGGAAGAAATCCCCAAAAGCATGGATCCAATTCCAAAACCACCCTAAACCTACCTGATCTTCTCCAAATCCCAAAGTCCACTCCCAACCACCAGAAAACCCATTAGGAACTCAACAAAATGCAACAGAAACCCCAAAACACCTCAAAAACACCCCAAAAGCAAACCGGATCAGAAGAAAATACGTGATTTAACCCCAAGAAAACCCTTAAACCTACCTGATCTTCTCCAAATCCCAAAATCCACTCCCACCCACCATAAAACCCATTAGGAACTCAACAAAACGCAACGGAAACCCCAAAACACATCAAAAACACCCCAAAAAAGAACTGGATCAGAAGAAAAAAAAAACAAAACTATGCATTTCCCTCCCAAATCACCCTAAACTTACCTGATCTTCTTCAAAACCCACAATCCACTCCCATTTAGCTTAACGACCAACGAGAACCCAACAAAACCCAACGGAGACCCCAAAAACGTCAAAAACACCCCAAAAAAGAACTGGTTCAACCCCAACAACGAAAGAAAACCCCAAAAGCCATAGATCCACACCAAAAATCCCCCTAAACCAACCTGAAGTTCTCCAAAACCCACAGTTTACACTTTTCCACATTGATGACCATGGAAAACCCAACGAAACCCAACGGAGACCACAAAACACGTCAAAAAAAAAAAAAAAAAAAAAAAAAAAAGAAAGGGATCACCCCCAAAATTGGAAGAAAATCCTTCAAAATCATAGATCCACCCCAAAACCACCCTAAACCTACCTGATGATCTCCAAAACCCACAATTTACAATTTTCCAACATGATGACCATGGAAAACCCAACGAAACCCAACGGAGACCCCAAAAGAAGTCAAAAACACCCCAAACAAGAACGGGATAAACCCTAAAAACGAAAGAAAACCCCAAAAGCCATAGATCCACACCAAAAGTCCCCCTAAACCTACCTGATGTTCTCCAAAACCCACAATTTACACTTTTCCACCATGATGACCACGGAAAACCCAACAGAGAACCCAAAACACGTCAAAAACACCCCAAACAAGAACAGGATCACCCCCAAAACCAAAGAAAACCCCAAAAAGCACGGATCCAATCCCAAAACCACTCTAAACGTACCTGATGTTCTCCAAATCCAAATGTCCACTCCCAACCACCATAAAACCCATTAGGAACTCAACGAAACCCAACGGAAACCCCAAAACACGTCAAAAACACCCCAAAAAAGAACTGAATCAGAAGAAAAAACACCAAAAACTATGAATTTCCCCACAAAACCACCCTAAACTCACCTGATCTTCTTCAAAACCCACAATCCACTCCCATTTCCCTTAAGGACCAACGAGAATCCAACTAAAACCCAACGGAGACCCCAAAACAAGTCAAAAACACCCCAAACAAGAACGGAATCACCCCCAAAACTGGAAGAAAATCCCCAAAAAACATAGATCCACCCCAAAACGACACTAAACCTACCTGATCTTCTCCAAAACACGCAAGTTAAACTTTTCCAACATGATGAAAAACAAGAACCCAACAAAACCCAACAGAGACCCCAAAACATGTCAAAAACACCCCAAAAAAGAACGGGATCACCCCCAAAACTGGAAGAAAATTCCCCCCCCAAAAATTTACAATTTTCACCATGATGACCAACATGAACCAAACGAAAACCCAAAAGGAGACACCAAAACACGTCAAAAACACCCCAAAAAAGAAAGGGATCACCCATAAACTGGAAGAAAATCCCCAAAAAGCACAGATCCAATCCCAAAAACAGCCTAAACCTACCTGATGTTCTCCAAAACCCACAAATTTACCCTTTTCCACCATGATGACCATGGAAAACCCAACGAAACCCAATGGAGACAAAAAACATGTCAAAAAAAAAAAAACAAAAAAACAAAAAAACAAAAAAGAACAGGATCTCCCCAAAAAAGAGAAGAAAACCCCAAATGCCATAGATCCACCCCAAAAGTCCACTTAAGCCTACCTGATGTTCTCCAAAACCCACGATTTACCCTTTTTCACAATGATGACCAACGAGAACCCAACAAAACCCAACGGACAACCCCAAAACACGTCAAAAACACCCCAAAAAAGAACAGGATCACCCCAAAAAACAGAAGAAAACCCCAAATACCATGAATCCACCCCAAAAGTCCCCCTAAACCTACCTGAAGTTCTCCAAAACCCACAATTTACCCTTTTCCACCAAGATGCCAACAGAAAACCCAACGAAACCCAACAGAGACATCAAAACATGTCAAAAACACCCCAAAAAAGAACGGGATAACCCCCAAAACTGGAAGAAAATCCCCAAAAAGCATGGATCCAATTCCAAAACCACCCTAAACCTACCTGATCTTCTCCAAATCCCAAAGTCCACTCCCAACCACCATAAAACCCATTAGGAACTCAACAAAATGCAACAGAAACCCCAAAACACCTCAAAAACACCCCAAAAGCAAACCGGATCAGAAGAAAATACGTGATTTAACCCCAAGAAAACCCTTAAACCTACCTGATCTTCTCCAAATCCCAAAATCCACTCCCACCCACCATAAAACCCATTAGGAACTCAACAAAACGCAACGGAAACCCCAAAACACATCAAAAACACCCCAAAAAAGAACTGGATCAGAAGAAAAAAAAAACAAAACTATGCATTTCCCTCCCAAATCACCCTAAACTTACCTGATCTTCTTCAAAACCCACAATCCACTCCCATTTAGCTTAACGACCAACGAGAACCCAACAAAACCCAACGGAGACCCCAAAAACGTCAAAAACACCCCAAAAAAGAACTGGTTCAACCCCAACAACGAAAGAAAACCCCAAAAGCCATAGATCCACACCAAAAATCCCCCTAAACCAACCTGAAGTTCTCCAAAACCCACAATTTACACTTTTCCACATTGATGACCATGGAAAACCCAACGAAACCCAACGGAGACTACAAAACACATCAAAAAAAAAAAAAAAAAAAAAAAAAAAAAAAAAGAAAGGGATCACCCCCAAAATTGGAAGAAAATCCTTCAAAATCATAGATCCACCCCAAAACCACCCTAAACCTACCTGATGATCTCCAAAACCCACAATTTACAATTTTCCAACATGATGACCATGGAAAACCCAACGAAACCCAACGGAGACCCCAAAAGAAGTCAAAAACACCCCAAACAAGAACGGGATAAACCCTAAAAACGAAAGAAAACCCCAAAAGCCATAGATCCACACCAAAAGTCCCCCTAAACCTACCTGATGTTCTCCAAAACCCACAATTTACACTTTTCCACCATGATGACCACGGAAAACCCAACAGAGAACCCAAAACACGTCAAAAACACCCCAAACAAGAACAGGATCACCCCCAAAACCAAAGAAAACCCCCAAAAGCACGGATCCAATCCCAAAACCACTCTAAACGTACCTGATGTTCTCCAAATCCAAATGTCCACTCCCAACCACCATAAAACCCATTAGGAACTCAACGAAACCCAACGGAAACCCCAAAACACGTCAAAAACACCCCAAAAAAGAACTGAATCAGAAGAAAAAACACCAAAAACTATGAATTTCCCCACAAAACCACCCTAAACTCACCTGATCTTCTTCAAAACCCACAATCCACTCCCATTTCCCTTAAGGACCAACGAGAATCCAACTAAAACCCAACGGAGACCCCAAAACAAGTCAAAAACACCCCAAACAAGAACGGAATCACCCCCAAAACTGGAAGAAAATCCCCAAAAAACATAGATCCACCCCAAAACGACACTAAACCTACCTGATCTTCTCCAAAACACGCAAGTTAAACTTTTCCAACATGATGAAAAACAAGAACCCAACAAAACCCAACAGAGACCCCAAAACATGTCAAAAACACCCCAAAAAAGAACGGGATCACCCCCAACACTGGAAGAAAATTCCCCCCCCAAAAATTTACAATTTTCACCATGATGACCAACATGAACCAAACGAAAACCCAAAAGGAGACACCAAAACACGTCAAAAACACCCCAAAAAAGAAAGGGATCACCCATAAACTGGAAGAAAATCCCCAAAAAGCACAGATCCAATCCCAAAACCAGCCTAAACCTACCTGATGTTCTCCAAAACCCACAAATTTACCCTTTTCCACCATGATGACCATGGAAAACCCAACGAAACCCAATGGAGACAAAAAACATGTCAAAAAAAAAAAAAAAAAAAAAAAAAAAAAAAAAAAAAAAGAACAGGATCTCCCCAAAAAAGAGAAGAAAACCCCAAATGCCATAGATCCACCCCAAAAGTCCCCCTAAGCCTACCTGATGTTCTCCAAAACCCACGATTTACCCTTTTTCACAATGATGACCAACGAGAACCCAACAAAACCCAACGGACAACCCCAAAACACGTCAAAAACACCCCAAAAAAGAACAGGATCACCCCAAAAAACAGAAGAAAACCCCAAATACCATGAATCCACCCCAAAAGTCCCCCTAAACCTACCTGAAGTTCTCCAAAACCCACAATTTACCCTTTTCCACCAAGATGCCAACAGAAAACCCAACGAAACCCAACAGAGACATCAAAACATGTCAAAAATACCCCAAAAAAGAACGGGATAACCCCCAAAACTGGAAGAAAATCCCCAAAAAGCATGGATCCAATTCCAAAACCACCCTAAACCTACCTGATCTTCTCCAAATCCCAAAGTCCACTCCCAACCACCAGAAAACCCATTAGGAACTCAACAAAATGCAACAGAAACCCCAAAACACCTCAAAAACACCCCAAAAGCAAACCGGATCAGAAGAAAATACGTGATTTAACCCCAAGAAAACCCTTAAACCTACCTGATCTTCTCCAAATCCCAAAATCCACTCCCACCCACCATAAAACCCATTAGGAACTCAACAAAACGCAACGGAAACCCCAAAACACATCAAAAACACCCCAAAAAAGAACTGGATCAGAAGAAAAAAAAAACAAAACTATGCATTTCCCTCCCAAATCACCCTAAACTTACCTGATCTTCTTCAAAACCCACAATCCACTCCCATTTAGCTTAACGACCAACGAGAACCCAACAAAACCCAACGGAGACCCCAAAAACGTCAAAAACACCCCAAAAAAGAACTGGTTCAACCCCAACAACGAAAGAAAACCCCAAAAGCCATAGATCCACACCAAAAATCCCCCTAAACCAACCTGAAGTTCTCCAAAACCCACAGTTTACACTTTTCCACATTGATGACCATGGAAAACCCAACGAAACCCAACGGAGACCACAAAACACGTCAAAAAAAAAAAAAAAAAAAAAAAAAAAAGAAAGGGATCACCCCCAAAATTGGAAGAAAATCCTTCAAAATCATAGATCCACCCCAAAACCACCCTAAACCTACCTGATGATCTCCAAAACCCACAATTTACAATTTTCCAACATGATGACCATGGAAAACCCAACGAAACCCAACGGAGACCCCAAAAGAAGTCAAAAACACCCCAAACAAGAACGGGATAAACCCTAAAAACGAAAGAAAACCCCAAAAGCCATAGATCCACACCAAAAGTCCCCCTAAACCTACCTGATGTTCTCCAAAACCCACAATTTACACTTTTCCACCATGATGACCACGGAAAACCCAACAGAGAACCCAAAACACGTCAAAAACACCCCAAACAAGAACAGGATCACCCCCAAAACCAAAGAAAACCCCAAAAAGCACGGATCCAATCCCAAAACCACTCTAAACGTACCTGATGTTCTCCAAATCCAAATGTCCACTCCCAACCACCATAAAACCCATTAGGAACTCAACGAAACCCAACGGAAACCCCAAAACACGTCAAAAACACCCCAAAAAAGAACTGAATCAGAAGAAAAAACACCAAAAACTATGAATTTCCCCACAAAACCACCCTAAACTCACCTGATCTTCTTCAAAACCCACAATCCACTCCCATTTCCCTTAAGGACCAACGAGAATCCAACTAAAACCCAACGGAGACCCCAAAACAAGTCAAAAACACCCCAAACAAGAACGGAATCACCCCCAAAACTGGAAGAAAATCCCCAAAAAACATAGATCCACCCCAAAACGACACTAAACCTACCTGATCTTCTCCAAAACACGCAAGTTAAACTTTTCCAACATGATGAAAAACAAGAACCCAACAAAACCCAACAGAGACCCCAAAACATGTCAAAAACACCCCAAAAAAGAACGGGATCACCCCCAAAACTGGAAGAAAATTCCCCCCCCAAAAATTTACAATTTTCACCATGATGACCAACATGAACCAAACGAAAACCCAAAAGGAGACACCAAAACACGTCAAAAACACCCCAAAAAAGAAAGGGATCACCCATAAACTGGAAGAAAATCCCCAAAAAGCACAGATCCAATCCCAAAAACAGCCTAAACCTACCTGATGTTCTCCAAAACCCACAAATTTACCCTTTTCCACCATGATGACCATGGAAAACCCAACGAAACCCAATGGAGACAAAAAACATGTCAAAAAAAAAAAAACAAAAAAACAAAAAAACAAAAAAGAACAGGATCTCCCCAAAAAAGAGAAGAAAACCCCAAATGCCATAGATCCACCCCAAAAGTCCACTTAAGCCTACCTGATGTTCTCCAAAACCCACGATTTACCCTTTTTCACAATGATGACCAACGAGAACCCAACAAAACCCAACGGACAACCCCAAAACACGTCAAAAACACCCCAAAAAAGAACAGGATCACCCCAAAAAACAGAAGAAAACCCCAAATACCATGAATCCACCCCAAAAGTCCCCCTAAACCTACCTGAAGTTCTCCAAAACCCACAATTTACCCTTTTCCACCAAGATGCCAACAGAAAACCCAACGAAACCCAACAGAGACATCAAAACATGTCAAAAACACCCCAAAAAAGAACGGGATAACCCCCAAAACTGGAAGAAAATCCCCAAAAAGCATGGATCCAATTCCAAAACCACCCTAAACCTACCTGATCTTCTCCAAATCCCAAAGTCCACTCCCAACCACCATAAAACCCATTAGGAACTCAACAAAATGCAACAGAAACCCCAAAACACCTCAAAAACACCCCAAAAGCAAACCGGATCAGAAGAAAATACGTGATTTAACCCCAAGAAAACCCTTAAACCTACCTGATCTTCTCCAAATCCCAAAATCCACTCCCACCCACCATAAAACCCATTAGGAACTCAACAAAACGCAACGGAAACCCCAAAACACATCAAAAACACCCCAAAAAAGAACTGGATCAGAAGAAAAAAAAAACAAAACTATGCATTTCCCTCCCAAATCACCCTAAACTTACCTGATCTTCTTCAAAACCCACAATCCACTCCCATTTAGCTTAACGACCAACGAGAACCCAACAAAACCCAACGGAGACCCCAAAAACGTCAAAAACACCCCAAAAAAGAACTGGTTCAACCCCAACAACGAAAGAAAACCCCAAAAGCCATAGATCCACACCAAAAATCCCCCTAAACCAACCTGAAGTTCTCCAAAACCCACAATTTACACTTTTCCACATTGATGACCATGGAAAACCCAACGAAACCCAACGGAGACTACAAAACACATCAAAAAAAAAAAAAAAAAAAAAAAAAAAAAAAAAGAAAGGGATCACCCCCAAAATTGGAAGAAAATCCTTCAAAATCATAGATCCACCCCAAAACCACCCTAAACCTACCTGATGATCTCCAAAACCCACAATTTACAATTTTCCAACATGATGACCATGGACAACCCAACAGAGAACCCAAAACACGTCAAAAACACCCCAAACAAGAACAGGATCACCCCCAAAACCAAAGAAAACCCCAAAAAGCACGGATCCAATCCCAAAACCACTCTAAACGTACCTGATGTTCTCCAAATCCAAATGTCCACTCCCAACCACCATAAAACCCATTAGGAACTCAACGAAACCCAACGGAAACCCCAAAACACGTCAAAAACACCCCAAAAAAGAACTGAATCAGAAGAAAAAACACCAAAAACTATGAATTTCCCCACAAAACCACCCTAAACTCACCTGATCTTCTTCAAAACCCACAATCCACTCCCATTTCCCTTAAGGACCAACGAGAATCCAACTAAAACCCAACGGAGACCCCAAAACAAGTCAAAAACACCCCAAACAAGAACGGAATCACCCCCAAAACTGGAAGAAAATCCCCAAAAAACATAGATCCACCCCAAAACGACACTAAACCTACCTGATCTTCTCCAAAACACGCAAGTTAAACTTTTCCAACATGATGAAAAACAAGAACCCAACAAAACCCAACAGAGACCCCAAAACATGTCAAAAACACCCCAAAAAAGAACGGGATCACCCCCAAAACTGGAAGAAAATTCCCCCCCCAAAAATTTACAATTTTCACCATGATGACCAACATGAACCAAACGAAAACCCAAAAGGAGACACCAAAACACGTCAAAAACACCCCAAAAAAGAAAGGGATCACCCATAAACTGGAAGAAAATCCCCAAAAAGCACAGATCCAATCCCAAAACCACCCTAAACCTACCTGATCTTCTCCAAATCCCAAAGTCCACTCCCAACCACCAGAAAACCCATTAGGAACTCAACAAAATGCAACAGAAACCCCAAAACACCTCAAAAACACCCCAAAAGCAAACCGGATCAGAAGAAAATACGTGATTTAACCCCAAGAAAACCCTTAAACCTACCTGATCTTCTCCAAATCCCAAAATCCACTCCCACCCACCATAAAACCCATTAGGAACTCAACAAAACGCAACGGAAACCCCAAAACACATCAAAAACACCCCAAAAAAGAACTGGATCAGAAGAAAAAAAAAACAAAACTATGCATTTCCCTCCCAAATCACCCTAAACTTACCTGATCTTCTTCAAAACCCACAATCCACTCCCATTTAGCTTAACGACCAACGAGAACCCAACAAAACCCAACGGAGACCCCAAAAACGTCAAAAACACCCCAAAAAAGAACTGGTTCAACCCCAACAACGAAAGAAAACCCCAAAAGCCATAGATCCACACCAAAAATCCCCCTAAACCAACCTGAAGTTCTCCAAAACCCACAGTTTACACTTTTCCACATTGATGACCATGGAAAACCCAACGAAACCCAACGGAGACCACAAAACACGTCAAAAAAAAAAAAAAAAAAAAAAGAAAGGGATCACCCCCAAAATTGGAAGAAAATCCTTCAAAATCATAGATCCACCCCAAAACCACCCTAAACCTACCTGATGATCTCCAAAACCCACAATTTACAATTTTCCAACATGATGACCATGGAAAACCCAACGAAACCCAACGGAGACCCCAAAAGAAGTCAAAAACACCCCAAACAAGAACGGGATAAACCCTAAAAACGAAAGAAAACCCCAAAAGCCATAGATCCACACCAAAAGTCCCCCTAAACCTACCTGATGTTCTCCAAAACCCACAATTTACACTTTTCCACCATGATGACCACGGAAAACCCAACAGAGAACCCAAAACACGTCAAAAACACCCCAAACAAGAACAGGATCACCCCCAAAACCAAAGAAAACCCCAAAAAGCACGGATCCAATCCCAAAACCACTCTAAACGTACCTGATGTTCTCCAAATCCAAATGTCCACTCCCAACCACCATAAAACCCATTAGGAACTCAACGAAACCCAACGGAAACCCCAAAACACGTCAAAAACACCCCAAAAAAGAACTGAATCAGAAGAAAAAACACCAAAAACTATGAATTTCCCCACAAAACCACCCTAAACTCACCTGATCTTCTTCAAAACCCACAATCCACTCCCATTTCCCTTAAGGACCAACGAGAATCCAACTAAAACCCAACGGAGACCCCAAAACAAGTCAAAAACACCCCAAACAAGAACGGAATCACCCCCAAAACTGGAAGAAAATCCCCAAAAAACATAGATCCACCCCAAAACGACACTAAACCTACCTGATCTTCTCCAAAACACGCAAGTTAAACTTTTCCAACATGATGAAAAACAAGAACCCAACAAAACCCAACAGAGACCCCAAAACATGTCAAAAACACCCCAAAAAAGAACGGGATCACCCCCAAAACTGGAAGAAAATTCCCCCCCCAAAAATTTACAATTTTCACCATGATGACCAACATGAACCAAACGAAAACCCAAAAGGAGACACCAAAACACGTCAAAAACACCCCAAAAAAGAAAGGGATCACCCATAAACTGGAAGAAAATCCCCAAAAAGCACAGATCCAATCCCAAAACCTGCCTAAACCTACCTGATGTTCTCCAAAACCCACAAATTTACCCTTTTCCACCATGATGACCATGGAAAACCCAACGAAACCCAATGGAGACAAAAAACATGTCAAAAAAAAAAAAAAAAAAAAAAAGAACAGGATCTCCCCAAAAAAGAGAAGAAAACCCCAAATGCCATAGATCCACCCCAAAAGTCCCCCTAAGCCTACCTGATGTTCTCCAAAACCCACGATTTACCCTTTTTCACAATGATGACCAACGAGAACCCAACAAAACCCAACGGACAACCCCAAAACACGTCAAAAACACCCCAAAAAAGAACAGGATCACCCCAAAAAACAGAAGAAAACCCCAAATACCATGAATCCACCCCAAAAGTCCCCCTAAACCTACCTGAAGTTCTCCAAAACCCACAATTTACACTTTTCCACCAAGATGCCAACAGAAAACCCAACAAAACCCAACAGAGACATCAAAACATGTCAAAAACACCCCAAAAAAGAACGGGATAACCCCCAAAACTGGAAGAAAATCCCCAAAAAGCATGGATCCAATTCCAAAACCACCCTAAACCTACCTGATCTTCTCCAAATCCCAAAGTCCACTCCCAACCACCACAAAACCCATTAGGAACTCAACAAAATGCAACAGAAACCCCAAAACACCTCAAAAACACCCCAAAAGCAAACCGGATCAGAAGAAAATACGTGATTTAACCCCAAGAAAACCCTTAAACCTACCTGATCTTCTCCAAATCCCAAAATCCACTCCCACCCACCATAAAACCCATTAGGAACTCAACAAAACGCAACGGAAACCCCAAAACACGTCAAAAACACCCCAAAAAAGAACTGGATCAGAAGGAAAAAAAATCCAAAACTATGCATTTCCCTCCCAAATCACCCTAAACTTACCTGATCTTCTTCAAAACCCACAATCCACTCCCATTTAGCTTAACGACCAACGAGAACCCAACAAAACCCAACGGAGACCCCAAAAACGTCAAAAACACCCCAAAAAAGAACTGGTTCAACCCCAACAACGAAAGAAAACCCCAAAAGCCATAGATCCACACCAAAAATCCCCCTAAACCAACCTGAAGTTCTCCAAAACCCACAGTTTACACTTTTCCACATTGATGACCATGGAAAACCCAACGAAACCCAACGGAGACCACAAAACACGTCAAAAAAAAAAAAAAAAAAAAAAAAAAAAAAAAAAAAAGAAAGGGATCACCCCCAAAATTGGAAGAAAATCCTTCAAAATCATAGATCCACCCCAAAACCACCCTAAACCTACCTGATGATCTCCAAAACCCACAATTTACAATTTTCCAACATGATGACCATGGAAAACCCAACGAAACCCAACGGAGACCCCAAAAGAAGTCAAAAACACCCCAAACAAGAACGGGATAAACCCTAAAAACGAAAGAAAACCCCAAAAGCCATAGATCCACACCAAAAGTCCCCCTAAACCTACCTGATGTTCTCCAAAACCCACAATTTACACTTTTCCACCATGACGACCACGGAAAACCCAACAGAGAACCCAAAACACGTCAAAAACACCCCAAACAAGAACAGGATCACCCCCAAAACCAAAGAAAACCCCAAAAAGCACGGATCCAATCCCAAAACCACTCTAAACGTACCTGATGTTCTCCAAATCCAAATGTCCACTCCCAACCACCATAAAACCCATTAGGAACTCAACGAAACCCAACGGAAACCCCAAAACACGTCAAAAACACCCCAAAAAAGAACTGAATCAGAAGAAAAAACACCAAAAACTATGAATTTCCCCACAAAACCACCCTAAACTCACCTGATCTTCTTCAAAACCCACAATCCACTCCCATTTCCCTTAAGGACCAACGAGAATCCAACTAAAACCCAACGGAGACCCCAAAACAAGTCAAAAACACCCCAAACAAGAACGGAATCACCCCCAAAACTGGAAGAAAATCCCCAAAAAACATAGATCCACCCCAAAACGACACTAAACCTACCTGATCTTCTCCAAAACACGCAAGTTAAACTTTTCCAACATGATGAAAAACAAGAACCCAACAAAACCCAACAGAGACCCCAAAACATGTCAAAAACACCCCAAAAAAGAACGGGATCACCCCCAACACTGGAAGAAAATTCCCCCCCCAAAAATTTACAATTTTCACCATGATGACCAACATGAACCAAACGAAAACCCAAAAGGAGACACCAAAACACGTCAAAAACACCCCAAAAAAGAAAGGGATCACCCATAAACTGGAAGAAAATCCCCAAAAAGCACAGATCCAATCCCAAAACCACCCTAAACCTACCTGATCTTCTCCAAAACCCACAAATTTACCCTTTTCCACCATGATGACCATGGAAAACCCAACGAAACCCAATGGAGACAAAAAACGTCAAAAAAAAAAAAAAAAAAAAAAAAAAAAAAAAAAAAAAAAGAACAGGATCTCCCCAAAAAAGAGAAGAAAACCCCAAATGCCATAGATCCACCCCAAAAGTCCCCCTAAGCCTACCTGATGTTCTCCAAAACCCACGATTTACCCTTTTTCACAATGATGACCAACGAGAACCCAACAAAACCCAACGGACAACCCCAAAACACGTCAAAAACACCCCAAAAAAGAACAGGATCACCCCAAAAAACAGAAGAAAACCCCAAATACCATGAATCCACCCCAAAAGTCCCCCTAAACCTACCTGAAGTTCTCCAAAACCCACAATTTACCCTTTTCCACCAAGATGCCAACAGAAAACCCAACGAAACCCAACAGAGACATCAAAACATGTCAAAAACACCCCAAAAAAGAACGGGATAACCCCCAAAACTGGAAGAAAATCCCCAAAAAGCATGGATCCAATTCCAAAACCACCCTAAACCTACCTGATCTTCTCCAAATCCCAAAGTCCACTCCCAACCACCAGAAAACCCATTAGGAACTCAACAAAATGCAACAGAAACCCCAAAACACCTCAAAAACACCCCAAAAGCAAACCGGATCAGAAGAAAATACGTGATTTAACCCCAAGAAAACCCTTAAACCTACCTGATCTTCTCCAAATCCCAAAATCCACTCCCACCCACCATAAAACCCATTAGGAACTCAACAAAACGCAACGGAAACCCCAAAACACGTCAAAAACACCCCAAAAAAGAACTGGATCAGAAGGAAAAAAAATCCAAAACTATGCATTTCCCTCCCAAATCACCCTAAACTTACCTGATCTTCTTCAAAACCCACAATCCACTCCCATTTAGCTTAACGACCAACGAGAACCCAACAAAACCCAACGGAGACCCCAAAAACGTCAAAAACACCCCAAAAAAGAACTGGTTCAACCCCAACAACGAAAGAAAACCCCAAAAGCCATAGATCCACACCAAAAATCCCCCTAAACCAACCTGAAGTTCTCCAAAACCCACAGTTTACACTTTTCCACATTGATGACCATGGAAAACCCAACGAAACCCAACGGAGACCACAAAACACGTCAAAAAAAAAAAAAAAAAAAAAAGAAAGGGATCACCCCCAAAATTGGAAGAAAATCCTTCAAAATCATAGATCCACCCCAAAACCACCCTAAACCTACCTGATGATCTCCAAAACCCACAATTTACAATTTTCCAACATGATGACAATGGAAAACCCAACGAAACCCAACGGAGACCCCAAAAGAAGTCAAAAACACCCCAAACAAGAACGGGATAAACCCTAAAAACGAAAGAAAACCCCAAAAGCCATAGATCCACACCAAAAGTCCCCCTAAACCTACCTGATGTTCTCCAAAACCCACAATTTACACTTTTCCACCATGATGACCACGGAAAACCCAACAGAGAACCCAAAACACGTCAAAAACACCCCAAACAAGAACAGGATCACCCCCAAAACCAAAGAAAACCCCAAAAAGCACGGATCCAATCCCAAAACCACTCTAAACGTACCTGATGTTCTCCAAATCCAAATGTCCACTCCCAACCACCATAAAACCCATTAGGAACTCAACGAAACCCAACGGAAACCCCAAAACACGTCAAAAACACCCCAAAAAAGAACTGAATCAGAAGAAAAAACACCAAAAACTATGAATTTCCCCACAAAACCACCCTAAACTCACCTGATCTTCTTCAAAACCCACAATCCACTCCCATTTCCCTTAAGGACCAACGAGAATCCAACTAAAACCCAACGGAGACCCCAAAACAAGTCAAAAACACCCCAAACAAGAACGGAATCACCCCCAAAACTGGAAGAAAATCCCCAAAAAACATAGATCCACCCCAAAACGACACTAAACCTACCTGATCTTCTCCAAAACACGCAAGTTAAACTTTTCCAACATGATGAAAAACAAGAACCCAACAAAACCCAACAGAGACCCCAAAACATGTCAAAAACACCCCAAAAAAGAACGGGATCACCCCCAACACTGGAAGAAAATTCCCCCCCCAAAAATTTACAATTTTCACCATGATGACCAACATGAACCAAACGAAAACCCAAAAGGAGACACCAAAACACGTCAAAAACACCCCAAAAAAGAAAGGGATCACCCATAAACTGGAAGAAAATCCCCAAAAAGCACAGATCCAATCCCAAAACCACCCTAAACCTACCTGATCTTCTCCAAATCCCAAAGTCCACTCCCAACCACCATAAAACCCATTAGGAACTCAACAAAATGCAACAGAAACCCCAAAACACCTCAAAAACACCCCAAAAGCAAACCGGATCAGAAGAAAATACGTGATTTAACCCCAAGAAAACCCTTAAACCTACCTGATCTTCTCCAAATCCCAAAATCCACTCCCACCCACCATAAAACCCATTAGGAACTCAACAAAACGCAACGGAAACCCCAAAACACATCAAAAACACCCCAAAAAAGAACTGGATCAGAAGAAAAAAAAAACAAAACTATGCATTTCCCTCCCAAATCACCCTAAACTTACCTGATCTTCTTCAAAACCCACAATCCACTCCCATTTAGCTTAACGACCAACGAGAACCCAACAAAACCCAACGGAGACCCCAAAAACGTCAAAAACACCCCAAAAAAGAACTGGTTCAACCCCAACAACGAAAGAAAACCCCAAAAGCCATAGATCCACACCAAAAATCCCCCTAAACCAACCTGAAGTTCTCCAAAACCCACAGTTTACACTTTTCCACATTGATGACCATGGAAAACCCAACGAAACCCAACGGAGACCACAAAACACGTCAAAAAAAAAAAAAAAAAAAAAAAAAAAAAAAAAAGAAAGGGATCACCCCCAAAATTGGAAGAAAATCCTTCAAAATCATAGATCCACCCCAAAACCACCCTAAACCTACCTGATGATCTCCAAAACCCACAATTTACAATTTTCCAACATGATGACCATGGAAAACCCAACGAAACCCAACGGAGACCCCAAAAGAAGTCAAAAACACCCCAAACAAGAACGGGATAAACCCTAAAAACGAAAGAAAACCCCAAAAGCCATAGATCCACACCAAAAGTCCCCCTAAACCTACCTGATGTTCTCCAAAACCCACAATTTACACTTTTCCACCATGATGACCACGGAAAACCCAACAGAGAACCCAAAACACGTCAAAAACACCCCAAACAAGAACAGGATCACCCCCAAAACCAAAGAAAACCCCAAAAAGCACGGATCCAATCCCAAAACCACTCTAAACGTACCTGATGTTCTCCAAATCCAAATGTCCACTCCCAACCACCATAAAACCCATTAGGAACTCAACGAAACCCAACGGAAACCCCAAAACACGTCAAAAACACCCCAAAAAAGAACTGAATCAGAAGAAAAAACACCAAAAACTATGAATTTCCCCACAAAACCACCCTAAACTCACCTGATCTTCTTCAAAACCCACAATCCACTCCCATTTCCCTTAAGGACCAACGAGAATCCAACTAAAACCCAACGGAGACCCCAAAACAAGTCAAAAACACCCCAAACAAGAACGGAATCACCCCCAAAACTGGAAGAAAATCCCCAAAAAACATAGATCCACCCCAAAACGACACTAAACCTACCTGATCTTCTCCAAAACACGCAAGTTAAACTTTTCCAACATGATGAAAAACAAGAACCCAACAAAACCCAACAGAGACCCCAAAACATGTCAAAAACACCCCAAAAAAGAACGGGATCACCCCCAAAACTGGAAGAAAATTCCCCCCCCAAAAATTTACAATTTTCACCATGATGACCAACATGAACCAAACGAAAACCCAAAAGGAGACACCAAAACACGTCAAAAACACCCCAAAAAAGAAAGGGATCACCCATAAACTGGAAGAAAATCCCCAAAAAGCACAGATCCAATCCCAAAACCTGCCTAAACCTACCTGATGTTCTCCAAAACCCACAAATTTACCCTTTTCCACCATGATGACCATGGAAAACCCAACGAAACCCAATGGAGACAAAAAACATGTCAAAAAAAAAAAAAAAAAAAAAAAGAACAGGATCTCCCCAAAAAAGAGAAGAAAACCCCAAATGCCATAGATCCACCCCAAAAGTCCCCCTAAGCCTACCTGATGTTCTCCAAAACCCACGATTTACCCTTTTTCACAATGATGACCAACGAGAACCCAACAAAACCCAACGGACAACCCCAAAACACGTCAAAAACACCCCAAAAAAGAACAGGATCACCCCAAAAAACAGAAGAAAACCCCAAATACCATGAATCCACCCCAAAAGTCCCCCTAAACCTACCTGAAGTTCTCCAAAACCCACAATTTACACTTTTCCACCAAGATGCCAACAGAAAACCCAACAAAACCCAACAGAGACATCAAAACATGTCAAAAACACCCCAAAAAAGAACGGGATAACCCCCAAAACTGGAAGAAAATCCCCAAAAAGCATGGATCCAATTCCAAAACCACCCTAAACCTACCTGATCTTCTCCAAATCCCAAAGTCCACTCCCAACCACCAGAAAACCCATTAGGAACTCAACAAAATGCAACAGAAACCCCAAAACACCTCAAAAACACCCCAAAAGCAAACCGGATCAGAAGAAAATACGTGATTTAACCCCAAGAAAACCCTTAAACCTACCTGATCTTCTCCAAATCCCAAAATCCACTCCCACCCACCATAAAACCCATTAGGAACTCAACAAAACGCAACGGAAACCCCAAAACACGTCAAAAACACCCCAAAAAAGAACTGGATCAGAAGGAAAAAAAATCCAAAACTATGCATTTCCCTCTCAAATCACCCTAAACTTACCTGATCTTCTTCAAAACCCACAATCCACTCCCATTTAGCTTAACGACCAACGAGAACCCAACAAAACCCAACGGAGACCCCAAAAACGTCAAAAACACCCCAAAAAAGAACTGGTTCAACCCCAACAACGAAAGAAAACCCCAAAAGCCATAGATCCACACCAAAAATCCCCCTAAACCAACCTGAAGTTCTCCAAAACCCACAGTTTACACTTTTCCACATTGATGACCATGGAAAACCCAACGAAACCCAACGGAGACCACAAAACACGTCAAAAAAAAAAAAAAAAAAAAAAGAAAGGGATCACCCCCAAAATTGGAAGAAAATCCTTCAAAATCATAGATCCACCCCAAAACCACCCTAAACCTACCTGATGATCTCCAAAACCCACAATTTACAATTTTCCAACATGATGACAATGGAAAACCCAACGAAACCCAACGGAGACCCCAAAAGAAGTCAAAAACACCCCAAACAAGAACGGGATAAACCCTAAAAACGAAAGAAAACCCCAAAAGCCATAGATCCACACCAAAAGTCCCCCTAAACCTACCTGATGTTCTCCAAAACCCACAATTTACACTTTTCCACCATGATGACCACGGAAAACCCAACAGAGAACCCAAAACACGTCAAAAACACCCCAAACAAGAACAGGATCACCCCCAAAACCAAAGAAAACCCCAAAAAGCACGGATCCAATCCCAAAACCACTCTAAACGTACCTGATGTTCTCCAAATCCAAATGTCCACTCCCAACCACCATAAAACCCATTAGGAACTCAACGAAACCCAACGGAAACCCCAAAACACGTCAAAAACACCCCAAAAAAGAACTGAATCAGAAGAAAAAACACCAAAAACTATGAATTTCCCCACAAAACCACCCTAAACTCACCTGATCTTCTTCAAAACCCACAATCCACTCCCATTTCCCTTAAGGACCAACGAGAATCCAACTAAAACCCAACGGAGACCCCAAAACAAGTCAAAAACACCCCAAACAAGAACGGAATCACCCCCAAAACTGGAAGAAAATCCCCAAAAAACATAGATCCACCCCAAAACGACACTAAACCTACCTGATCTTCTCCAAAACACGCAAGTTAAACTTTTCCAACATGATGAAAAACAAGAACCCAACAAAACCCAACAGAGACCCCAAAACATGTCAAAAACACCCCAAAAAAGAACGGGATCACCCCCAACACTGGAAGAAAATTCCCCCCCCAAAAATTTACAATTTTCACCATGATGACCAACATGAACCAAACGAAAACCCAAAAGGAGACACCAAAACACGTCAAAAACACCCCAAAAAAGAAAGGGATCACCCATAAACTGGAAGAAAATCCCCAAAAAGCACAGATCCAATCCCAAAACCACCCTAAACCTACCTGATCTTCTCCAAATCCCAAAGTCCACTCCCAACCACCAGAAAACCCATTAGGAACTCAACAAAATGCAACAGAAACCCCAAAACACCTCAAAAACACCCCAAAAGCAAACCGGATCAGAAGAAAATACGTGATTTAACCCCAAGAAAACCCTTAAACCTACCTGATCTTCTCCAAATCCCAAAATCCACTCCCACCCACCATAAAACCCATTAGGAACTCAACAAAACGCAACGGAAACCCCAAAACACATCAAAAACACCCCAAAAAAGAACTGGATCAGAAGAAAAAAAAAACAAAACTATGCATTTCCCTCCCAAATCACCCTAAACTTACCTGATCTTCTTCAAAACCCACAATCCACTCCCATTTAGCTTAACGACCAACGAGAACCCAACAAAACCCAACGGAGACCCCAAAAACGTCAAAAACACCCCAAAAAAGAACTGGTTCAACCCCAACAACGAAAGAAAACCCCAAAAGCCATAGATCCACACCAAAAATCCCCCTAAACCAACCTGAAGTTCTCCAAAACCCACAGTTTACACTTTTCCACATTGATGACCATGGAAAACCCAACGAAACCCAACGGAGACCACAAAACACGTAAAAAAAAAAAAAAAAAAAAAAAAAAAAAAAAAAAAAAAAAAAGAAAGGGATCACCCCCAAAATTGGAAGAAAATCCTTCAAAATCATAGATCCACCCCAAAACCACCCTAAACCTACCTGATGATCTCCAAAACCCACAATTTACAATTTTCCAACATGATGACCATGGAAAACCCAACGAAACCCAACGGAGACCCCAAAAGAAGTCAAAAACACCCCAAACAAGAACGGGATAAACCCTAAAAACGAAAGAAAACCCCAAAAGCCATAGATCCACACCAAAAGTCCCCCTAAACCTACCTGATGTTCTCCAAAACCCACAATTTACACTTTTCCACCATGATGACCACGGAAAACCCAACAGAGAACCCAAAACACGTCAAAAACACCCCAAACAAGAACAGGATCACCCCCAAAACCAAAGAAAACCCCAAAAAGCACGGATCCAATCCCAAAACCACTCTAAACGTACCTGATGTTCTCCAAATCCAAATGTCCACTCCCAACCACCATAAAACCCATTAGGAACTCAACGAAACCCAACGGAAACCCCAAAACACGTCAAAAACACCCCAAAAAAGAACTGAATCAGAAGAAAAAACACCAAAAACTATGAATTTCCCCACAAAACCACCCTAAACTCACCTGATCTTCTTCAAAACCCACAATCCACTCCCATTTCCCTTAAGGACCAACGAGAATCCAACTAAAACCCAACGGAGACCCCAAAACAAGTCAAAAACACCCCAAACAAGAACGGAATCACCCCCAAAACTGGAAGAAAATCCCCAAAAAACATAGATCCACCCCAAAACGACACTAAACCTACCTGATCTTCTCCAAAACACGCAAGTTAAACTTTTCCAACATGATGAAAAACAAGAACCCAACAAAACCCAACAGAGACCCCAAAACATGTCAAAAACACCCCAAAAAAGAACGGGATCACCCCCAAAACTGGAAGAAAATTCCCCCCCCAAAAATTTACAATTTTCACCATGATGACCAACATGAACCAAACGAAAACCCAAAAGGAGACACCAAAACACGTCAAAAACACCCCAAAAAAGAAAGGGATCACCCATAAACTGGAAGAAAATCCCCAAAAAGCACAGATCCAATCCCAAAACCTGCCTAAACCTACCTGATGTTCTCCAAAACCCACAAATTTACCCTTTTCCACCATGATGACCATGGAAAACCCAACGAAACCCAATGGAGACAAAAAACATGTCAAAAAAAAAAAAAAAAAAAAAAAAGAACAGGATCTCCCCAAAAAAGAGAAGAAAACCCCAAATGCCATAGATCCACCCCAAAAGTCCCCCTAAGCCTACCTGATGTTCTCCAAAACCCACGATTTACCCTTTTTCACAATGATGACCAACGAGAACCCAACAAAACCCAACGGACAACCCCAAAACACGTCAAAAACACCCCAAAAAAGAACAGGATCACCCCAAAAAACAGAAGAAAACCCCAAATACCATGAATCCACCCCAAAAGTCCCCCTAAACCTACCTGAAGTTCTCCAAAACCCACAATTTACACTTTTCCACCAAGATGCCAACAGAAAACCCAACAAAACCCAACAGAGACATCAAAACATGTCAAAAACACCCCAAAAAAGAACGGGATAACCCCCAAAACTGGAAGAAAATCCCCAAAAAGCATGGATCCAATTCCAAAACCACCCTAAACCTACCTGATCTTCTCCAAATCCCAAAGTCCACTCCCAACCACCAGAAAACCCATTAGGAACTCAACAAAATGCAACAGAAACCCCAAAACACCTCAAAAACACCCCAAAAGCAAACCGGATCAGAAGAAAATACGTGATTTAACCCCAAGAAAACCCTTAAACCTACCTGATCTTCTCCAAATCCCAAAATCCACTCCCACCCACCATAAAACCCATTAGGAACTCAACAAAACGCAACGGAAACCCCAAAACACGTCAAAAACACCCCAAAAAAGAACTGGATCAGAAGGAAAAAAAATCCAAAACTATGCATTTCCCTCTCAAATCACCCTAAACTTACCTGATCTTCTTCAAAACCCACAATCCACTCCCATTTAGCTTAACGACCAACGAGAACCCAACAAAACCCAACAGAGACCCCAAAAACGTCAAAAACACCCCAAAAAAGAACTGGTTCAACCCCAACAACGAAAGAAAACCCCAAAAGCCATAGATCCACACCAAAAATCCCCCTAAACCAACCTGAAGTTCTCCAAAACCCACAGTTTACACTTTTCCACATTGATGACCATGGAAAACCCAACGAAACCCAACGGAGACCACAAAACACGTCAAAAAAAAAAAAAAAAAAAAAAAAAAAAAAAAAAAAGAAAGGGATCACCCCCAAAATTGGAAGAAAATCCTTCAAAATCATAGATCCACCCCAAAACCACCCTAAACCTACCTGATGATCTCCAAAACCCACAATTTACAATTTTCCAACATGATGACCATGGAAAACCCAACGAAACCCAACGGAGACCCCAAAAGAAGTCAAAAACACCCCAAACAAGAACGGGATAAACCCTAAAAACGAAAGAAAACCCCAAAAGCCATAGATCCACACCAAAAGTCCCCCTAAACCTACCTGATGTTCTCCAAAACCCACAATTTACACTTTTCCACCATGATGACCACGGAAAACCCAACAGAGAACCCAAAACACGTCAAAAACACCCCAAACAAGAACAGGATCACCCCCAAAACCAAAGAAAACCCCAAAAAGCACGGATCCAATCCCAAAACCACTCTAAACGTACCTGATGTTCTCCAAATCCAAATGTCCACTCCCAACCACCATAAAACCCATTAGGAACTCAACGAAACCCAACGGAAACCCCAAAACACGTCAAAAACACCCCAAAAAAGAACTGAATCAGAAGAAAAAACACCAAAAACTATGAATTTCCCCACAAAACCACCCTAAACTCACCTGATCTTCTTCAAAACCCACAATCCACTCCCATTTCCCTTAAGGACCAACGAGAATCCAACTAAAACCCAACGGAGACCCCAAAACAAGTCAAAAACACCCCAAACAAGAACGGAATCACCCCCAAAACTGGAAGAAAATCCCCAAAAAACATAGATCCACCCCAAAACGACACTAAACCTACCTGATCTTCTCCAAAACACGCAAGTTAAACTTTTCCAACATGATGAAAAACAAGAACCCAACAAAACCCAACAGAGACCCCAAAACATGTCAAAAACACCCCAAAAAAGAACGGGATCACCCCCAACACTGGAAGAAAATTCCCCCCCCAAAAATTTACAATTTTCACCATGATGACCAACATGAACCAAACGAAAACCCAAAAGGAGACACCAAAACACGTCAAAAACACCCCAAAAAAGAAAGGGATCACCCATAAACTGGAAGAAAATCCCCAAAAAGCACAGATCCAATCCCAAAACCAGCCTAAACCTACCTGATGTTCTCCAAAACCCACAAATTTACCCTTTTCCACCATGATGACCATGGAAAACCCAACGAAACCCAATGGAGACAAAAAACGTCAAAAAAAAAAAAAAAAAAAAAAAAAAAAAAAAAAAAAAGAACAGGATCTCCCCAAAAAAGAGAAGAAAACCCCAAATGCCATAGATCCACCCCAAAAGTCCCCCTAAGCCTACCTGATGTTCTCCAAAACCCACGATTTACCCTTTTTCACAATGATGACCAACGAGAACCCAACAAAACCCAACGGACAACCCCAAAACACGTCAAAAACACCCCAAAAAAGAACAGGATCACCCCAAAAAACAGAAGAAAACCCCAAATACCATGAATCCACCCCAAAAGTCCCCCTAAACCTACCTGAAGTTCTCCAAAACCCACAATTTACCCTTTTCCACCAAGATGCCAACAGAAAACCCAACGAAACCCAAAAGAGACATCAAAACATGTCAAAAACACCCCAAAAAAGAACGGGATAACCCCCAAAACTGGAAGAAAATCCCCAAAAAGCATGGATCCAATTCCAAAACCACCCTAAACCTACCTGATCTTCTCCAAATCCCAAAGTCCACTCCCAACCACCAGAAAACCCATTAGGAACTCAACAAAATGCAACAGAAACCCCAAAACACCTCAAAAACACCCCAAAAGCAAACCGGATCAGAAGAAAATACGTGATTTAACCCCAAGAAAACCCTTAAACCTACCTGATCTTCTCCAAATCCCAAAATCCACTCCCACCCACCATAAAACCCATTAGGAACTCAACAAAACGCAACGGAAACCCCAAAACACGTCAAAAACACCCCAAAAAAGAACTGGATCAGAAGGAAAAAAAATCCAAAACTATGCATTTCCCTCCCAAATCACCCTAAACTTACCTGATCTTCTTCAAAACCCACAATCCACTCCCATTTAGCTTAACGACCAACGAGAACCCAACAAAACCCAACGGAGACCCCAAAAACGTCAAAAACACCCCAAAAAAGAACTGGTTCAACCCCAACAACGAAAGAAAACCCCAAAAGCCATAGATCCACACCAAAAATCCCCCTAAACCAACCTGAAGTTCTCCAAAACCCACAGTTTACACTTTTCCACATTGATGACCATGGAAAACCCAACGAAACCCAACGGAGACCACAAAACACGTCAAAAAAAAAAAAAAAAAAAAAAAAAAAAAAAAAAAAAAGAAAGGGATCACCCCCAAAATTGGAAGAAAATCCTTCAAAATCATAGATCCACCCCAAAACCACCCTAAACCTACCTGATGATCTCCAAAACCCACAATTTACAATTTTCCAACATGATGACCATGGAAAACCCAACGAAACCCAACGGAGACCCCAAAAGAAGTCAAAAACACCCCAAACAAGAACGGGATAAACCCTAAAAACGAAAGAAAACCCCAAAAGCCATAGATCCACACCAAAAGTCCCCCTAAACCTACCTGATGTTCTCCAAAACCCACAATTTACACTTTTCCACCATGATGACCACGGAAAACCCAACAGAGAACCCAAAACACGTCAAAAACACCCCAAACAAGAACAGGATCACCCCCAAAACCAAAGAAAACCCCAAAAAGCACGGATCCAATCCCAAAACCACTCTAAACGTACCTGATGTTCTCCAAATCCAAATGTCCACTCCCAACCACCATAAAACCCATTAGGAACTCAACGAAACCCAACGGAAACCCCAAAACACGTCAAAAACACCCCAAAAAAGAACTGAATCAGAAGAAAAAACACCAAAAACTATGAATTTCCCCACAAAACCACCCTAAACTCACCTGATCTTCTTCAAAACCCACAATCCACTCCCATTTCCCTTAAGGACCAACGAGAATCCAACTAAAACCCAACGGAGACCCCAAAACAAGTCAAAAACACCCCAAACAAGAACGGAATCACCCCCAAAACTGGAAGAAAATCCCCAAAAAACATAGATCCACCCCAAAACGACACTAAACCTACCTGATCTTCTCCAAAACACGCAAGTTAAACTTTTCCAACATGATGAAAAACAAGAACCCAACAAAACCCAACAGAGACCCCAAAACATGTCAAAAACACCCCAAAAAAGAACGGGATCACCCCCAAAACTGGAAGAAAATTCCCCCCCCAAAAATTTACAATTTTCACCATGATGACCAACATGAACCAAACGAAAACCCAAAAGGAGACACCAAAACACGTCAAAAACACCCCAAAAAAGAAAGGGATCACCCATAAACTGGAAGAAAATCCCCAAAAAGCACAGATCCAATCCCAAAACCAGCCTAAACCTACCTGATGTTCTCCAAAACCCACAAATTTACCCTTTTCCACCATGATGACCATGGAAAACCCAACGAAACCCAATGGAGACAAAAAACATGGCAAAAAAAAAAAAAAAAAAAAAAAAAAAAAAAAAAAAAAAAAGAACAGGATCTCCCCAAAAAAGAGAAGAAAACCCCAAATGCCATAGATCCACCCCAAAAGTCCCCCTAAGCCTACCTGATGTTCTCCAAAACCCACGATTTACCCTTTTTCACAATGATGACCAACGAGAACCCAACAAAACCCAACGGACAACCCCAAAACACGTCAAAAACACCCCAAAAAAGAACAGGATCACCCCAAAAAACAGAAGAAAACCCCAAATACCATGAATCCACCCCAAAAGTCCCCCTAAACCTACCTGAAGTTCTCCAAAACCCACAATTTACCCTTTTCCACCAAGATGCCAACAGAAAACCCAACGAAACCCAACAGAGACATCAAAACATGTCAAAAACACCCCAAAAAAGAACGGGATAACCCCCAAAACTGGAAGAAAATCCCCAAAAAGCATGGATCCAATTCCAAAACCACCCTAAACCTACCTGATCTTCTCCAAATCCCAAAGTCCACTCCCAACCACCAGAAAACCCATTAGGAACTCAACAAAATGCAACAGAAACCCCAAAACACCTCAAAAACACCCCAAAAGCAAACCGGATCAGAAGAAAATACGTGATTTAACCCCAAGAAAACCCTTAAACCTACCTGATCTTCTCCAAATCCCAAAATCCACTCCCACCCACCATAAAACCCATTAGGAACTCAACAAAACGCAACGGAAACCCCAAAACACGTCAAAAACACCCCAAAAAAGAACTGGATCAGAAGGAAAAAAAATCCAAAACTATGCATTTCCCTCCCAAATCACCCTAAACTTACCTGATCTTCTTCAAAACCCACAATCCACTCCCATTTAGCTTAACGACCAACGAGAACCCAACAAAACCCAACGGAGACCCCAAAAACGTCAAAAACACCCCAAAAAAGAACTGGTTCAACCCCAACAACGAAAGAAAACCCCAAAAGCCATAGATCCACACCAAAAATCCCCCTAAACCAACCTGAAGTTCTCCAAAACCCACAGTTTACACTTTTCCACATTGATGACCATGGAAAACCCAACGAAACCCAACGGAGACCACAAAACACGTCAAAAAAAAAAAAAAAAAAAAAAAAAAAAAAAAAAAAAAAGAAAGGGATCACCCCCAAAATTGGAAGAAAATCCTTCAAAATCATAGATCCACCCCAAAACCACCCTAAACCTACCTGATGATCTCCAAAACCCACAATTTACAATTTTCCAACATGATGACCATGGAAAACCCAACGAAACCCAACGGAGACCCCAAAAGAAGTCAAAAACACCCCAAACAAGAACGGGATAAACCCTAAAAACGAAAGAAAACCCCAAAAGCCATAGATCCACACCAAAAGTCCCCCTAAACCTACCTGATGTTCTCCAAAACCCACAATTTACACTTTTCCACCATGATGACCACGGAAAACCCAACAGAGAACCCAAAACACGTCAAAAACACCCCAAACAAGAACAGGATCACCCCCAAAACCAAAGAAAACCCCAAAAAGCACGGATCCAATCCCAAAACCACTCTAAACGTACCTGATGTTCTCCAAATCCAAATGTCCACTCCCAACCACCATAAAACCCATTAGGAACTCAACGAAACCCAACGGAAACCCCAAAACACGTCAAAAACACCCCAAAAAAGAACTGAATCAGAAGAAAAAACACCAAAAACTATGAATTTCCCCACAAAACCACCCTAAACTCACCTGATCTTCTTCAAAACCCACAATCCACTCCCATTTCCCTTAAGGACCAACGAGAATCCAACTAAAACCCAACGGAGACCCCAAAACAAGTCAAAAACACCCCAAACAAGAACGGAATCACCCCCAAAACTGGAAGAAAATCCCCAAAAAACATAGATCCACCCCAAAACGACACTAAACCTACCTGATCTTCTCCAAAACACGCAAGTTAAACTTTTCCAACATGATGAAAAACAAGAACCCAACAAAACCCAACAGAGACCCCAAAACATGTCAAAAACACCCCAAAAAAGAACGGGATCACCCCCAAAACTGGAAGAAAATTCCCCCCCCAAAAATTTACAATTTTCACCATGATGACCAACATGAACCAAACGAAAACCCAAAAGGAGACACCAAAACACGTCAAAAACACCCCAAAAAAGAAAGGGATCACCCATAAACTGGAAGAAAATCCCCAAAAAGCACAGATCCAATCCCAAAACCTGCCTAAACCTACCTGATGTTCTCCAAAACCCACAAATTTACCCTTTTCCACCATGATGACCATGGAAAACCCAACGAAACCCAATGGAGACAAAAAACATGGCAAAAAAAAACAAAAACAAAAACAAAAACAAAAACAAAAAGAACAGGATCTCCCCAAAAAAGAGAAGAAAACCCCAAATGCCATAGATCCACCCCAAAAGTCCCCCTAAGCCTACCTGATGTTCTCCAAAACCCACGATTTACCCTTTTTCACAATGATGACCAACGAGAACCCAACAAAACCCAACGGACAACCCCAAAACACGTCAAAAACACCCCAAAAAAGAACAGGATCACCCCAAAAAACAGAAGAAAACCCCAAATACCATGAATCCACCCCAAAAGTCCCCCTAAACCTACCTGAAGTTCTCCAAAACCCACAATTTACCCTTTTCCACCAAGATGCCAACAGAAAACCCAACGAAACCCAACAGAGACATCAAAACATGTCAAAAACACCCCAAAAAAGAACGGGATAACCCCCAAAACTGGAAGAAAATCCCCAAAAAGCATGGATCCAATTCCAAAACCACCCTAAACCTACCTGATCTTCTCCAAATCCCAAAGTCCACTCCCAACCACCACAAAACCCATTAGGAACTCAACAAAATGCAACAGAAACCCCAAAACACCTCAAAAACACCCCAAAAGCAAACCGGATCAGAAGAAAATACGTGATTTAACCCCAAGAAAACCCTTAAACCTACCTGATCTTCTCCAAATCCCAAAATCCACTCCCACCCACCATAAAACCCATTAGGAACTCAACAAAACGCAACGGAAACCCCAAAACACGTCAAAAACACCCCAAAAAAGAACTGGATCAGAAGAAAAAAAAAACAAAACTATGCATTTCCCTCCCAAATCACCCTAAACTTACCTGATCTTCTTCAAAACCCACAATCCACTCCCATTTAGCTTAACGACCAACGAGAACCCAACAAAACCCAACGGAGACCCCAAAAACGTCAAAAACACCCCAAAAAAGAACTGGTTCAACCCCAACAACGAAAGAAAACCCCAAAAGCCATAGATCCACACCAAAAATCCCCCTAAACCAACCTGAAGTTCTCCAAAACCCACAGTTTACACTTTTCCACATTGATGACCATGGAAAACCCAACGAAACCCAACGGAGACCACAAAACACGTCAAAAAAAAAAAAAAAAAAAAAAAAAAAAAAAAAAAAAAAAAAGAAAGGGATCACCCCCAAAATTGGAAGAAAATCCTTCAAAATCATAGATCCACCCCAAAACCACCCTAAACCTACCTGATGATCTCCAAAACCCACAATTTACAATTTTCCAACATGATGACCATGGAAAACCCAACGAAACCCAACGGAGACCCCAAAAGAAGTCAAAAACACCCCAAACAAGAACGGGATAAACCCTAAAAACGAAAGAAAACCCCAAAAGCCATAGATCCACACCAAAAGTCCCCCTAAACCTACCTGATGTTCTCCAAAACCCACAATTTACACTTTTCCACCATGATGACCACGGAAAACCCAACAGAGAACCCAAAACACGTCAAAAACACCCCAAACAAGAACAGGATCACCCCCAAAACCAAAGAAAACCCCAAAAAGCACGGATCCAATCCCAAAACCACTCTAAACGTACCTGATGTTCTCCAAATCCAAATGTCCACTCCCAACCACCATAAAACCCATTAGGAACTCAACGAAACCCAACGGAAACCCCAAAACACGTCAAAAACACCCCAAAAAAGAACTGAATCAGAAGAAAAAACACCAAAAACTATGAATTTCCCCACAAAACCACCCTAAACTCACCTGATCTTCTTCAAAACCCACAATCCACTCCCATTTCCCTTAAGGACCAACGAGAATCCAACTAAAACCCAACGGAGACCCCAAAACAAGTCAAAAACACCCCAAACAAGAACGGAATCACCCCCAAAACTGGAAGAAAATCCCCAAAAAACATAGATCCACCCCAAAACGACACTAAACCTACCTGATCTTCTCCAAAACACGCAAGTTAAACTTTTCCAACATGATGAAAAACAAGAACCCAACAAAACCCAACAGAGACCCCAAAACATGTCAAAAACACCCCAAAAAAGAACGGGATCACCCCCAAAACTGGAAGAAAATTCCCCCCCCAAAAATTTACAATTTTCACCATGATGACCAACATGAACCAAACGAAAACCCAAAAGGAGACACCAAAACACGTCAAAAACACCCCAAAAAAGAAAGGGATCACCCATAAACTGGAAGAAAATCCCCAAAAAGCACAGATCCAATCCCAAAACCTGCCTAAACCTACCTGATGTTCTCCAAAACCCACAAATTTACCCTTTTCCACCATGATGACCATGGAAAACCCAACGAAACCCAATGGAGACAAAAAACATGGCAAAAAAAAACAAAAACAAAAACAAAAACAAAAACAAAAAAGAACAGGATCTCCCCAAAAAAGAGAAGAAAACCCCAAATGCCATAGATCCACCCCAAAAGTCCCCCTAAGCCTACCTGATGTTCTCCAAAACCCACGATTTACCCTTTTTCACAATGATGACCAACGAGAACCCAACAAAACCCAACGGACAACCCCAAAACACGTCAAAAACACCCCAAAAAAGAACAGGATCACCCCAAAAAACAGAAGAAAACCCCAAATACCATGAATCCACCCCAAAAGTCCCCCTAAACCTACCTGAAGTTCTCCAAAACCCACAATTTACCCTTTTCCACCAAGATGCCAACAGAAAACCCAACGAAACCCAACAGAGACATCAAAACATGTCAAAAACACCCCAAAAAAGAACGGGATAACCCCCAAAACTGGAAGAAAATCCCCAAAAAGCATGGATCCAATTCCAAAACCACCCTAAACCTACCTGATCTTCTCCAAATCCCAAAGTCCACTCCCAACCACCACAAAACCCATTAGGAACTCAACAAAATGCAACAGAAACCCCAAAACACCTCAAAAACACCCCAAAAGCAAACCGGATCAGAAGAAAATACGTGATTTAACCCCAAGAAAACCCTTAAACCTACCTGATCTTCTCCAAATCCCAAAATCCACTCCCACCCACCATAAAACCCATTAGGAACTCAACAAAACGCAACGGAAACCCCAAAACACATCAAAAACACCCCAAAAAAGAACTGGATCAGAAGAAAAAAAAAACAAAACTATGCATTTCCCTCCCAAATCACCCTAAACTTACCTGATCTTCTTCAAAACCCACAATCCACTCCCATTTAGCTTAACGACCAACGAGAACCCAACAAAACCCAACGGAGACCCCAAAAACGTCAAAAACACCCCAAAAAAGAACTGGTTCAACCCCAACAACGAAAGAAAACCCCAAAAGCCATAGATCCACACCAAAAATCCCCCTAAACCAACCTGAAGTTCTCCAAAACCCACAGTTTACACTTTTCCACATTGATGACCATGGAAAACCCAACGAAACCCAACGGAGACCACAAAACACGTCAAAAAAAAAAAAAAAAAAAAAAAAAAAAAAAAAAAAAGAAAGGGATCACCCCCAAAATTGGAAGAAAATCCTTCAAAATCATAGATCCACCCCAAAACCACCCTAAACCTACCTGATGATCTCCAAAACCCACAATTTACAATTTTCCAACATGATGACCATGGAAAACCCAACGAAACCCAACGGAGACCCCAAAAGAAGTCAAAAACACCCCAAACAAGAACGGGATAAACCCTAAAAACGAAAGAAAACCCCAAAAGCCATAGATCCACACCAAAAGTCCCCCTAAACCTACCTGATGTTCTCCAAAACCCACAATTTACACTTTTCCACCATGATGACCACGGAAAACCCAACAGAGAACCCAAAACACGTCAAAAACACCCCAAACAAGAACAGGATCACCCCCAAAACCAAAGAAAACCCCAAAAAGCACGGATCCAATCCCAAAACCACTCTAAACGTACCTGATGTTCTCCAAATCCAAATGTCCACTCCCAACCACCATAAAACCCATTAGGAACTCAACGAAACCCAACGGAAACCCCAAAACACGTCAAAAACACCCCAAAAAAGAACTGAATCAGAAGAAAAAACACCAAAAACTATGAATTTCCCCACAAAACCACCCTAAACTCACCTGATCTTCTTCAAAACCCACAATCCACTCCCATTTCCCTTAAGGACCAACGAGAATCCAACTAAAACCCAACGGAGACCCCAAAACAAGTCAAAAACACCCCAAACAAGAACGGAATCACCCCCAAAACTGGAAGAAAATCCCCAAAAAACATAGATCCACCCCAAAACGACACTAAACCTACCTGATCTTCTCCAAAACACGCAAGTTAAACTTTTCCAACATGATGAAAAACAAGAACCCAACAAAACCCAACAGAGACCCCAAAACATGTCAAAAACACCCCAAAAAAGAACGGGATCACCCCCAACACTGGAAGAAAATTCCCCCCCCAAAAATTTACAATTTTCACCATGATGACCAACATGAACCAAACGAAAACCCAAAAGGAGACACCAAAACACGTCAAAAACACCCCAAAAAAGAAAGGGATCACCCATAAACTGGAAGAAAATCCCCCAAAAGCACAGATCCAATCCCAAAACCTGCCTAAACCTACCTGATGTTCTCCAAAACCCACAAATTTACCCTTTTCCACCATGATGACCATGGAAAACCCAACGAAACCCAATGGAGACAAAAAATATGTCAAAAAAAAAAAAAAAAAACAAAAAAAAAAAAAAAAAAACAAAAAAGAACAGGATCTCCCCAAAAAAGAGAAGAAAACCCCAAATGCCATAGATCCACCCCAAAAGTCACCCTAAGCCTACCTGATGTTCTCCAAAACCCACGATTTACCCTTTTTCACAATGATGACCAACGAGAACCCAACAAAACCCAACGGACAACCCCAAAACACGTCAAAAACACCCCAAAAAAGAACAGGATCACCCCAAAAAACAGAAGAAAACCCCAAATACCATGAATCCACCCCAAAAGTCCCCCTAAACCTACCTGAAGTTCTCCAAAACCCACAATTTACCCTTTTCCACCAAGATGCCAACAGAAAACCCAACGAAACCCAACAGAGACATCAAAACATGTCAAAAACACCCCAAAAAAGAACGGGATAACCCCCAAAACTGGAAGAAAATCCCCAAAAAGCATGGATCCAATTCCAAAACCACCCTAAACCTACCTGATCTTCTCCAAATCCCAAAGTCCACTCCCAACCACCAGAAAACCCATTAGGAACTCAACAAAATGCAACAGAAACCCCAAAACACCTCAAAAACACCCCAAAAGCAAACCGGATCAGAAGAAAATACGTGATTTAACCCCAAGAAAACCCTTAAACCTACCTGATCTTCTCCAAATCCCAAAATCCACTCCCACCCACCATAAAACCCATTAGGAACTCAACAAAACGCAACGGAAACCCCAAAACACGTCAAAAACACCCCAAAAAAGAACTGGATCAGAAGAAAAAAAAAACAAAACTATGCATTTCCCTCCCAAATCACCCTAAACTTACCTGATCTTCTTCAAAACCCACAATCCACTCCCATTTAGCTTAACGACCAACGAGAACCCAACAAAACCCAACGGAGACCCCAAAAACGTCAAAAACACCCCAAAAAAGAACTGGTTCAACCCCAACAACGAAAGAAAACCCCAAAAGCCATAGATCCACACCAAAAATCCCCCTAAACCAACCTGAAGTTCTCCAAAACCCACAGTTTACACTTTTCCACATTGATGACCATGGAAAACCCAACGAAACCCAACGGAGACCACAAAACACGTCAAAAAAAAAAAAAAAAAAAAAAAAAAAAAAAAAAAAAGAAAGGGATCACCCCCAAAATTGGAAGAAAATCCTTCAAAATCATAGATCCACCCCAAAACCACCCTAAACCTACCTGATGATCTCCAAAACCCACAATTTACAATTTTCCAACATGATGACCATGGAAAACCCAACGAAACCCAACGGAGACCCCAAAAGAAGTCAAAAACACCCCAAACAAGAACGGGATAAACCCTAAAAACGAAAGAAAACCCCAAAAGCCATAGATCCACACCAAAAGTCCCCCTAAACCTACCTGATGTTCTCCAAAACCCACAATTTACACTTTTCCACCATGATGACCACGGAAAACCCAACAGAGAACCCAAAACACGTCAAAAACACCCCAAACAAGAACAGGATCACCCCAAAAAACAGAAGAAAACCCCAAATACCATGAATCCACCCCAAAAGTCCCCCTAAACCTACCTGAAGTTCTCCAAAACCCACAATTTACCCTTTTCCACCAAGATGCCAACAGAAAACCCAACGAAACCCAACAGAGACATCAAAACATGTCAAAAACACCCCAAAAAAGAACGGGATAACCCCCAAAACTGGAAGAAAATCCCCAAAAAGCATGGATCCAATTCCAAAACCACCCTAAACCTACCTGATCTTCTCCAAATCCCAAAGTCCACTCCCAACCACCAGAAAACCCATTAGGAACTCAACAAAATGCAACAGAAACCCCAAAACACCTCAAAAACACCCCAAAAGCAAACCGGATCAGAAGAAAATACGTGATTTAACCCCAAGAAAACCCTTAAACCTACCTGATCTTCTCCAAATCCCAAAATCCACTCCCACCCACCATAAAACCCATTAGGAACTCAACAAAACGCAACGGAAACCCCAAAACACGTCAAAAACACCCCAAAAAAGAACTGGATCAGAAGAAAAAAAAAACAAAACTATGCATTTCCCTCCCAAATCACCCTAAACTTACCTGATCTTCTTCAAAACCCACAATCCACTCCCATTTAGCTTAACGACCAACGAGAACCCAACAAAACCCAACGGAGACCCCAAAAACGTCAAAAACACCCCAAAAAAGAACTGGTTCAACCCCAACAACGAAAGAAAACCCCAAAAGCCATAGATCCACACCAAAAATCCCCCTAAACCAACCTGAAGTTCTCCAAAACCCACAGTTTACACTTTTCCACATTGATGACCATGGAAAACCCAACGAAACCCAACGGAGACCACAAAACACGTCAAAAAAAAAAAAAAAAAAAAAAAAAAAAAAAAAAAAAAGAAAGGGATCACCCCCAAAATTGGAAGAAAATCCTTCAAAATCATAGATCCACCCCAAAACCACCCTAAACCTACCTGATGATCTCCAAAACCCACAATTTACAATTTTCCAACATGATGACCATGGAAAACCCAACGAAACCCAACGGAGACCCCAAAAGAAGTCAAAAACACCCCAAACAAGAACGGGATAAACCCTAAAAACGAAAGAAAACCCCAAAAGCCATAGATCCACACCAAAAGTCCCCCTAAACCTACCTGATGTTCTCCAAAACCCACAATTTACACTTTTCCACCATGATGACCACGGAAAACCCAACAGAGAACCCAAAACACGTCAAAAACACCCCAAACAAGAACAGGATCACCCCCAAAACCAAAGAAAACCCCAAAAAGCACGGATCCAATCCCAAAACCACTCTAAACGTACCTGATGTTCTCCAAATCCAAATGTCCACTCCCAACCACCATAAAACCCATTAGGAACTCAACGAAACCCAACGGAAACCCCAAAACACGTCAAAAACACCCCAAAAAAGAACTGAATCAGAAGAAAAAACACCAAAAACTATGAATTTCCCCACAAAACCACCCTAAACTCACCTGATCTTCTTCAAAACCCACAATCCACTCCCATTTCCCTTAAGGACCAACGAGAATCCAACTAAAACCCAACGGAGACCCCAAAACAAGTCAAAAACACCCCAAACAAGAACGGAATCACCCCCAAAACTGGAAGAAAATCCCCAAAAAACATAGATCCACCCCAAAACGACACTAAACCTACCTGATCTTCTCCAAAACACGCAAGTTAAACTTTTCCAACATGATGAAAAACAAGAACCCAACAAAACCCAACAGAGACCCCAAAACATGTCAAAAACACCCCAAAAAAGAACGGGATCACCCCCAACACTGGAAGAAAATTCCCCCCCCAAAAATTTACAATTTTCACCATGATGACCAACATGAACCAAACGAAAACCCAAAAGGAGACACCAAAACACGTCAAAAACACCCCAAAAAAGAAAGGGATCACCCATAAACTGGAAGAAAATCCCCCAAAAGCACAGATCCAATCCCAAAACCTGCCTAAACCTACCTGATGTTCTCCAAAACCCACAAATTTACCCTTTTCCACCATGATGACCATGGAAAACCCAACGAAACCCAATGGAGACAAAAAATATGTCAAAAAAAAAAAAAAAAAAAAAAAAAAAAAACAAAAAAGAACAGGATCTCCCCAAAAAAGAGAAGAAAACCCCAAATGCCATAGATCCACCCCAAAAGTCACCCTAAGCCTACCTGATGTTCTCCAAAACCCACGATTTACCCTTTTTCACAATGATGACCAACGAGAACCCAACAAAACCCAACGGACAACCCCAAAACACGTCAAAAACACCCCAAAAAAGAACAGGATCACCCCAAAAAACAGAAGAAAACCCCAAATACCATGAATCCACCCCAAAAGTCCCCCTAAACCTACCTGAAGTTCTCCAAAACCCACAATTTACCCTTTTCCACCAAGATGCCAACAGAAAACCCAACGAAACCCAACAGAGACATCAAAACATGTCAAAAACACCCCAAAAAAGAACGGGATAACCCCCAAAACTGGAAGAAAATCCCCAAAAAGCATGGATCCAATTCCAAAACCACCCTAAACCTACCTGATCTTCTCCAAATCCCAAAGTCCACTCCCAACCACCACAAAACCCATTAGGAACTCAACAAAATGCAACAGAAACCCCAAAACACCTCAAAAACACCCCAAAAGCAAACCGGATCAGAAGAAAATACGTGATTTAACCCCAAGAAAACCCTTAAACCTACCTGATCTTCTCCAAATCCCAAAATCCACTCCCACCCACCATAAAACCCATTAGGAACTCAACAAAACGCAACGGAAACCCCAAAACACGTCAAAAACACCCCAAAAAAGAACTGGATCAGAAGAAAAAAAAAACAAAACTATGCATTTCCCTCCCAAATCACCCTAAACTTACCTGATCTTCTTCAAAACCCACAATCCACTCCCATTTAGCTTAACGACCAACGAGAACCCAACAAAACCCAACAGAGACCCCAAAAACGTCAAAAACACCCCAAAAAAGAACTGGTTCAACCCCAACAACGAAAGAAAACCCCAAAAGCCATAGATCCACACCAAAAATCCCCCTAAACCAACCTGAAGTTCTCCAAAACCCACAGTTTACACTTTTCCACATTGATGACCATGGAAAACCCAACGAAACCCAACGGAGACCACAAAACACGTCAAAAAAAAAAAAAAAAAAAAAAAAAAGAAAGGGATCACCCCCAAAATTGGAAGAAAATCCTTCAAAATCATAGATCCACCCCAAAACCACCCTAAACCTACCTGATGATCTCCAAAACCCACAATTTACAATTTTCCAACATGATGACCATGGAAAACCCAACGAAACCCAACGGAGACCCCAAAAGAAGTCAAAAACACCCCAAACAAGAACGGGATAAACCCTAAAAACGAAAGAAAACCCCAAAAGCCATAGATCCACACCAAAAGTCCCCCTAAACCTACCTGATGTTCTCCAAAACCCACAATTTACACTTTTCCACCATGATGACCACGGAAAACCCAACAGAGAACCCAAAACACGTCAAAAACACCCCAAACAAGAACAGGATCACCCCCAAAACCAAAGAAAACCCCAAAAAGCACGGATCCAATCCCAAAACCACTCTAAACGTACCTGATGTTCTCCAAATCCAAATGTCCACTCCCAACCACCATAAAACCCATTAGGAACTCAACGAAACCCAACGGAAACCCCAAAACACGTCAAAAACACCCCAAAAAAGAACTGAATCAGAAGAAAAAACACCAAAAACTATGAATTTCCCCACAAAACCACCCTAAACTCACCTGATCTTCTTCAAAACCCACAATCCACTCCCATTTCCCTTAAGGACCAACGAGAATCCAACTAAAACCCAACGGAGACCCCAAAACAAGTCAAAAACACCCCAAACAAGAACGGAATCACCCCCAAAACTGGAAGAAAATCCCCAAAAAACATAGATCCACCCCAAAACGACACTAAACCTACCTGATCTTCTCCAAAACACGCAAGTTAAACTTTTCCAACATGATGAAAAACAAGAACCCAACAAAACCCAACAGAGACCCCAAAACATGTCAAAAACACCCCAAAAAAGAACGGGATCACCCCCAAAACTGGAAGAAAATTCCCCCCCCAAAAATTTACAATTTTCACCATGATGACCAACATGAACCAAACGAAAACCCAAAAGGAGACACCAAAACACGTCAAAAACACCCCAAAAAAGAAAGGGATCACCCATAAACTGGAAGAAAATCCCCCAAAAGCACAGATCCAATCCCAAAACCAGCCTAAACCTACCTGATGTTCTCCAAAACCCACAAATTTACCCTTTTCCACCATGATGACCATGGAAAACCCAACGAAACCCAATGGAGACAAAAAACATGTCAAAAAAAAAAAAAAAAAAAAAAAAAAAAAAAAAAAGAACAGGATCTCCCCAAAAAAGAGAAGAAAACCCCAAATGCCATAGATCCACCCCAAAAGTCCCCCTAAGCCTACCTGATGTTCTCCAAAACCCACGATTTACCCTTTTTCACAATGATGACCAACGAGAACCCAACAAAACCCAACGGACAACCCCAAAACACGTCAAAAACACCCCAAAAAAGAACAGGATCACCCCAAAAAAACAGAAGAAAACCCCAAATACCATGAATCCACCCCAAAAGTCCCCCTAAACCTACCTGAAGTTCTCCAAAACCCACAATTTACCCTTTTCCACCAAGATGCCAACAGAAAACCCAACGAAACCCAACAGAGACATCAAAACATGTCAAAAACACCCCAAAAAAGAACGGGATAACCCCCAAAACTGGAAGAAAATCCCCAAAAAGCATGGATCCAATTCCAAAACCACCCTAAACCTACCTGATCTTCTCCAAATCCCAAAGTCCACTCCCAACCACCACAAAACCCATTAGGAACTCAACAAAATGCAACAGAAACCCCAAAACACCTCAAAAACACCCCAAAAGCAAACCGGATCAGAAGAAAATACGTGATTTAACCCCAAGAAAACCCTTAAACCTACCTGATCTTCTCCAAATCCCAAAATCCACTCCCACCCACCATAAAACCCATTAGGAACTCAACAAAACGCAACGGAAACCCCAAAACACGTCAAAAACACCCCAAAAAAGAACTGGATCAGAAGAAAAAAAAAACAAAACTATGCATTTCCCTCCCAAATCACCCTAAACTTACCTGATCTTCTTCAAAACCCACAATCCACTCCCATTTAGCTTAACGACCAACGAGAACCCAACAAAACCCAACGGAGACCCCAAAAACGTCAAAAACACCCCAAAAAAGAACTGGTTCAACCCCAAAAACGAAAGAAAACCCCAAAAGCCATAGATCCACACCAAAAATCCCCCTAAACCAACCTGAATTTCTCCAAAACCCACAATTTACACTTTTCCACATTGATGACCATGGAAAACCCAACGAAACCCAACAGAGACCACAAAACACGTCAAAAAAAAAAAAAAAAAAAAAAAAAAAAAAAAAAAAAAAAAAAAAAAAAAAAAAAGAAAGGGATCACCCCCAAAATTGGAAGAAAATCCTTCAAAATCATAGATCCACCCCAAAACCACCCTAAACCTACCTGATGATCTCCAAAACCCACAATTTACAATTTTCCAACATGATGACCATGGAAAACCCAACGAAACCCAACGGAGACCCCAAAAGAAGTCAAAAACACCCCAAACAAGAACGGGATAAACCCTAAAAACGAAAGAAAACCCCAAAAGCCATAGATCCACACCAAAAGTCCCCCTAAACCTACCTGATGTTCTCCAAAACCCACAATTTACACTTTTCCACCATGATGACCACGGAAAACCCAACAGAGAACCCAAAACACATCAAAAACACCCCAAACAAGAACAGGATCACCCCCAAAACCAAAGAAAACCCCAAAAAGCACGGATCCAATCCCAAAACCACTCTAAACGTACCTGATGTTCTCCAAATCCAAATGTCCACTCCCAACCACCATAAAACCCATTAGGAACTCAACGAAACCCAACGGAAACCCCAAAACACGTCAAAAACACCCCAAAAAAGAACTGAATCAGAAGAAAAAACACCAAAAACTATGAATTTCCCCACAAAACCACCCTAAACTCACCTGATCTTCTTCAAAACCCACAATCCACTCCCATTTCCCTTAAGGACCAACGAGAATCCAACTAAAACCCAACGGAGACCCCAAAACAAGTCAAAAACACCCCAAACAAGAACGGAATCACCCCCAAAACTGGAAGAAAATCCCCAAAAAACATAGATCCACCCCAAAACGACACTAAACCTACCTGATCTTCTCCAAAACACGCAAGTTAAACTTTTCCAACATGATGAAAAACAAGAACCCAACAAAACCCAACAGAGACCCCAAAACATGTCAAAAACACCCCAAAAAAGAACGGGATCACCCCCAAAACTGGAAGAAAATTCCCCCCCCAAAAATTTACAATTTTCACCATGATGACCAACATGAACCAAACGAAAATCCAAAAGGAGACACCAAAACACGTCAAAAACACCCCAAAAAAGAAAGGGATCACCCATAAACTGGAAGAAAATCCCCCAAAAGCACAGATCCAATCCCAAAACCAGCCTAAACCTACCTGATGTTCTCCAAAACCCACAAATTTACCCTTTTCCACCATGATGACCATGGAAAACCCAACGAAACCCAATGGAGACAAAAAACATGTCAAAAAAAAAAAAAAAAAAAAAAAAAAAAAAAAAAAAGAACAGGATCTCCCCAAAAAAGAGAAGAAAACCCCAAATGCCATAGATCCACCCCAAACGTCCCCCTAAGCCTACCTGATGTTCTCCAAAACCCACGATTTACCCTTTTTCACAATGATGACCAACGAGAACCCAACAAAACCCAACGGACAACCCCAAAACACGTCAAAAACACCCCAAAAAAGAACAGGATCACCCCAAAAAAACAGAAGAAAACCCCAAATACCATGAATCCACCCCAAAAGTCCCCCTAAACCTACCTGAAGTTCTCCAAAACCCACAATTTACCCTTTTCCACCAAGATGCCAACAGAAAACCCAACGAAACCCAACAGAGACATCAAAACATGTCAAAAACACCCCAAAAAAGAACGGGATAACCCCCAAAACTGGAAGAAAATCCCCAAAAAGCATGGATCCAATTCCAAAACCACCCTAAACCTACCTGATCTTCTCCAAATCCCAAAGTCCACTCCCAACCACCACAAAACCCATTAGGAACTCAACAAAATGCAACAGAAACCCCAAAACACCTCAAAAACACCCCAAAAGCAAACCGGATCAGAAGAAAATACGTGATTTAACCCCAAGAAAACCCTTAAACCTACCTGATCTTCTCCAAATCCCAAAATCCACTCCCACCCACCATAAAACCCATTAGGAACTCAACAAAACGCAACGGAAACCCCAAAACACGTCAAAAACACCCCAAAAAAGAACTGGATCAGAAGAAAAAAAAAACAAAACTATGCATTTCCCTCCCAAATCACCCTAAACTTACCTGATCTTCTTCAAAACCCACAATCCACTCCCATTTAGCTTAACGACCAACGAGAACCCAACAAAACCCAACGGAGACCCCAAAAACGTCAAAAACACCCCAAAAAAGAACTGGTTCAACCCCAAAAACGAAAGAAAACCCCAAAAGCCATAGATCCACACCAAAAATCCCCCTAAACCAACCTGAAGTTCTCCAAAACCCACAATTTACACTTTTCCACATTGATGACCATGGAAAACCCAACGAAACCCAACAGAGACCACAAAACACGTCAAAAAAAAAAAAAAAAAAAAAAAAAAAAAAAAAAAAAGAAAGGGATCACCCCCAAAATTGGAAGAAAATCCTTCAAAATCATAGATCCACCCCAAAACCACCCTAAACCTACCTGATGATCTCCAAAACCCACAATTTACAATTTTCCAACATGATGACCATGGAAAACCCAACGAAACCCAACGGAGACCCCAAAAGAAGTCAAAAACACCCCAAACAAGAACGGGATAAACCCTAAAAACGAAAGAAAACCCCAAAAGCCATAGATCCACACCAAAAGTCCCCCTAAACCTACCTGATGTTCTCCAAAACCCACAATTTACACTTTTCCACCATGATGACCACGGAAAACCCAACAGAGAACCCAAAACACGTCAAAAACACCCCAAACAAGAACAGGATCACCCCCAAAACCAAAGAAAACCCCAAAAAGCACGGATCCAATCCCAAAACCACTCTAAACGTACCTGATGTTCTCCAAATCCAAATGTCCACTCCCAACCACCATAAAACCCATTAGGAACTCAACGAAACCCAACGGAAACCCCAAAACACGTCAAAAACACCCCAAAAAAGAACTGAATCAGAAGAAAAAACACCAAAAACTATGAATTTCCCCACAAAACCACCCTAAACTCACCTGATCTTCTTCAAAACCCACAATCCACTCCCATTTCCCTTAAGGACCAACGAGAATCCAACTAAAACCCAACGGAGACCCCAAAACAAGTCAAAAACACCCCAAACAAGAACGGAATCACCCCCAAAACTGGAAGAAAATCCCCAAAAAACATAGATCCACCCCAAAACGACACTAAACCTACCTGATCTTCTCCAAAACACGCAAGTTAAACTTTTCCAACATGATGAAAAACAAGAACCCAACAAAACCCAACAGAGACCCCAAAACATGTCAAAAACACCCCAAAAAAGAACGGGATCACCCCCAAAACTGGAAGAAAATTCCCCCCCCAAAAATTTACAATTTTCACCATGATGACCAACATGAACCAAACGAAAACCCAAAAGGAGACACCAAAACACGTCAAAAACACCCCAAAAAAGAAAGGGATCACCCATAAACTGGAAGAAAATCCCCAAAAAGCACAGATCCAATCCCAAAACCAGCCTAAACCTACCTGATGTTCTCCAAAACCCACAAATTTACCCTTTTCCACCATGATGACCATGGAAAACCCAACGAAACCCAATGGAGACAAAAAACATGTCAAAAAAAAAAAAAAAAAAAAAAAAAAAAAAAAAAAAAGAACAGGATCTCCCCAAAAAAGAGAAGAAAACCCCAAATGCCATAGATCCACCCCAAACGTCCCCCTAAGCCTACCTGATGTTCTCCAAAACCCACGATTTACCCTTTTTCACAATGATGACCAACGAGAACCCAACAAAACCCAACGGACAACCCCAAAACACGTCAAAAACACCCCAAAAAAGAACAGGATCACCCCAAAAAAACAGAAGAAAACCCCAAATACCATGAATCCACCCCAAAAGTCCCCCTAAACCTACCTGAAGTTCTCCAAAACCCACAATTTACCCTTTTCCACCAAGATGCCAACAGAAAACCCAACGAAACCCAACAGAGACATCAAAACATGTCAAAAACACCCCAAAAAAGAACGGGATAACCCCCAAAACTGGAAGAAAATCCCCAAAAAGCATGGATCCAATTCCAAAACCACCCTAAACCTACCTGATCTTCTCCAAATCCCAAAGTCCACTCCCAACCACCACAAAACCCATTAGGAACTCAACAAAATGCAACAGAAACCCCAAAACACCTCAAAAACACCCCAAAAGCAAACCGGATCAGAAGAAAATACGTGATTTAACCCCAAGAAAACCCTTAAACCTACCTGATCTTCTCCAAATCCCAAAATCCACTCCCACCCACCATAAAACCCATTAGGAACTCAACAAAACGCAACGGAAACCCCAAAACACGTCAAAAACACCCCAAAAAAGAACTGGATCAGAAGAAAAAAAAAACAAAACTATGCATTTCCCTCCCAAATCACCCTAAACTTACCTGATCTTCTTCAAAACCCACAATCCACTCCCATTTAGCTTAACGACCAACGAGAACCCAACAAAACCCAACGGAGACCCCAAAAACGTCAAAAACACCCCAAAAAAGAACTGGTTCAACCCCAAAAACGAAAGAAAACCCCAAAAGCCATAGATCCACACCAAAAATCCCCCTAAACCAACCTGAAGTTCTCCAAAACCCACAATTTACACTTTTCCACATTGATGACCATGGAAAACCCAACGAAACCCAACAGAGACCACAAAACACGTCAAAAAAAAAAAAAAAAAAAAAAAAAAAAAAAAAGAAAAGAAAGGGATCACCCCCAAAATTGGAAGAAAATCCTTCAAAATCATAGATCCACCCCAAAACCACCCTAAACCTACCTGATGATCTCCAAAACCCACAATTTACAATTTTCCAACATGATGACCATGGAAAACCCAACGAAACCCAACGGAGACCCCAAAAGAAGTCAAAAACACCCCAAACAAGAACGGGATAAACCCTAAAAACGAAAGAAAACCCCAAAAGCCATAGATCCACACCAAAAGTCCCCCTAAACCTACCTGATGTTCTCCAAAACCCACAATTTACACTTTTCCACCATGATGACCACGGAAAACCCAACAGAGAACCCAAAACACGTCAAAAACACCCCAAACAAGAACAGGATCACCCCCAAAACCAAAGAAAACCCCAAAAAGCACGGATCCAATCCCAAAACCACTCTAAACGTACCTGATGTTCTCCAAATCCAAATGTCCACTCCCAACCACCATAAAACCCATTAGGAACTCAACGAAACCCAACGGAAACCCCAAAACACGTCAAAAACACCCCAAAAAAGAACTGAATCAGAAGAAAAAACACCAAAAACTATGAATTTCCCCACAAAACCACCCTAAACTCACCTGATCTTCTTCAAAACCCACAATCCACTCCCATTTCCCTTAAGGACCAACGAGAATCCAACTAAAACCCAACGGAGACCCCAAAACAAGTCAAAAACACCCCAAACAAGAACGGAATCACCCCCAAAACTGGAAGAAAATCCCCAAAAAACATAGATCCACCCCAAAACGACACTAAACCTACCTGATCTTCTCCAAAACACGCAAGTTAAACTTTTCCAACATGATGAAAAACAAGAACCCAACAAAACCCAACAGAGACCCCAAAACATGTCAAAAACACCCCAAAAAAGAACGGGATCACCCCCAACACTGGAAGAAAATTCCCCCCCCAAAAATTTACAATTTTCACCATGATGACCAACATGAACCAAACGAAAACCCAAAAGGAGACACCAAAACACGTCAAAAACACCCCAAAAAAGAAAGGGATCACCCATAAACTGGAAGAAAATCCCCCAAAAGCACAGATCCAATCCCAAAACCAGCCTAAACCTACCTGATGTTCTCCAAAACCCACAAATTTACCCTTTTCCACCATGATGACCATGGAAAACCCAACGAAACCCAATGGAGACAAAAAACATGTCAAAAAAAAAAAAAAAAAAAAAAAAACAAAAAAGAACAGGATCTCCCCAAAAAAGAGAAGAAAACCCCAAATGCCATAGATCCACCCCAAACGTCCCCCTAAGCCTACCTGATGTTCTCCAAAACCCACGATTTACCCTTTTTCACAATGATGACCAACGAGAACCCAACAAAACCCAACGGACAACCCCAAAACACGTCAAAAACACCCCAAAAAAGAACAGGATCACCCCAAAAAAACAGAAGAAAACCCCAAATACCATGAATCCACCCCAAAAGTCCCCCTAAACCTACCTGAAGTTCTCCAAAACCCACAATTTACCCTTTTCCACCAAGATGCCAACAGAAAACCCAACGAAACCCAACAGAGACATCAAAACATGTCAAAAACACCCCAAAAAAGAACGGGATAACCCCCAAAACTGGAAGAAAATCCCCAAAAAGCATGGATCCAATTCCAAAACCACCCTAAACCTACCTGATCTTCTCCAAATCCCAAAGTCCACTCCCAACCACCACAAAACCCATTAGGAACTCAACAAAATGCAACAGAAACCCCAAAACACCTCAAAAACACCCCAAAAGCAAACCGGATCAGAAGAAAATACGTGATTTAACCCCAAGAAAACCCTTAAACCTACCTGATCTTCTCCAAATCCCAAAATCCACTCCCACCCACCATAAAACCCATTAGGAACTCAACAAAACGCAACGGAAACCCCAAAACACGTCAAAAACACCCCAAAAAAGAACTGGATCAGAAGAAAAAAAAAACAAAACTATGCATTTCCCTCCCAAATCACCCTAAACTTACCTGATCTTCTTCAAAACCCACAATCCACTCCCATTTAGCTTAACGACCAACGAGAACCCAACAAAACCCAACGGAGACCCCAAAAACGTCAAAAACACCCCAAAAAAGAACTGGTTCAACCCCAACAACGAAAGAAAACCCCAAAAGCCATAGATCCACACCAAAAATCCCCCTAAACCAACCTGAAGTTCTCCAAAACCCACAGTTTACACTTTTCCACATTGATGACCATGGAAAACCCAACGAAACCCAACAGAGACCACAAAACACGTCAAAAAAAAAAAAAAAAAAAAAAAAAAGAAAGGGATCACCCCCAAAATTGGAAGAAAATCCTTCAAAATCATAGATCCACCCCAAAACCACCCTAAACCTACCTGATGATCTCCAAAACCCACAATTTACAATTTTCCAACATGATGACCATGGAAAACCCAACGAAACCCAACGGAGACCCCAAAAGAAGTCAAAAACACCCCAAACAAGAACGGGATAAACCCTAAAAACGAAAGAAAACCCCAAAAGCCATAGATCCACACCAAAAGTCCCCCTAAACCTACCTGATGTTCTCCAAAACCCACAATTTACACTTTTCCACCATGATGACCACGGAAAACCCAACAGAGAACCCAAAACACGTCAAAAACACCCCAAACAAGAACAGGATCACCCCCAAAACCAAAGAAAACCCCAAAAAGCACGGATCCAATCCCAAAACCACTCTAAACGTACCTGATGTTCTCCAAATCCAAATGTCCACTCCCAACCACCATAAAACCCATTAGGAACTCAACGAAACCCAACGGAAACCCCAAAACACGTCAAAAACACCCCAAAAAAGAACTGAATCAGAAGAAAAAACACCAAAAACTATGAATTTCCCCACAAAACCACCCTAAACTCACCTGATCTTCTTCAAAACCCACAATCCACTCCCATTTCCCTTAAGGACCAACGAGAATCCAACTAAAACCCAACGGAGACCCCAAAACAAGTCAAAAACACCCCAAACAAGAACGGAATCACCCCCAAAACTGGAAGAAAATCCCCAAAAAACATAGATCCACCCCAAAACGACACTAAACCTACCTGATCTTCTCCAAAACACGCAAGTTAAACTTTTCCAACATGATGAAAAACAAGAACCCAACAAAACCCAACAGAGACCCCAAAACATGTCAAAAACACCCCAAAAAAGAACGGGATCACCCCCAACACTGGAAGAAAATTCCCCCCCCAAAAATTTACAATTTTCACCATGATGACCAACATGAACCAAACGAAAACCCAAAAGGAGACACCAAAACACGTCAAAAACACCCCAAAAAAGAAAGGGATCACCCATAAACTGGAAGAAAATCCCCCAAAAGCACAGATCCAATCCCAAAACCAGCCTAAACCTACCTGATGTTCTCCAAAACCCACAAATTTACCCTTTTCCACCATGATGACCATGGAAAACCCAACGAAACCCAATGGAGACAAAAAACATGGCAAAAAAAAAAAAAAAAAAAAAAAAAAAAAAAAAAAAAAAAGAACAGGATCTCCCCAAAAAAGAGAAGAAAACCCCAAATGCCATAGATCCACCCCAAAAGTCCCCCTAAGCCTACCTGATGTTCTCCAAAACCCACGATTTACCCTTTTTCACAATGATGACCAACGAGAACCCAACAAAACCCAACGGACAACCCCAAAACACGTCAAAAACACCCCAAAAAAGAACAGGATCACCCCAAAAAACAGAAGAAAACCCCAAATACCATGAATCCACCCCAAAAGTCCCCCTAAACCTACCTGAAGTTCTCCAAAACCCACAATTTACCCTTTTCCACCAAGATGCCAACAGAAAACCCAACGAAACCCAACAGAGACATCAAAACATGTCAAAAACACCCCAAAAAAGAACGGGATAACCCCCAAAACTGGAAGAAAATCCCCAAAAAGCATGGATCCAATTCCAAAACCACCCTAAACCTACCTGATCTTCTCCAAATCCCAAAGTCCACTCCCAACCACCAGAAAACCCATTAGGAACTCAACAAAATGCAACAGAAACCCCAAAACACCTCAAAAACACCCCAAAAGCAAACCGGATCAGAAGAAAATACGTGATTTAACCCCAAGAAAACCCTTAAACCTACCTGATCTTCTCCAAATCCCAAAATCCACTCCCACCCACCATAAAACCCATTAGGAACTCAACAAAACGCAACGGAAACCCCAAAACACATCAAAAACACCCCAAAAAAGAACTGGATCAGAAGAAAAAAAAAACAAAACTATGCATTTCCCTCCCAAATCACCCTAAACTTACCTGATCTTCTTCAAAACCCACAATCCACTCCCATTTAGCTTAACGACCAACGAGAACCCAACAAAACCCAACGGAGACCCCAAAAACGTCAAAAACACCCCAAAAAAGAACTGGTTCAACCCCAACAATGAAAGAAAACCCCAAAAGCCATAGATCCACACCAAAAATCCCCCTAAACCAACCTGAAGTTCTCCAAAACCCACAATTTACACTTTTCCACATTGATGACCATGGAAAACCCAACGAAACCCAACGGAGACCACAAAACACATCAAAAAAAAAAAAAAAAAAAAAAAAAGAAAGGGATCACCCCCAAAATTGGAAGAAAATCCTTCAAAATCATAGATCCACCCCAAAACCACCCTAAACCTACCTGATGATCTCCAAAACCCACAATTTACAATTTTCCAACATGATGACCATGGAAAACCCAACGAAACCCAACGGAGACCCCAAAAGAAGTCAAAAACACCCCAAACAAGAACGGGATAAACCCTAAAAACGAAAGAAAACCCCAAAAGCCATAGATCCACACCAAAAGTCCCCCTAAACCTACCTGATGTTCTCCAAAACCCACAATTTACACTTTTCCACCATGATGACCACGGAAAACCCAACAGAGAACCCAAAACACGTCAAAAACACCCCAAACAAGAACAGGATCACCCCCAAAACCAAAGAAAACCCCAAAAAGCACGGATCCAATCCCAAAACCACTCTAAACGTACCTGATGTTCTCCAAATCCAAATGTCCACTCCCAACCACCATAAAACCCATTAGGAACTCAACGAAACCCAACGGAAACCCCAAAACACGTCAAAAACACCCCAAAAAAGAACTGAATCAGAAGAAAAAACACCAAAAACTATGAATTTCCCCACAAAACCACCCTAAACTCACCTGATCTTCTTCAAAACCCACAATCCACTCCCATTTCCCTTAAGGACCAACGAGAATCCAACTAAAACCCAACGGAGACCCCAAAACAAGTCAAAAACACCCCAAACAAGAACGGAATCACCCCCAAAACTGGAAGAAAATCCCCAAAAAACATAGATCCACCCCAAAACGACACTAAACCTACCTGATCTTCTCCAAAACACGCAAGTTAAACTTTTCCAACATGATGAAAAACAAGAACCCAACAAAACCCAACAGAGACCCCAAAACATGTCAAAAACACCCCAAAAAAGAACGGGATCACCCCCAACACTGGAAGAAAATTCCCCCCCCAAAAATTTACAATTTTCACCATGATGACCAACATGAACCAAACGAAAACCCAAAAGGAGACACCAAAACACGTCAAAAACACCCCAAAAAAGAAAGGGATCACCCATAAACTGGAAGAAAATCCCCCAAAAGCACAGATCCAATCCCAAAACCTGCCTAAACCTACCTGATGTTCTCCAAAACCCACAAATTTACCCTTTTCCACCATGATGACCATGGAAAACCCAACGAAACCCAATGGAGACAAAAAATATGTCAAAAACAAAAAAAAAACAAAAAAAAACAAAAAAGAACAGGATCTCCCCAAAAAAGAGAAGAAAACCCCAAATGCCATAGATCCACCCCAAAAGTCCCCCTAAGCCTACCTGATGTTCTCCAAAACCCACGATTTACCCTTTTTCACAATGATGACCAACGAGAACCCAACAAAACCCAACGGACAACCCCAAAACACGTCAAAAACACCCCAAAAAAGAACAGGATCACCCCAAAAAACAGAAGAAAACCCCAAATACCATGAATCCACCCCAAAAGTCCCCCTAAACCTACCTGAAGTTCTCCAAAACCCACAATTTACCCTTTTCCACCAAGATGCCAACAGAAAACCCAACGAAACCCAACAGAGACATCAAAACATGTCAAAAACACCCCAAAAAAGAACGGGATAACCCCCAAAACTGGAAGAAAATCCCCAAAAAGCATGGATCCAATTCCAAAACCACCCTAAACCTACCTGATCTTCTCCAAATCCCAAAGTCCACTCCCAACCACCACAAAACCCATTAGGAACTCAACAAAATGCAACAGAAACCCCAAAACACCTCAAAAACACCCCAAAAGCAAACCGGATCAGAAGAAAATACGTGATTTAACCCCAAGAAAACCCTTAAACCTACCTGATCTTCTCCAAATCCCAAAATCCACTCCCACCCACCATAAAACCCATTAGGAACTCAACAAAACGCAACGGAAACCCCAAAACACGTCAAAAACACCCCAAAAAAGAACTGGATCAGAAGAAAAAAAAAACAAAACTATGCATTTCCCTCCCAAATCACCCTAAACTTACCTGATCTTCTTCAAAACCCACAATCCACTCCCATTTAGCTTAACGACCAACGAGAACCCAACAAAACCCAACGGAGACCCCAAAAACGTCAAAAACACCCCAAAAAAGAACTGGTTCAACCCCAACAACGAAAGAAAACCCCAAAAGCCATAGATCCACACCAAAAATCCCCCTAAACCAACCTGAAGTTCTCCAAAACCCACAGTTTACACTTTTCCACATTGATGACCATGGAAAACCCAACGAAACCCAACGGAGACCACAAAACACGTCAAAAAAAAAAAAAAAAAAAAAAAAAAAAAAAAAAAGAAAGGGATCACCCCCAAAATTGGAAGAAAATCCTTCAAAATCATAGATCCACCCCAAAACCACCCTAAACCTACCTGATGATCTCCAAAACCCACAATTTACAATTTTCCAACATGATGACCATGGAAAACCCAACGAAACCCAACGGAGACCCCAAAAGAAGTCAAAAACACCCCAAACAAGAACGGGATAAACCCTAAAAACGAAAGAAAACCCCAAAAGCCATAGATCCACACCAAAAGTCCCCCTAAACCTACCTGATGTTCTCCAAAACCCACAATTTACACTTTTCCACCATGATGACCACGGAAAACCCAACAGAGAACCCAAAACACGTCAAAAACACCCCAAACAAGAACAGGATCACCCCCAAAACCAAAGAAAACCCCAAAAAGCACGGATCCAATCCCAAAACCACTCTAAACGTACCTGATGTTCTCCAAATCCAAATGTCCACTCCCAACCACCATAAAACCCATTAGGAACTCAACGAAACCCAACGGAAACCCCAAAACACGTCAAAAACACCCCAAAAAAGAACTGAATCAGAAGAAAAAACACCAAAAACTATGAATTTCCCCACAAAACCACCCTAAACTCACCTGATCTTCTTCAAAACCCACAATCCACTCCCATTTCCCTTAAGGACCAACGAGAATCCAACTAAAACCCAACGGAGACCCCAAAACAAGTCAAAAACACCCCAAACAAGAACGGAATCACCCCCAAAACTGGAAGAAAATCCCCAAAAAACATAGATCCACCCCAAAACGACACTAAACCTACCTGATCTTCTCCAAAACACGCAAGTTAAACTTTTCCAACATGATGAAAAACAAGAACCCAACAAAACCCAACAGAGACCCCAAAACATGTCAAAAACACCCCAAAAAAGAACGGGATCACCCCCAAAACTGGAAGAAAATTCCCCCCCCAAAAATTTACAATTTTCACCATGATGACCAACATGAACCAAACGAAAACCCAAAAGGAGACACCAAAACACGTCAAAAACACCCCAAAAAAGAAAGGGATCACCCATAAACTGGAAGAAAATCCCCCAAAAGCACAGATCCAATCCCAAAACCAGCCTAAACCTACCTGATGTTCTCCAAAACCCACAAATTTACCCTTTTCCACCATGATGACCATGGAAAACCCAACGAAACCCAATGGAGACAAAAAACGTCAAAAAAAAAAAAAAAAAAAAAAAAACAAAAAAACAAAAAAGAACAGGATCTCCCCAAAAAAGAGAAGAAAACCCCAAATGCCATAGATCCACCCCAAAAGTCCCCCTAAGCCTACCTGATGTTCTCCAAAACCCACGATTTACCCTTTTTCACAATGATGACCAACGAGAACCCAACAAAACCCAACGGACAACCCCAAAACACGTCAAAAACACCCCAAAAAAGAACAGGATCACCCCAAAAAACAGAAGAAAACCCCAAATACCATGAATCCACCCCAAAAGTCCCCCTAAACCTACCTGAAGTTCTCCAAAACCCACAATTTACCCTTTTCCACCAAGATGCCAACAGAAAACCCAACGAAACCCAACAGAGACATCAAAACATGTCAAAAACACCCCAAAAAAGAACGGGATAACCCCCAAAACTGGAAGAAAATCCCCAAAAAGCATGGATCCAATTCCAAAACCACCCTAAACCTACCTGATCTTCTCCAAATCCCAAAGTCCACTCCCAACCACCAGAAAACCCATTAGGAACTCAACAAAATGCAACAGAAACCCCAAAACACCTCAAAAACACCCCAAAAGCAAACCGGATCAGAAGAAAATACGTGATTTAACCCCAAGAAAACCCTTAAACCTACCTGATCTTCTCCAAATCCCAAAATCCACTCCCACCCACCATAAAACCCATTAGGAACTCAACAAAACGCAACGGAAACCCCAAAACACGTCAAAAACACCCCAAAAAAGAACTGGATCAGAAGAAAAAAAAAACAAAATTATGCATTTCCCTCCCAAATCACCCTAAACTTACCTGATCTTCTTCAAAACCCACAATCCACTCCCATTTAGCTTAACGACCAACGAGAACCCAACAAAACCCAACGGAGACCCCAAAAACGTCAAAAACACCCCAAAAAAGAACTGGTTCAACCCCAACAACGAAAGAAAACCCCAAAAGCCATAGATCCACACCAAAAATCCCCCTAAACCAACCTGAAGTTCTCCAAAACCCACAGTTTACACTTTTCCACATTGATGACCATGGAAAACCCAACGAAACCCAACGGAGACCACAAAACACGTCAAAAAAAAAAAAAAAAAAAAAAAAAAAAAAAAAAAAGAAAGGGATCACCCCCAAAATTGGAAGAAAATCCTTCAAAATCATAGATCCACCCCAAAACCACCCTAAACCTACCTGATGATCTCCAAAACCCACAATTTACAATTTTCCAACATGATGACCATGGAAAACCCAACGAAACCCAACGGAGACCCCAAAAGAAGTCAAAAACACCCCAAACAAGAACGGGATAAACCCTAAAAACGAAAGAAAACCCCAAAAGCCATAGATCCACACCAAAAGTCCCCCTAAACCTACCTGATGTTCTCCAAAACCCACAATTTACACTTTTCCACCATGATGACCACGGAAAACCCAACAGAGAACCCAAAACACGTCAAAAACACCCCAAACAAGAACAGGATCACCCCCAAAACCAAAGAAAACCCCAAAAAGCACGGATCCAATCCCAAAACCACTCTAAACGTACCTGATGTTCTCCAAATCCAAATGTCCACTCCCAACCACCATAAAACCCATTAGGAACTCAACGAAACCCAACGGAAACCCCAAAACACGTCAAAAACACCCCAAAAAAGAACTGAATCAGAAGAAAAAACACCAAAAACTATGAATTTCCCCACAAAACCACCCTAAACTCACCTGATCTTCTTCAAAACCCACAATCCACTCCCATTTCCCTTAAGGACCAACGAGAATCCAACTAAAACCCAACGGAGACCCCAAAACAAGTCAAAAACACCCCAAACAAGAACGGAATCACCCCCAAAACTGGAAGAAAATCCCCAAAAAACATAGATCCACCCCAAAACGACACTAAACCTACCTGATCTTCTCCAAAACACGCAAGTTAAACTTTTCCAACATGATGAAAAACAAGAACCCAACAAAACCCAACAGAGACCCCAAAACATGTCAAAAACACCCCAAAAAAGAACGGGATCACCCCCAAAACTGGAAGAAAATTCCCCCCCCAAAAATTTACAATTTTCACCATGATGACCAACATGAACCAAACGAAAACCCAAAAGGAGACACCAAAACACGTCAAAAACACCCCAAAAAAGAAAGGGATCACCCATAAACTGGAAGAAAATCCCCCAAAAGCACAGATCCAATCCCAAAACCAGCCTAAACCTACCTGATGTTCTCCAAAACCCACAAATTTACCCTTTTCCACCATGATGACCATGGAAAACCCAACGAAACCCAATGGAGACAAAAAACATGGCAAAAAAAAAAAAAAAAAAAAAAAAAAAAAAGAACAGGATCTCCCCAAAAAAGAGAAGAAAACCCCAAATGCCATAGATCCACCCCAAAAGTCCCCCTAAGCCTACCTGATGTTCTCCAAAACCCACGATTTACCCTTTTTCACAATGATGACCAACGAGAACCCAACAAAACCCAACGGACAACCCCAAAACACGTCAAAAACACCCCAAAAAAGAACAGGATCACCCCAAAAAAACAGAAGAAAACCCCAAATACCATGAATCCACCCCAAAAGTCCCCCTAAACCTACCTGAAGTTCTCCAAAACCCACAATTTACCCTTTTCCACCAAGATGCCAACAGAAAACCCAACGAAACCCAACAGAGACATCAAAACATGTCAAAAACACCCCAAAAAAGAACGGGATAACCCCCAAAACTGGAAGAAAATCCCCAAAAAGCATGGATCCAATTCCAAAACCACCCTAAACCTACCTGATCTTCTCCAAATCCCAAAGTCCACTCCCAACCACCAGAAAACCCATTAGGAACTCAACAAAATGCAACAGAAACCCCAAAACACCTCAAAAACACCCCAAAAGCAAACCGGATCAGAAGAAAATACGTGATTTAACCCCAAGAAAACCCTTAAACCTACCTGATCTTCTCCAAATCCCAAAATCCACTCCCACCCACCATAAAACCCATTAGGAACTCAACAAAACGCAACGGAAACCCCAAAACACGTCAAAAACACCCCAAAAAAGAACTGGATCAGAAGAAAAAAAAAACAAAACTATGCATTTCCCTCCCAAATCACCCTAAACTTACCTGATCTTCTTCAAAACCCACAATCCACTCCCATTTAGCTTAACGACCAACGAGAACCCAACAAAACCCAACGGAGACCCCAAAAACGTCAAAAACACCCCAAAAAAGAACTGGTTCAACCCCAACAACGAAAGAAAACCCCAAAAGCCATAGATCCACACCAAAAATCCCCCTAAACCAACCTGAAGTTCTCCAAAACCCACAGTTTACACTTTTCCACATTGATGACCATGGAAAACCCAACGAAACCCAACGGAGACCACAAAACACGTCAAAAAAAAAAAAAAAAAAAAAAAAAAAAAAAAGAAAGGGATCACCCCCAAAATTGGAAGAAAATCCTTCAAAATCATAGATCCACCCCAAAACCACCCTAAACCTACCTGATGATCTCCAAAACCCACAATTTACAATTTTCCAACATGATGACCATGGAAAACCCAACGAAACCCAACGGAGACCCCAAAAGAAGTCAAAAACACCCCAAACAAGAACGGGATAAACCCTAAAAACGAAAGAAAACCCCAAAAGCCATAGATCCACACCAAAAGTCCCCCTAAACCTACCTGATGTTCTCCAAAACCCACAATTTACACTTTTCCACCATGATGACCACGGAAAACCCAACAGAGAACCCAAAACACGTCAAAAACACCCCAAACAAGAACAGGATCACCCCCAAAACCAAAGAAAACCCCAAAAAGCACGGATCCAATCCCAAAACCACTCTAAACGTACCTGATGTTCTCCAAATCCAAATGTCCACTCCCAACCACCATAAAACCCATTAGGAACTCAACGAAACCCAACGGAAACCCCAAAACACGTCAAAAACACCCCAAAAAAGAACTGAATCAGAAGAAAAAACACCAAAAACTATGAATTTCCCCACAAAACCACCCTAAACTCACCTGATCTTCTTCAAAACCCACAATCCACTCCCATTTCCCTTAAGGACCAACGAGAATCCAACTAAAACCCAACGGAGACCCCAAAACAAGTCAAAAACACCCCAAACAAGAACGGAATCACCCCCAAAACTGGAAGAAAATCCCCAAAAAACATAGATCCACCCCAAAACGACACTAAACCTACCTGATCTTCTCCAAAACACGCAAGTTAAACTTTTCCAACATGATGAAAAACAAGAACCCAACAAAACCCAACAGAGACCCCAAAACATGTCAAAAACACCCCAAAAAAGAACGGGATCACCCCCAAAACTGGAAGAAAATTCCCCCCCCAAAAATTTACAATTTTCACCATGATGACCAACATGAACCAAACGAAAACCCAAAAGGAGACACCAAAACACGTCAAAAACACCCCAAAAAAGAAAGGGATCACCCATAAACTGGAAGAAAATCCCCCAAAAGCACAGATCCAATCCCAAAACCAGCCTAAACCTACCTGATGTTCTCCAAAACCCACAAATTTACCCTTTTCCACCATGATGACCATGGAAAACCCAACGAAACCCAATGGAGACAAAAAACATGGCAAAAAAAAACAAAAACAAAAACAAAAACAAAAACAAAAAAGAACAGGATCTCCCCAAAAAAGAGAAGAAAACCCCAAATGCCATAGATCCACCCCAAAAGTCCCCCTAAGCCTACCTGATGTTCTCCAAAACCCACGATTTACCCTTTTTCACAATGATGACCAACGAGAACCCAACAAAACCCAACGGACAACCCCAAAACACGTCAAAAACACCCCAAAAAAGAACAGGATCACCCCAAAAAACAGAAGAAAACCCCAAATACCATGAATCCACCCCAAAAGTCCCCCTAAACCTACCTGAAGTTCTCCAAAACCCACAATTTACCCTTTTCCACCAAGATGCCAACAGAAAACCCAACGAAACCCAACAGAGACATCAAAACATGTCAAAAACACCCCAAAAAAGAACGGGATAACCCCCAAAACTGGAAGAAAATCCCCAAAAAGCATGGATCCAATTCCAAAACCACCCTAAACCTACCTGATCTTCTCCAAATCCCAAAGTCCACTCCCAACCACCAGAAAACCCATTAGGAACTCAACAAAATGCAACAGAAACCCCAAAACACCTCAAAAACACCCCAAAAGCAAACCGGATCAGAAGAAAATACGTGATTTAACCCCAAGAAAACCCTTAAACCTACCTGATCTTCTCCAAATCCCAAAATCCACTCCCACCCACCATAAAACCCATTAGGAACTCAACAAAACGCAACGGAAACCCCAAAACACGTCAAAAACACCCCAAAAAAGAACTGGATCAGAAGAAAAAAAAAACAAAACTATGCATTTCCCTCCCAAATCACCCTAAACTTACCTGATCTTCTTCAAAACCCACAATCCACTCCCATTTAGCTTAACGACCAACGAGAACCCAACAAAACCCAACGGAGACCCCAAAAACGTCAAAAACACCCCAAAAAAGAACTGGTTCAACCCCAACAACGAAAGAAAACCCCAAAAGCCATAGATCCACACCAAAAATCCCCCTAAACCAACCTGAAGTTCTCCAAAACCCACAGTTTACACTTTTCCACATTGATGACCATGGAAAACCCAACGAAACCCAACGGAGACCACAAAACACGTCAAAAAAAAAAAAAAAAAAAAAAAAAAGAAAGGGATCACCCCCAAAATTGGAAGAAAATCCTTCAAAATCATAGATCCACCCCAAAACCACCCTAAACCTACCTGATGATCTCCAAAACCCACAATTTACAATTTTCCAACATGATGACCATGGAAAACCCAACGAAACCCAACGGAGACCCCAAAAGAAGTCAAAAACACCCCAAACAAGAACGGGATAAACCCTAAAAACGAAAGAAAACCCCAAAAGCCATAGATCCACACCAAAAGTCCCCCTAAACCTACCTGATGTTCTCCAAAACCCACAATTTACACTTTTCCACCATGATGACCACGGAAAACCCAACAGAGAACCCAAAACACGTCAAAAACACCCCAAACAAGAACAGGATCACCCCCAAAACCAAAGAAAACCCCAAAAAGCACGGATCCAATCCCAAAACCACTCTAAACGTACCTGATGTTCTCCAAATCCAAATGTCCACTCCCAACCACCATAAAACCCATTAGGAACTCAACGAAACCCAACGGAAACCCCAAAACACGTCAAAAACACCCCAAAAAAGAACTGAATCAGAAGAAAAAACACCAAAAACTATGAATTTCCCCACAAAACCACCCTAAACTCACCTGATCTTCTTCAAAACCCACAATCCACTCCCATTTCCCTTAAGGACCAACGAGAATCCAACTAAAACCCAACGGAGACCCCAAAACAAGTCAAAAACACCCCAAACAAGAACGGAATCACCCCCAAAACTGGAAGAAAATCCCCAAAAAACATAGATCCACCCCAAAACGACACTAAACCTACCTGATCTTCTCCAAAACACGCAAGTTAAACTTTTCCAACATGATGAAAAACAAGAACCCAACAAAACCCAACAGAGACCCCAAAACATGTCAAAAACACCCCAAAAAAGAACGGGATCACCCCCAAAACTGGAAGAAAATTCCCCCCCCAAAAATTTACAATTTTCACCATGATGACCAACATGAACCAAACGAAAACCCAAAAGGAGACACCAAAACACGTCAAAAACACCCCAAAAAAGAAAGGGATCACCCATAAACTGGAAGAAAATCCCCCAAAAGCACAGATCCAATCCCAAAACCTGCCTAAACCTACCTGATGTTCTCCAAAACCCACAAATTTACCCTTTTCCACCATGATGACCATGGAAAACCCAACGAAACCCAATGGAGACAAAAAATATGTCAAAAAAAAAAAAAAACAAAAAAAAAACAAAAAAGAACAGGATCTCCCCAAAAAAGAGAAGAAAACCCCAAATGCCATAGATCCACCCCAAAAGTCCCCCTAAGCCTACCTGATGTTCTCCAAAACCCACGATTTACCCTTTTTCACAATGATGACCAACGAGAACCCAACAAAACCCAACGGACAACCCCAAAACACGTCAAAAACACCCCAAAAAAGAACAGGATCACCCCAAAAAACAGAAGAAAACCCCAAATACCATGAATCCACCCCAAAAGTCCCCCTAAACCTACCTGAAGTTCTCCAAAACCCACAATTTACCCTTTTCCACCAAGATGCCAACAGAAAACCCAACGAAACCCAACAGAGACATCAAAACATGTCAAAAACACCCCAAAAAAGAACGGGATAACCCCCAAAACTGGAAGAAAATCCCCAAAAAGCATGGATCCAATTCCAAAACCACCCTAAACCTACCTGATCTTCTCCAAATCCCAAAGGCCACTCCCAACCACCAGAAAACCCATTAGGAACTCAACAAAATGCAACAGAAACCCCAAAACACCTCAAAAACACCCCAAAAGCAAACCGGATCAGAAGAAAATACGTGATTTAACCCCAAGAAAACCCTTAAACCTACCTGATCTTCTCCAAATCCCAAAATCCACTCCCACCCACCATAAAACCCATTAGGAACTCAACAAAACGCAACGGAAACCCCAAAACACGTCAAAAACACCCCAAAAAAGAACTGGATCAGAAGAAAAAAAAAACAAAACTATGCATTTCCCTCCCAAATCACCCTAAACTTACCTGATCTTCTTCAAAACCCACAATCCACTCCCATTTAGCTTAACGACCAACGAGAACCCAACAAAACCCAACGGAGACCCCAAAAACGTCAAAAACACCCCAAAAAAGAACTGGTTCAACCCCAACAACGAAAGAAAACCCCAAAAGCCATAGATCCACACCAAAAATCCCCCTAAACCAACCTGAAGTTCTCCAAAACCCACAGTTTACACTTTTCCACATTGATGACCATGGAAAACCCAACGAAACCCAACGGAGACCACAAAACACGTCAAAAAAAAAAAAAAAAAAAAAAAAAAAAAAAAAAAAAAAGAAAGGGATCACCCCCAAAATTGGAAGAAAATCCTTCAAAATCATAGATCCACCCCAAAACCACCCTAAACCTACCTGATGATCTCCAAAACCCACAATTTACAATTTTCCAACATGATGACCATGGAAAACCCAACGAAACCCAACGGAGACCCCAAAAGAAGTCAAAAACACCCCAAACAAGAACGGGATAAACCCTAAAAACGAAAGAAAACCCCAAAAGCCATAGATCCACACCAAAAGTCCCCCTAAACCTACCTGATGTTCTCCAAAACCCACAATTTACACTTTTCCACCATGATGACCACGGAAAACCCAACAGAGAACCCAAAACACGTCAAAAACACCCCAAACAAGAACAGGATCACCCCCAAAACCAAAGAAAACCCCAAAAAGCACGGATCCAATCCCAAAACCACTCTAAACGTACCTGATGTTCTCCAAATCCAAATGTCCACTCCCAACCACCATAAAACCCATTAGGAACTCAACGAAACCCAACGGAAACCCCAAAACACGTCAAAAACACCCCAAAAAAGAACTGAATCAGAAGAAAAAACACCAAAAACTATGAATTTCCCCACAAAACCACCCTAAACTCACCTGATCTTCTTCAAAACCCACAATCCACTCCCATTTCCCTTAAGGACCAACGAGAATCCAACTAAAACCCAACGGAGACCCCAAAACAAGTCAAAAACACCCCAAACAAGAACGGAATCACCCCCAAAACTGGAAGAAAATCCCCAAAAAACATAGATCCACCCCAAAACGACACTAAACCTACCTGATCTTCTCCAAAACACGCAAGTTAAACTTTTCCAACATGATGAAAAACAAGAACCCAACAAAACCCAACAGAGACCCCAAAACATGTCAAAAACACCCCAAAAAAGAACGGGATCACCCCCAACACTGGAAGAAAATTCCCCCCCCAAAAATTTACAATTTTCACCATGATGACCAACATGAACCAAACGAAAACCCAAAAGGAGACACCAAAACACGTCAAAAACACCCCAAAAAAGAAAGGGATCACCCATAAACTGGAAGAAAATCCCCCAAAAGCACAGATCCAATCCCAAAACCTGCCTAAACCTACCTGATGTTCTCCAAAACCCACAAATTTACCCTTTTCCACCATGATGACCATGGAAAACCCAACGAAACCCAATGGAGACAAAAAATATGTCAAAAAAAAAAAAAAACAAAAAAAACCAAAAAAGAACAGGATCTCCCCAAAAAAGAGAAGAAAACCCCAAATGCCATAGATCCACCCCAAAAGTCCCCCTAAGCCTACCTGATGTTCTCCAAAACCCACGATTTACCCTTTTTCACAATGATGACCAACGAGAACCCAACAAAACCCAACGGACAACCCCAAAACACGTCAAAAACACCCCAAAAAAGAACAGGATCACCCCAAAAAACAGAAGAAAACCCCAAATACCATGAATCCACCCCAAAAGTCCCCCTAAACCTACCTGAAGTTCTCCAAAACCCACAATTTACCCTTTTCCACCAAGATGCCAACAGAAAACCCAACGAAACCCAACAGAGACATCAAAACATGTCAAAAACACCCCAAAAAAGAACGGGATAACCCCCAAAACTGGAAGAAAATCCCCAAAAAGCATGGATCCAATTCCAAAACAACCATAAACCTACCTGATCTTCTCCAAATCCCAAAGTCCACTCCCAACCACCAGAAAACCCATTAGGAACTCAACAAAATGCAACAGAAACCCCAAAACACCTCAAAAACACCCCAAAAGCAAACCGGATCAGAAGAAAATACGTGATTTAACCCCAAGAAAACCCTTAAACCTACCTGATCTTCTCCAAATCCCAAAATCCACTCCCACCCACCATAAAACCCATTAGGAACTCAACAAAACGCAACGGAAACCCCAAAACACGTCAAAAACACCCCAAAAAAGAACTGGATCAGAAGAAAAAAAAAACAAAACTATGCATTTCCCTCCCAAATCACCCTAAACTTACCTGATCTTCTTCAAAACCCACAATCCACTCCCATTTAGCTTAACGACCAACGAGAACCCAACAAAACCCAACGGAGACCCCAAAAACGTCAAAAACACCCCAAAAAAGAACTGGTTCAACCCCAACAACGAAAGAAAACCCCAAAAGCCATAGATCCACACCAAAAATCCCCCTAAACCAACCTGAAGTTCTCCAAAACCCACAGTTTACACTTTTCCACATTGATGACCATGGAAAACGCAACGAAACCCAACGGAGACCACAAAACACGTCAAAAAAAAAAAAAAAAAAAAAAAAAAAAAAAAAAAGAAAGGGATCACCCCCAAAATTGGAAGAAAATCCTTCAAAATCATAGATCCACCCCAAAACCACCCTAAACCTACCTGATGATCTCCAAAACCCACAATTTACAATTTTCCAACATGATGACCATGGAAAACCCAACGAAACCCAACGGAGACCCCAAAAGAAGTCAAAAACACCCCAAACAAGAACGGGATAAACCCTAAAAACGAAAGAAAACCCCAAAAGCCATAGATCCACACCAAAAGTCCCCCTAAACCTACCTGATGTTCTCCAAAACCCACAATTTACACTTTTCCACCATGATGACCACGGAAAACCCAACAGAGAACCCAAAACACGTCAAAAACACCCCAAACAAGAACAGGATCACCCCCAAAACCAAAGAAAACCCCAAAAAGCACGGATCCAATCCCAAAACCACTCTAAACGTACCTGATGTTCTCCAAATCCAAATGTCCACTCCCAACCACCATAAAACCCATTAGGAACTCAACGAAACCCAACGGAAACCCCAAAACACGTCAAAAACACCCCAAAAAAGAACTGAATCAGAAGAAAAAACACCAAAAACTATGAATTTCCCCACAAAACCACCCTAAACTCACCTGATCTTCTTCAAAACCCACAATCCACTCCCATTTCCCTTAAGGACCTACGAGAATCCAACTAAAACCCAACGGAGACCCCAAAACAAGTCAAAAACACCCCAAACAAGAACGGAATCACCCCCAAAACTGGAAGAAAATCCCCAAAAAACATAGATCCACCCCAAAACGACACTAAACCTACCTGATCTTCTCCAAAACACGCAAGTTAAACTTTTCCAACATGATGAAAAACAAGAACCCAACAAAACCCAACAGAGACCCCAAAACATGTCAAAAACACCCCAAAAAAGAACGGGATCACCCCCAAAACTGGAAGAAAATTCCCCCCCCAAAAATTTACAATTTTCACCATGATGACCAACATGAACCAAACGAAAACCCAAAAGGAGACACCAAAACACGTCAAAAACACCCCAAAAAAGAAAGGGATCACCCATAAACTGGAAGAAAATCCCCCAAAAGCACAGATCCAATCCCAAAACCAGCCTAAACCTACCTGATGTTCTCCAAAACCCACAAATTTACCCTTTTCCACCATGATGACCATGGAAAACCCAACGAAACCCAATGGAGACAAAAAACATGGCAAAAAAAAAAAAAAAAAAAAAAAAAAAAAAAAAAAAAAAGAACAGGATCTCCCCAAAAAAGAGAAGAAAACCCCAAATGCCATAGATCCACCCCAAAAGTCCCCCTTAGCCTACCTGATGTTCTCCAAAACCCACGATTTACCCTTTTTCACAATGATGACCAACGAGAACCCAACAAAACCCAACGGACAACCCCAAAACACGTCAAAAACACCCCAAAAAAGAACAGGATCACCCCAAAAAACAGAAGAAAACCCCAAATACCATGAATCCACCCCAAAAGTCCCCCTAAACCTACCTGAAGTTCTCCAAAACCCACAATTTACCCTTTTCCACCAAGATGCCAACAGAAAACCCAACGAAACCCAACAGAGACATCAAAACATGTCAAAAACACCCCAAAAAAGAACGGGATAACCCCCAAAACTGGAAGAAAATCCCCAAAAAGCATGGATCCAATTCCAAAACCACCCTAAACCTACCTGATCTTCTCCAAATCCCAAAGTCCACTCCCAACCACCAGAAAACCCATTAGGAACTCAACAAAATGCAACAGAAACCCCAAAACACCTCAAAAACACCCCAAAAGCAAACCGGATCAGAAGAAAATACGTGATTTAACCCCAAGAAAACCCTTAAACCTACCTGATCTTCTCCAAATCCCAAAATCCACTCCCACCCACCATAAAACCCATTAGGAACTCAACAAAACGCAACGGAAACCCCAAAACACGTCAAAAACACCCCAAAAAAGAACTGGATCAGAAGAAAAAAAAAACAAAACTATGCATTTCCCTCCCAAATCACCCTAAACTTACCTGATCTTCTTCAAAACCCACAATCCACTCCCATTTAGCTTAACGACCAACGAGAACCCAACAAAACCCAACGGAGACCCCAAAAACGTCAAAAACACCCCAAAAAAGAACTGGTTCAACCCCAACAACGAAAGAAAACCCCAAAAGCCATAGATCCACACCAAAAATCCCCCTAAACCAACCTGAAGTTCTCCAAAACCCACAGTTTACACTTTTCCACATTGATGACCATGGAAAACGCAACGAAACCCAACGGAGACCACAAAACACGTCAAAAAAAAAAAAAAAAAAAAAAAAAAAAAAAAAAAAAAGAAAGGGATCACCCCCAAAATTGGAAGAAAATCCTTCAAAATCATAGATCCACCCCAAAACCACCCTAAACCTACCTGATGATCTCCAAAACCCACAATTTACAATTTTCCAACATGATGACCATGGAAAACCCAACGAAACCCAACGGAGACCCCAAAAGAAGTCAAAAACACCCCAAACAAGAACGGGATAAACCCTAAAAACGAAAGAAAACCCCAAAAGCCATAGATCCACACCAAAAGTCCCCCTAAACCTACCTGATGTTCTCCAAAACCCACAATTTACACTTTTCCACCATGATGACCACGGAAAACCCAACAGAGAACCCAAAACACGTCAAAAACACCCCAAACAAGAACAGGATCACCCCCAAAACCAAAGAAAACCCCAAAAAGCACGGATCCAATCCCAAAACCACTCTAAACGTACCTGATGTTCTCCAAATCCAAATGTCCACTCCCAACCACCATAAAACCCATTAGGAACTCAACGAAACCCAACGGAAACCCCAAAACACGTCAAAAACACCCCAAAAAAGAACTGAATCAGAAGAAAAAACACCAAAAACTATGAATTTCCCCACAAAACCACCCTAAACTCACCTGATCTTCTTCAAAACCCACAATCCACTCCCATTTCCCTTAAGGACCAACGAGAATCCAACTAAAACCCAACGGAGACCCCAAAACAAGTCAAAAACACCCCAAACAAGAACGGAATCACCCCCAAAACTGGAAGAAAATCCCCAAAAAACATAGATCCACCCCAAAACGACACTAAACCTACCTGATCTTCTCCAAAACACGCAAGTTAAACTTTTCCAACATGATGAAAAACAAGAACCCAACAAAACCCAACAGAGACCCCAAAACATGTCAAAAACACCCCAAAAAAGAACGGGATCACCCCCAACACTGGAAGAAAATTCCCCCCCCAAAAATTTACAATTTTCACCATGATGACCAACATGAACCAAACGAAAACCCAAAAGGAGACACCAAAACACGTCAAAAACACCCCAAAAAAGAAAGGGATCACCCATAAACTGGAAGAAAATCCCCCAAAAGCACAGATCCAATCCCAAAACCTGCCTAAACCTACCTGATGTTCTCCAAAACCCACAAATTTACCCTTTTCCACCATGATGACCATGGAAAACCCAACGAAACCCAATGGAGACAAAAAACGTCAAAAAAAAAAAAAAAAACAAAACAAAAAAAAAACAAAAAAGAACAGGATCTCCCCAAAAAAGAGAAGAAAACCCCAAATGCCATAGATCCACCCCAAACGTCCCCCTAAGCCTACCTGATGTTCTCCAAAACCCACGATTTACCCTTTTTCACAATGATGACCAACGAGAACCCAACAAAACCCAACGGACAACCCCAAAACACGTCAAAAACACCCCAAAAAAGAACAGGATCACCCCAAAAAACAGAAGAAAACCCCAAATACCATGAATCCACCCCAAAAGTCCCCCTAAACCTACCTGAAGTTCTCCAAAACCCACAATTTACCCTTTTCCACCAAGATGCCAACAGAAAACCCAACGAAACCCAACAGAGACATCAAAACATGTCAAAAACACCCCAAAAAAGAACGGGATAACCCCCAAAACTGGAAGAAAATCCCCAAAAAGCATGGATCCAATTCCAAAACCACCCTAAACCTACCTGATCTTCTCCAAATCCCAAAGTCCACTCCCAACCACCACAAAACCCATTAGGAACTCAACAAAATGCAACAGAAACCCCAAAACACCTCAAAAACACCCCAAAAGCAAACCGGATCAGAAGAAAATACGTGATTTAACCCCAAGAAAACCCTTAAACCTACCTGATCTTCTCCAAATCCCAAAATCCACTCCCACCCACCATAAAACCCATTAGGAACTCAACAAAACGCAACGGAAACCCCAAAACACGTCAAAAACACCCCAAAAAAGAACTGGATCAGAAGGAAAAAAAAAACAAAACTATGCATTTCCCTCCCAAATCACCCTAAACTTACCTGATCTTCTTCAAAACCCACAATCCACTCCCATTTAGCTTAACGACCAACGAGAACCCAACAAAACCCAACGGAGACCCCAAAAACGTCAAAAACACCCCAAAAAAGAACTGGTTCAACCCCAACAACGAAAGAAAACCCCAAAAGCCATAGATCCACACCAAAAATCCCCCTAAACCAACCTGAAGTTCTCCAAAACCCACAATTTACACTTTTCCACATTGATGACCATGGAAAACCCAACGAAACCCAACGGAGACCACAAAACACGTCAAAAAAAAAAAAAAAAAAAAAAAAAAAAAAAAAAAAAAGAAAGGGATCACCCCCAAAATTGGAAGAAAATCCTTCAAAATCATAGATCCACCCCAAAACCACCCTAAACCTACCTGATGATCTCCAAAACCCACAATTTACAATTTTCCAACATGATGACCATGGAAAACCCAACGAAACCCAACGGAGACCCCAAAAGAAGTCAAAAACACCCCAAACAAGAACGGGATAAACCCTAAAAACGAAAGAAAACCCCAAAAGCCATAGATCCACCCCAAAAGTCCCCCTAAACCTACCTGATGTTCTCCAAAACCCACAATTTACACTTTTCCACCATGATGACCACGGAAAACCCAACAGAGAACCCAAAACACGTCAAAAACACCCCAAACAAGAACAGGATCACCCCCAAAACCAAAGAAAACCCCAAAAAGCACGGATCCAATCCCAAAACCACTCTAAACGTACCTGATGTTCTCCAAATCCAAATGTCCACTCCCAACCACCATAAAACCCATTAGGAACTCAACGAAACCCAACGGAAACCCCAAAACACGTCAAAAACACCCCAAAAAAGAACTGAATCAGAAGAAAAAACACCAAAAACTATGAATTTCCCCACAAAACCACCCTAAACTCACCTGATCTTCTTCAAAACCCACAATCCACTCCCATTTCCCTTAAGGACCAACGAGAATCCAACTAAAACCCAACGGAGACCCCAAAACAAGTCAAAAACACCCCAAACAAGAACGGAATCACCCCCAAAACTGGAAGAAAATCCCCAAAAAACATAGATCCACCCCAAAACGACACTAAACCTACCTGATCTTCTCCAAAACACGCAAGTTAAACTTTTCCAACATGATGAAAAACAAGAACCCAACAAAACCCAACAGAGACCCCAAAACATGTCAAAAACACCCCAAAAAAGAACGGGATCACCCCCAACACTGGAAGAAAATTCCCCCCCCAAAAATTTACAATTTTCACCATGATGACCAACATGAACCAAACGAAAACCCAAAAGGAGACACCAAAACACGTCAAAAACACCCCAAAAAAGAAAGGGATCACCCATAAACTGGAAGAAAATCCCCCAAAAGCACAGATCCAATCCCAAAACCAGCCTAAACCTACCTGATGTTCTCCAAAACCCACAAATTTACCCTTTTCCACCATGATGACCATGGAAAACCCAACGAAACCCAATGGAGACAAAAAACGTCAAAAAAAAAAAAAAACAAAACAAAAAAAAAACAAAAAAGAACAGGATCTCCCCAAAAAAGAGAAGAAAACCCCAAATGCCATAGATCCACCCCAAAAGTCCCCCTAAGCCTACCTGATGTTCTCCAAAACCCACGATTTACCCTTTTTCACAATGATGACCAACGAGAACCCAACAAAACCCAACGGACAACCCCAAAACACGTCAAAAACACCCCAAAAAAGAACAGGATCACCCCAAAAAACAGAAGAAAACCCCAAATACCATGAATCCACCCCAAAAGTCCCCCTAAACCTACCTGAAGTTCTCCAAAACCCACAATTTACCCTTTTCCACCAAGATGCCAACAGAAAACCCAACGAAACCCAACAGAGACATCAAAACATGTCAAAAACACCCCAAAAAAGAACGGGATAACCCCCAAAACTGGAAGAAAATCCCCAAAAAGCATGGATCCAATTCCAAAACCACCCTAAACCTACCTGATCTTCTCCAAATCCCAAAGTCCACTCCCAACCACCAGAAAACCCATTAGGAACTCAACAAAATGCAACAGAAACCCCAAAACACCTCAAAAACACCCCAAAAGCAAACCGGATCAGAAGAAAATACGTGATTTAACCCCAAGAAAACCCTTAAACCTACCTGATCTTCTCCAAATCCCAAAATCCACTCCCACCCACCATAAAACCCATTAGGAACTCAACAAAACGCAACGGAAACCCCAAAACACGTCAAAAACACCCCAAAAAAGAACTGGATCAGAAGAAAAAAAAAAACAAAACTATGCATTTCCCTCCCAAATCACCCTAAACTTACCTGATCTTCTTCAAAACCCACAATCCACTCCCATTTAGCTTAACGACCAACGAGAACCCAACAAAACCCAACGGAGACCCCAAAAACGTCAAAAACACCCCAAAAAAGAACTGGTTCAACCCCAACAACGAAAGAAAACCCCAAAAGCCATAGATCCACACCAAAAATCCCCCTAAACCAACCTGAAGTTCTCCAAAACCCACAGTTTACACTTTTCCACATTGATGACCATGGAAAACCCAACGAAACCCAACGGAGACCACAAAACACGTCAAAAAAAAAAAAAAAAAAAAAAAAAAAAAAAAAAAGAAAGGGATCACCCCCAAAATTGGAAGAAAATCCTTCAAAATCATAGATCCACCCCAAAACCACCCTAAACCTACCTGATGATCTCCAAAACCCACAATTTACAATTTTCCAACATGATGACCATGGAAAACCCAACGAAACCCAACGGAGACCCCAAAAGAAGTCAAAAACACCCCAAACAAGAACGGGATAAACCCTAAAAACGAAAGAAAACCCCAAAAGCCATAGATCCACACCAAAAGTCCCCCTAAACCTACCTGATGTTCTCCAAAACCCACAATTTACACTTTTCCACCATGATGACCACGGAAAACCCAACAGAGAACCCAAAACACGTCAAAAACACCCCAAACAAGAACAGGATCACCCCCAAAACCAAAGAAAACCCCAAAAAGCACGGATCCAATCCCAAAACCACTCTAAACGTACCTGATGTTCTCCAAATCCAAATGTCCACTCCCAACCACCATAAAACCCATTAGGAACTCAACGAAACCCAACGGAAACCCCAAAACACGTCAAAAACACCCCAAAAAAGAACTGAATCAGAAGAAAAAACACCAAAAACTATGAATTTCCCCACAAAACCACCCTAAACTCACCTGATCTTCTTCAAAACCCACAATCCACTCCCATTTCCCTTAAGGACCTACGAGAATCCAACTAAAACCCAACGGAGACCCCAAAACAAGTCAAAAACACCCCAAACAAGAACGGAATCACCCCCAAAACTGGAAGAAAATCCCCAAAAAACATAGATCCACCCCAAAACGACACTAAACCTACCTGATCTTCTCCAAAACACGCAAGTTAAACTTTTCCAACATGATGAAAAACAAGAACCCAACAAAACCCAACAGAGACCCCAAAACATGTCAAAAACACCCCAAAAAAGAACGGGATCACCCCCAACACTGGAAGAAAATTCCCCCCCCAAAAATTTACAATTTTCACCATGATGACCAACATGAACCAAACGAAAACCCAAAAGGAGACACCAAAACACGTCAAAAACACCCCAAAAAAGAAAGGGATCACCCATAAACTGGAAGAAAATCCCCCAAAAGCACAGATCCAATCCCAAAACCAGCCTAAACCTACCTGATGTTCTCCAAAACCCACAAATTTACCCTTTTCCACCATGATGACCATGGAAAACCCAACGAAACCCAATGGAGACAAAAAACATGGCAAAAAAAAAAAAAAAACAAAACAAAAAAGAACAGGATCTCCCCAAAAAAGAGAAGAAAACCCCAAATGCCATAGATCCACCCCAAAAGTCCCCCTAAGCCTACCTGATGTTCTCCAAAACCCACGATTTACCCTTTTTCACAATGATGACCAACGAGAACCCAACAAAACCCAACGGACAACCCCAAAACACGTCAAAAACACCCCAAAAAAGAACAGGATCACCCCAAAAAACAGAAGAAAACCCCAAATACCATGAATCCACCCCAAAAGTCCCCCTAAACCTACCTGAAGTTCTCCAAAACCCACAATTTACCCTTTTCCACCAAGATGCCAACAGAAAACCCAACGAAACCCAACAGAGACATCAAAACATGTCAAAAACACCCCAAAAAAGAACGGGATAACCCCCAAAACTGGAAGAAAATCCCCAAAAAGCATGGATCCAATTCCAAAACCACCCTAAACCTACCTGATCTTCTCCAAATCCCAAAGTCCACTCCCAACCACCACAAAACCCATTAGGAACTCAACAAAATGCAACAGAAACCCCAAAACACCTCAAAAACACCCCAAAAGCAAACCGGATCAGAAGAAAATACGTGATTTAACCCCAAGAAAACCCTTAAACCTACCTGATCTTCTCCAAATCCCAAAATCCACTCCCACCCACCATAAAACCCATTAGGAACTCAACAAAACGCAACGGAAACCCCAAAACACGTCAAAAACACCCCAAAAAAGAACTGGATCAGAAGGAAAAAAAAAACAAAACTATGCATTTCCCTCCCAAATCACCCTAAACTTACCTGATCTTCTTCAAAACCCACAATCCACTCCCATTTAGCTTAACGACCAACGAGAACCCAACAAAACCCAACGGAGACCCCAAAAACGTCAAAAACACCCCAAAAAAGAACTGGTTCAACCCCAACAACGAAAGAAAACCCCAAAAGCCATAGATCCACACCAAAAATCCCCCTAAACCAACCTGAAGTTCTCCAAAACCCACAATTTACACTTTTCCACATTGATGACCATGGAAAACCCAACGAAACCCAACGGAGACCACAAAACACATCAAAAAAAAAAAAAAAAAAAAAAAAAGAAAGGGATCACCCCCAAAATTGGAAGAAAATCCTTCAAAATCATAGATCCACCCCAAAACCACCCTAAACCTACCTGATGATCTCCAAAACCCACAATTTACAATTTTCCAACATGATGACCATGGAAAACCCAACGAAACCCAACGGAGACCCCAAAAGAAGTCAAAAACACCCCAAACAAGAACGGGATAAACCCTAAAAACGAAAGAAAACCCCAAAAGCCATAGATCCACACCAAAAGTCCCCCTAAACCTACCTGATGTTCTCCAAAACCCACAATTTACACTTTTCCACCATGATGACCACGGAAAACCCAACAGAGAACGCAAAACACGTCAAAAACACCCCAAACAAGAACAGGATCACCCCCAAAACCAAAGAAAACCCCAAAAAGCACGGATCCAATCCCAAAACCACTCTAAACGTACCTGATGTTCTCCAAATCCAAATGTCCACTCCCAACCACCATAAAACCCATTAGGAACTCAACGAAACCCAACGGAAACCCCAAAACACGTCAAAAACACCCCAAAAAAGAACTGAATCAGAAGAAAAAACACCAAAAACTATGAATTTCCCCACAAAACCACCCTAAACTCACCTGATCTTCTTCAAAACCCACAATCCACTCCCATTTCCCTTAAGGACCTACGAGAATCCAACTAAAACCCAACGGAGACCCCAAAACAAGTCAAAAACACCCCAAACAAGAACGGAATCACCCCCAAAACTGGAAGAAAATCCCCAAAAAACATAGATCCACCCCAAAACGACACTAAACCTACCTGATCTTCTCCAAAACACGCAAGTTAAACTTTTCCAACATGATGAAAAACAAGAACCCAACAAAACCCAACAGAGACCCCAAAACATGTCAAAAACACCCCAAAAAAGAACGGGATCACCCCCAACACTGGAAGAAAATTCCCCCCCCAAAAATTTACAATTTTCACCATGATGACCAACATGAACCAAACGAAAACCCAAAAGGAGACACCAAAACACGTCAAAAACACCCCAAAAAAGAAAGGGATCACCCATAAACTGGAAGAAAATCCCCCAAAAGCACAGATCCAATCCCAAAACCAGCCTAAACCTACCTGATGTTCTCCAAAACCCACAAATTTACCCTTTTCCACCATGATGACCATGGAAAACCCAACGAAACCCAATGGAGACAAAAAACATGTCAAAAAAAAAAAAAAAAAAAAAAAAGAACAGGATCTCCCCAAAAAAGAGAAGAAAACCCCAAATGCCATAGATCCACCCCAAAAGTCCCCCTAAGCCTACCTGATGTTCTCCAAAACCCACAATTTACCCTTTTTCACAATGATGACCAACGAGAACCCAACAAAACCCAACGGACAACCCCAAAACACGTCAAAAACACCCCAAAAAAGAACAGGATCACCCCAAAAAACAGAAGAAAACCCCAAATACCATGAATCCACCCCAAAAGTCCCCCTAAACCTACCTGAAGTTCTCCAAAACCCACAATTTACCCTTTTCCACCAAGATGCCAACAGAAAACCCAACGAAACCCAACAGAGACATCAAAACATGTCAAAAACACCCCAAAAAAGAACGGGATAACCCCCAAAACTGGAAGAAAATCCCCAAAAAGCATGGATCCAATTCCAAAACCACCCTAAACCTACCTGATCTTCTCCAAATCCCAAAGTCCACTCCCAACCACCACAAAACCCATTAGGAACTCAACAAAATGCAACAGAAACCCCAAAACACCTCAAAAACACCCCAAAAGCAAACCGGATCAGAAGAAAATACGTGATTTAACCCCAAGAAAACCCTTAAACCTACCTGATCTTCTCCAAATCCCAAAATCCACTCCCACCCACCATAAAACCCATTAGGAACTCAACAAAACGCAACGGAAACCCCAAAACACGTCAAAAACACCCCAAAAAAGAACTGGATCAGAAGGAAAAAAAAAACAAAACTATGCATTTCCCTCCCAAATCACCCTAAACTTACCTGATCTTCTTCAAAACCCACAATCCACTCCCATTTAGCTTAACGACCAACGAGAACCCAACAAAACCCAACGGAGACCCCAAAAACGTCAAAAACACCCCAAAAAAGAACTGGTTCAACCCCAACAACGAAAGAAAACCCCAAAAGCCATAGATCCACACCAAAAATCCCCCTAAACCAACCTGAAGTTCTCCAAAACCCACAATTTACACTTTTCCACATTGATGACCATGGAAAACCCAACGAAACCCAACGGAGACCACAAAACACATCAAAAAAAAAAAAAAAAAAAAAAAAAAAGAAAGGGATCACCCCCAAAATTGGAAGAAAATCCTTCAAAATCATAGATCCACCCCAAAACCACCCTAAACCTACCTGATGATCTCCAAAACCCACAATTTACAATTTTCCAACATGATGACCATGGAAAACCCAACGAAACCCAACGGAGACCCCAAAAGAAGTCAAAAACACCCCAAACAAGAACGGGATAAACCCTAAAAACGAAAGAAAACCCCAAAAGCCATAGATCCACACCAAAAGTCCCCCTAAACCTACCTGATGTTCTCCAAAACCCACAATTTACACTTTTCCACCATGATGACCACGGAAAACCCAACAGAGAACCCAAAACACGTCAAAAACACCCCAAACAAGAACAGGATCACCCCCAAAACCAAAGAAAACCCCAAAAAGCACGGATCCAATCCCAAAACCACTCTAAACGTACCTGATGTTCTCCAAATCCAAATGTCCACTCCCAACCACCATAAAACCCATTAGGAACTCAACGAAACCCAACGGAAACCCCAAAACACGTCAAAAACACCCCAAAAAAGAACTGAATCAGAAGAAAAAACACCAAAAACTATGAATTTCCCCACAAAACCACCCTAAACTCACCTGATCTTCTTCAAAACCCACAATCCACTCCCATTTCCCTTAAGGACCAACGAGAATCCAACTAAAACCCAACGGAGACCCCAAAACAAGTCAAAAACACCCCAAACAAGAACGGAATCACCCCCAAAACTGGAAGAAAATCCCCAAAAAACATAGATCCACCCCAAAACGACACTAAACCTACCTGATCTTCTCCAAAACACGCAAGTTAAACTTTTCCAACATGATGAAAAACAAGAACCCAACAAAACCCAACAGAGACCCCAAAACATGTCAAAAACACCCCAAAAAAGAACGGGATCACCCCCAACACTGGAAGAAAATTCCCCCCCCAAAAATTTACAATTTTCACCATGATGACCAACATGAACCAAACGAAAACCCAAAAGGAGACACCAAAACACGTCAAAAACACCCCAAAAAAGAAAGGGATCACCCATAAACTGGAAGAAAATCCCCCAAAAGCACAGATCCAATCCCAAAACCAGCCTAAACCTACCTGATGTTCTCCAAAACCCACAAATTTACCCTTTTCCACCATGATGACCATGGAAAACCCAACGAAACCCAATGGAGACAAAAAACGTCAAAAAAAAAAAAAAAAACAAAACAAAAAAAAAACAAAAAAGAACAGGATCTCCCCAAAAAAGAGAAGAAAACCCCAAATGCCATAGATCCACCCCAAAAGTCCCCCTAAGCCTACCTGATGTTCTCCAAAACCCACGATTTACCCTTTTTCACAATGATGACCAACGAGAACCCAACAAAACCCAACGGACAACCCCAAAACACGTCAAAAACACCCCAAAAAAGAACAGGATCACCCCAAAAAACAGAAGAAAACCCCAAATACCATGAATCCACCCCAAAAGTCCCCCTAAACCTACCTGAAGTTCTCCAAAACCCACAATTTACCCTTTTCCACCAAGATGCCAACAGAAAACCCAACGAAACCCAACAGAGACATCAAAACATGTCAAAAACACCCCAAAAAAGAACGGGATAACCCCCAAAACTGGAAGAAAATCCCCAAAAAGCATGGATCCAATTCCAAAACCACCCTAAACCTACCTGATCTTCTCCAAATCCCAAAGTCCACTCCCAACCACCACAAAACCCATTAGGAACTCAACAAAATGCAACAGAAACCCCAAAACACCTCAAAAACACCCCAAAAGCAAACCGGATCAGAAGAAAATACGTGATTTAACCCCAAGAAAACCCTTAAACCTACCTGATCTTCTCCAAATCCCAAAATCCACTCCCACCCACCATAAAACCCATTAGGAACTCAACAAAACGCAACGGAAACCCCAAAACACGTCAAAAACACCCCAAAAAAGAACTGGATCAGAAGAAAAAAAAAAACAAAACTATGCATTTCCCTCCCAAATCACCCTAAACTTACCTGATCTTCTTCAAAACCCACAATCCACTCCCATTTAGCTTAACGACCAACGAGAACCCAACAAAACCCAACGGAGACCCCAAAAACGTCAAAAACACCCCAAAAAAGAACTGGTTCAACCCCAACAACGAAAGAAAACCCCAAAAGCCATAGATCCACACCAAAAATCCCCCTAAACCAACCTGAAGTTCTCCAAAACCCACAGTTTACACTTTTCCACATTGATGACCATGGAAAACCCAACGAAACCCAACGGAGACCACAAAACACGTCAAAAAAAAAAAAAAAAAAAAAAAAAAAAAAAAAAAAAAAGAAAGGGATCACCCCCAAAATTGGAAGAAAATCCTTCAAAATCATAGATCCACCCCAAAACCACCCTAAACCTACCTGATGATCTCCAAAACCCACAATTTACAATTTTCCAACATGATGACCATGGAAAACCCAACGAAACCCAACGGAGACCCCAAAAGAAGTCAAAAACACCCCAAACAAGAACGGGATAAACCCTAAAAACGAAAGAAAACCCCAAAAGCCATAGATCCACCCCAAAAGTCCCCCTAAACCTACCTGATGTTCTCCAAAACCCACAATTTACACTTTTCCACCATGATGACCACGGAAAACCCAACAGAGAACCCAAAACACGTCAAAAACACCCCAAACAAGAACAGGATCACCCCCAAAACCAAAGAAAACCCCAAAAAGCACGGATCCAATCCCAAAACCACTCTAAACGTACCTGATGTTCTCCAAATCCAAATGTCCACTCCCAACCACCATAAAACCCATTAGGAACTCAACGAAACCCAACGGAAACCCCAAAACACGTCAAAAACACCCCAAAAAAGAACTGAATCAGAAGAAAAAACACCAAAAACTATGAATTTCCCCACAAAACCACCCTAAACTCACCTGATCTTCTTCAAAACCCACAATCCACTCCCATTTCCCTTAAGGACCAACGAGAATCCAACTAAAACCCAACGGAGACCCCAAAACAAGTCAAAAACACCCCAAACAAGAACGGAATCACCCCCAAAACTGGAAGAAAATCCCCAAAAAACATAGATCCACCCCAAAACGACACTAAACCTACCTGATCTTCTCCAAAACACGCAAGTTAAACTTTTCCAACATGATGAAAAACAAGAACCCAACAAAACCCAACAGAGACCCCAAAACATGTCAAAAACACCCCAAAAAAGAACGGGATCACCCCCAACACTGGAAGAAAATTCCCCCCCAAAAAATTTACAATTTTCACCATGATGACCAACATGAACCAAACGAAAACCCAAAAGGAGACACCAAAACACGTCAAAAACACCCCAAAAAAGAAAGGGATCACCCATAAACTGGAAGAAAATCCCCCAAAAGCACAGATCCAATCCCAAAACCAGCCTAAACCTACCTGATGTTCTCCAAAACCCACAAATTTACCCTTTTCCACCATGATGACCATGGAAAACCCAACGAAACCCAATGGAGACAAAAAACATGGCAAAAAAAAAAAAAAACAAAACAAAAAAGAACAGGATCTCCCCAAAAAAGAGAAGAAAACCCCAAATGCCATAGATCCACCCCAAAAGTCCCCCTAAGCCTACCTGATGTTCTCCAAAACCCACGATTTACCCTTTTTCACAATGATGACCAACGAGAACCCAACAAAACCCAACGGACAACCCCAAAACACGTCAAAAACACCCCAAAAAAGAACAGGATCACCCCAAAAAACAGAAGAAAACCCCAAATACCATGAATCCACCCCAAAAGTCCCCCTAAACCTACCTGAAGTTCTCCAAAACCCACAATTTACCCTTTTCCACCAAGATGCCAACAGAAAACCCAACGAAACCCAACAGAGACATCAAAACATGTCAAAAACACCCCAAAAAAGAACGGGATAACCCCCAAAACTGGAAGAAAATCCCCAAAAAGCATGGATCCAATTCCAAAACCACCCTAAACCTACCTGATCTTCTCCAAATCCCAAAGTCCACTCCCAACCACCACAAAACCCATTAGGAACTCAACAAAATGCAACAGAAACCCCAAAACACCTCAAAAACACCCCAAAAGCAAACCGGATCAGAAGAAAATACGTGATTTAACCCCAAGAAAACCCTTAAACCTACCTGATCTTCTCCAAATCCCAAAATCCACTCCCACCCACCATAAAACCCATTAGGAACTCAACAAAACGCAACGGAAACCCCAAAACACGTCAAAAACACCCCAAAAAAGAACTGGATCAGAAGGAAAAAAAAAACAAAACTATGCATTTCCCTCCCAAATCACCCTAAACTTACCTGATCTTCTTCAAAACCCACAATCCACTCCCATTTAGCTTAACGACCAACGAGAACCCAACAAAACCCAACGGAGACCCCAAAAACGTCAAAAACACCCCAAAAAAGAACTGGTTCAACCCCAACAACGAAAGAAAACCCCAAAAGCCATAGATCCACACCAAAAATCCCCCTAAACCAACCTGAAGTTCTCCAAAACCCACAATTTACACTTTTCCACATTGATGACCATGGAAAACCCAACGAAACCCAACGGAGACCACAAAACACATCAAAAAAAAAAAAAAAAAAAAAAAAAAAGAAAGGGATCACCCCCAAAATTGGAAGAAAATCCTTCAAAATCATAGATCCACCCCAAAACCACCCTAAACCTACCTGATGATCTCCAAAACCCACAATTTACAATTTTCCAACATGATGACCATGGAAAACCCAACGAAACCCAACGGAGACCCCAAAAGAAGTCAAAAACACCCCAAACAAGAACGGGATAAACCCTAAAAACGAAAGAAAACCCCAAAAGCCATAGATCCACACCAAAAGTCCCCCTAAACCTACCTGATGTTCTCCAAAACCCACAATTTACACTTTTCCACCATGATGACCACGGAAAACCCAACAGAGAACCCAAAACACGTCAAAAACACCCCAAACAAGAACAGGATCACCCCCAAAACCAAAGAAAACCCCAAAAAGCACGGATCCAATCCCAAAACCACTCTAAACGTACCTGATGTTCTCCAAATCCAAATGTCCACTCCCAACCACCATAAAACCCATTAGGAACTCAACGAAACCCAACGGAAACCCCAAAACACGTCAAAAACACCCCAAAAAAGAACTGAATCAGAAGAAAAAACACCAAAAACTATGAATTTCCCCACAAAACCACCCTAAACTCACCTGATCTTCTTCAAAACCCACAATCCACTCCCATTTCCCTTAAGGACCAACGAGAATCCAACTAAAACCCAACGGAGACCCCAAAACAAGTCAAAAACACCCCAAACAAGAACGGAATCACCCCCAAAACTGGAAGAAAATCCCCAAAAAACATAGATCCACCCCAAAACGACACTAAACCTACCTGATCTTCTCCAAAACACGCAAGTTAAACTTTTCCAACATGATGAAAAACAAGAACCCAACAAAACCCAACAGAGACCCCAAAACATGTCAAAAACACCCCAAAAAAGAACGGGATCACCCCCAACACTGGAAGAAAATTCCCCCCCCAAAAATTTACAATTTTCACCATGATGACCAACATGAACCAAACGAAAACCCAAAAGGAGACACCAAAACACGTCAAAAACACCCCAAAAAAGAAAGGGATCACCCATAAACTGGAAGAAAATCCCCAAAAAGCACAGATCCAATCCCAAAACCAGCCTAAACCTACCTGATGTTCTCCAAAACCCACAAATTTACCCTTTTCCACCATGATGACCATGGAAAACCCAACAAAACCCAATGGAGACAAAAAACATGTCAAAAAAAAAAAAAAAAAAAAAAAAAAAAAAAAAAAAAAGAACAGGATCTCCCCAAAAAAGAGAAGAAAACCCCAAATGCCATAGATCCACCCCAAAAGTCCCCCTAAGCCTACCTGATGTTCTCCAAAACCCACGATTTACCCTTTTTCACAATGATGACCAACGAGAACCCAACAAAACCCAACAGACAACCCCAAAACACGTCAAAAACACCCCAAAAAAGAACAGGATCACCCCAAAAAACAGAAGAAAACCCCAAATACCATGAATCCACCCCAAAAGTCCCCCTAAACCTACCTGAAGTTCTCCAAAACCCACAATTTACCCTTTTCCACCAAGATGCCAACAGAAAACCCAACGAAACCCAACAGAGACATCAAAACATGTCAAAAACACCCCAAAAAAGAACGGGATAACCCCCAAAACTGGAAGAAAATCCCCAAAAAGCATGGATCCAATTCCAAAACCACCCTAAACCTACCTGATCTTCTCCAAATCCCAAAGTCCACTCCCAACCACCACAAAACCCATTAGGAACTCAACAAAATGCAACAGAAACCCCAAAACACCTCAAAAACACCCCAAAAGCAAACCGGATCAGAAGAAAATACGTGATTTAACCCCAAGAAAACCCTTAAACCTACCTGATCTTCTCCAAATCCCAAAATCCACTCCCACCCACCATAAAACCCATTAGAAACTCAACAAAACGCAACGGAAACCCCAAAACACATCAAAAACACCCCAAAAAAGAACTGGATCAGAAGAAAAAAAAAACAAAACTATGCATTTCCCTCCCAAATCACCCTAAACTTACCTGATCTTCTTCAAAACCCACAATCCACTCCCATTTAGCTTAACGACCAACGAGAACCCAACAAAACCCAACGGAGACCCCAAAAACGTCAAAAACACCCCAAAAAAGAACTGGTTCAACCCCAACAACGAAAGAAAACCCCAAAAGCCATAGATCCACACCAAAAATCCCCCTAAACCAACCTGAAGTTCTCCAAAACCCACAATTTACACTTTTCCACATTGATGACCATGGAAAACCCAACGAAACCCAACGGAGACCACAAAACACGTCAAAAAAAAAAAAAAAAAAAAAAAAAAAAAAAAAAAAAAAAGAAAGGGATCACCCCCAAAATTGGAAGAAAATCCTTCAAAATCATAGATCCACCCCAAAACCACCCTAAACCTACCTGATGATCTCCAAAACCCACAATTTACAATTTTCCAACATGATGACCATGGAAAACCCAACGAAACCCAACGGAGACCCCAAAAGAAGTCAAAAACACCCCAAACAAGAACGGGATAAACCCTAAAAACGAAAGAAAACCCCAAAAGCCATAGATCCACACCAAAAGTCCCCCTAAACCTACCTGATGTTCTCCAAAACCCACAATTTACACTTTTCCACCATGATGACCACGGAAAACCCAACAGAGAACCCAAAACACGTCAAAAACACCCCAAACAAGAACAGGATCACCCCCAAAACCAAAGAAAACCCCAAAAAGCACGGATCCAATCCCAAAACCACTCTAAACGTACCTGATGTTCTCCAAATCCAAATGTCCACTCCCAACCACCATAAAACCCATTAGGAACTCAACGAAACCCAACGGAAACCCCAAAACACGTCAAAAACACCCCAAAAAAGAACTGAATCAGAAGAAAAAACACCAAAAACTATGAATTTCCCCACAAAACCACCCTAAACTCACCTGATCTTCTTCAAAACCCACAATCCACTCCCATTTCCCTTAAGGACCAACGAGAATCCAACTAAAACCCAACGGAGACCCCAAAACAAGTCAAAAACACCCCAAACAAGAACGGAATCACCCCCAAAACTGGAAGAAAATCCCCAAAAAACATAGATCCACCCCAAAACGACACTAAACCTACCTGATCTTCTCCAAAACACGCAAGTTAAACTTTTCCAACATGATGAAAAACAAGAACCCAACAAAACCCAACAGAGACCCCAAAACATGTCAAAAACACCCCAAAAAAGAACGGGATCACCCCCAACACTGGAAGAAAATTCCCCCCCCAAAAATTTACAATTTTCACCATGATGACCAACATGAACCAAACGAAAACCCAAAAGGAGACACCAAAACACGTCAAAAACACCCCAAAAAAGAAAGGGATCACCCATAAACTGGAAGAAAATCCCCCAAAAGCACAGATCCAATCCCAAAACCAGCCTAAACCTACCTGATGTTCTCCAAAACCCACAAATTTACCCTTTTCCACCATGATGACCATGGAAAACCCAACGAAACCCAATGGAGACAAAAAACATGTCAAAAAAAAAAAAAAAAACAAAACAAAAAAGAACAGGATCTCCCCAAAAAAGAGAAGAAAACCCCAAATGCCATAGATCCACCCCAAAAGTCCCCCTAAGCCTACCTGATGTTCTCCAAAACCCACGATTTACCCTTTTTCACAATGATGACCAACGAGAACCCAACAAAACCCAATGGACAACCCCAAAACACGTCAAAAACACCCCAAAAAAGAACAGGATCACCCCAAAAAACAGAAGAAAACCCCAAATACCATGAATCCACCCCAAAAGTCCCCCTAAACCTACCTGAAGTTCTCCAAAACCCACAATTTACCCTTTTCCACCAAGATGCCAACAGAAAACCCAACGAAACCCAACAGAGACATCAAAACATGTCAAAAACACCCCAAAAAAGAACGGGATAACCCCCAAAACTGGAAGAAAATCCCCAAAAAGCATGGATCCAATTCCAAAACCACCCTAAACCTACCTGATCTTCTCCAAATCCCAAAGTCCACTCCCAACCACCACAAAACCCATTAGGAACTCAACAAAATGCAACAGAAACCCCAAAACACCTCAAAAACACCCCAAAAGCAAACCGGATCAGAAGAAAATACGTGATTTAACCCCAAGAAAACCCTTAAACCTACCTGATCTTCTCCAAATCCCAAAATCCACTCCCACCCACCATAAAACCCATTAGGAACTCAACAAAACGCAACGGAAACCCCAAAACACGTCAAAAACACCCCAAAAAAGAACTGGATCAGAAGAAAAAAAAAAACAAAACTATGCATTTCCCTCCCAAATCACCCTAAACTTACCTGATCTTCTTCAAAACCCACAATCCACTCCCATTTAGCTTAACGACCAACGAGAACCCAACAAAACCCAACGGAGACCCCAAAAACGTCAAAAACACCCCAAAAAAGAACTGGTTCAACCCCAACAACGAAAGAAAACCCCAAAAGCCATAGATCCACACCAAAAATCCCCCTAAACCAACCTGAAGTTCTCCAAAACCCACAATTTACACTTTTCCACATTGATGACCATGGAAAACCCAACGAAACCCAACGGAGACCACAAAACACGTCAAAAAAAAAAAAAAAAAAAAAAAAAAAAGAAAGGGATCACCCCCAAATTTGGAAGAAAATCCTTCAAAATCATAGATCCACCCCAAAACCACCCTAAACCTACCTGATGATCTCCAAAACCCACAATTTACACTTTTTCACCATGATGACCAACAAGAACCCAACTAAAACCCAACGGAGACCCCAAAACACGTCATAAACACCCCAAAAAAGAACAGGATCACCCCAAAAAACAGAAGAAAACCCCAAATACCATGAATCCACCCCAAAATTCCCCTAAACCTACCTGAAGTTCTCCAAAACCCACAATTTACAATTTTCCACCACCATGACCACGGAAAACCCAAGGAATACCAACGGAGACCCCAAAACACGTCAAAAACACCCCAAAAAAGAACGGGATCACCCCCAAAAACAAAAGAAAATCCCCCAAAACCATAGATCCAATCCCAAAACCAACCTAAACCTACCTGATGTTCTCCAAAACCAACAATTTACCCTTTTCCACCATGATGACCACGGAAAACGCAACGAAACCCAATGGAGACCCCAAAACACGTCAAAAACACCCCCAAAATGAATTGGATCACCCCCCCTCCCCCAAAAAAAAAAAAAAAAAAAAAAAACAGAAGAAAACGCCATATATCATGAATCCACCCCAAAAGTCCCCCTAAACCTACCTGATGTTCTCCAAAACCCACAATTTACACTTTTCCAACATGATGACCACGGAAAACCCAACGAAACCCAACGGAGACCACAAAACACGTCAAAAACACGCCGAAAATTAACTGGATCACCAGAAAAAAACAGAAGAAAACCCTAAAAACCATGAATCTGCCCCAAAAGTCCTCATAAACCTACCTGATGTTCTCTAAAACCCACAGTTTACACTTTTCCACCATGATGACCACGGAAAACCCAACGAAACCCAACGGAGAACCCAAAACACGTCAAAAACACCCCAAACAAGAACAGGATCACCCCCAAAACCAAAGAAAACCCCAAAAAGCACGGATCCAATCCCAAAACCACTCTAAACGTACCTGATGTTCTCCAAATCCAAATGTCCACTCCCAACCACCATAAAACCCATTAGGAACTCAACGAAACCCAACGGAAACCCCAAAACACGTCAAAAACACCCCAAAAAAGAACTGAATCAGAAGAAAAAACACCAAAAACTATGAATTTCCCCACAAAACCACCCTAAACTCACCTGATCTTCTTCAAAACCCACAATCCACTCCCATTTCCCTTAAGGACCAACGAGAATCCAACTAAAACCCAACGGAGACCCCAAAACAAGTCAAAAACACCCCAAACAAGAACGGAATCACCCCCAAAACTGGAAGAAAATCCCCAAAAAACATAGATCCACCCCAAAACGACACTAAACCTACCTGATCTTCTCCAAAACACGCAAGTTAAACTTTTCCAACATGATGAAAAACAAGAACCCAACAAAACCCAACAGAGACCCCAAAACATGTCAAAAACACCCCAAAAAGGAACGGGATCACCCCCAACACTGGAAGAAAATTCCCCCCCCAAAAATTTACAATTTTCACCATGATGACCAACATGAACCAAACGAAAACCCAAAAGGAGACACCAAAACACGTCAAAAACACCCCAAAAAAGAAAGGGATCACCCATAAACTGGAAGAAAATCCCCCAAAAGCACAGATCCAATCCCAAAACCAGCCTAAACCTACCTGATGTTCTCCAAAACCCACAAATTTACCCTTTTCCACCATGATGACCATGGAAAACCCAACGAAACCCAATGGAGACAAAAAACATGTCAAAAAAAAAAAAAAAACAAAACAAAAAAAAAAACAAAAAAGAACAGGATCTCCCCAAAAAAGAGAAGAAAACCCCAAATGCCATAGATCCACCCCAAAAGTCCCCCTAAGCCTACCTGATGTTCTCCAAAACCCACGATTTACCCTTTTTCACAATGATGACCAACGAGAACCCAACAAAACCCAACGGACAACCCCAAAACACGTCAAAAACACCCCAAAAAAGAACTGGTTCAACCCCAACAACGAAAGAAAACCCCAAAAGCCATAGATCCACACCAAAAATCCCCCTAAACCAACCTGAAGTTCTCCAAAACCCACAATTTACACTTTTCCACATTGATGACCATGGAAAACCCAACGAAACCCAACGGAGACCACAAAACACGTCAAAAAAAAAAAAAAAAAAAAAAAAAAGAAAGGGATCACCCCCAAAATTGGAAGAAAATCCTTCAAAATCATAGATCCACCCCAAAACCACCCTAAACCTACCTGATGATCTCCAAAAGCCACAATTTACACTTTTTCACCATGATGACCAACAAGAACCCAACTAAAACCCAACGGAGACCCCAAAACACGTCATAAACACCCCAAAAAAGAAAAGGATCACCCAAAAAAAAACAGAAGAAAACCCCAAATACCATGAATCCACCCCAAAATTCCCCTAAACCTACCTGAAGTTCTCCAAAACCCACAATTTACAATTTTCCACCACCATGACCACGGAAAACCCAAGGAATACCAACGGAGACCCCAAAACACGTCAAAAACACCCCAAAAAAGAACGGGATCACCCCCAAAAACAAAAGAAAATCCCCCAAAACCATAGATCCAATCCCAAAACCAACCTAAACCTACCTGATGTTCTCCAAAACCAACAATTTACCCTTTTCCACCATGATGACCACGGAAAACGCAACGAAACCCAATGGAGACCCCAAAACACGTCAAAAACACCCCCAAAATGAATTGGATCACCCCCCCTCCCCAAAAAAAAAAAAAAAAAAAAAAAAACAGAAGAAAACCCCATATATCATGAATCCACCCCAAAAGTCCCCCTAAACCTACCTGATGTTCGCCAAAACCCACAATTTACACTTTTCCACATTGATGACCACGGAAAACCCAACGAAACCCAACGGAGACCACAAAACACGTCAAAAACACGCCGAAAACCAACTGGATCACCAGAAAAAAACAGAAGAAAACCCTAAAAACCATGAATCTGCCCCAAAAGTCCTCATAAACCTACCTGATGTTCTCTAAAACCCACAGTTTACACTTTTCCACCATGATGACCACGGAAAACCCAACGAAACCCAACGGAGAACCCAAAACACGTCAAAAACACCCCAAACAAGAACAGGATCACCCCCCAAAACCAAAGAAAACCCCCAAAAAGCACGGATCCAAT